>NW_027326745.1:5855506-6223259 GCF_047675955.1 Chlorocebus sabaeus | reverse complement strand
AGTAACTCTGTGAGATGAGTTAACAGAACACAAAGCAGTTTCTCAGAAAGCTTCTTTCCAGTTTTCAACGGAAGATATTTCCTTTTTCACCATACCCCTCTAATGGCTTCCAAATATCATTTTGCCAATTCCACAAGAACAGCCTTAGCGAAAGGCTTCTTGAAGGGAAAGATGTAACTCTCTGAGATGTGTTAACAGAACACAAAGCAGTTTCTCAGAAAGCTTCTTTCCAGTTTTTAACGGAAGATGTTTCCTTTTTCACCCTATCCCTCTATGGGCTTCCATATATCACTTTGCCAATTCCACAAGAACACCCTTAGCGAAAGGCTTCCTGAAGGGAAAGATGTAACTTTGTGAGATGAATTAACAGAACACAAAGCAGTTTCTCCGAACGCTTCTTTCCAGTTTTAAACGGAAGATATTTCCTTTTTCAACATAGCCCTCTATGGGCTTCCAAATATCACTTTGCCAATTCCACAAGAACAGCCTTAGCGAAAGGCTTCTTGAAGGCAAAGATGTAACTCAGGGAGATGAATTAACAGAACACATAGCAGTTTCTCAGAAATCTTCTTTCCAGTTTTTAACGCAAGATATTTCGTTCTTCACCATAGCCATCTAAGGGCTTCAAAATATCACCTTACAAATTCCACAAGAACAGTCTTACACAAAGCCTTCTTGAAGGGAAAGCTGTAACCCTGTGAGATGAATTAACACAACACAAAGCAGTTTCTCAGAAAGCTTTTTTCCAGTTTTGAACGGAAGATATTTCCTTTTTCACCATACCCCTCTATGGGCTTCAAAGTATCACTTTGCCAATTCCAAAAGAACAGCCTTAGCGAAAGGCTTCTTGAAGGGAAAGATGTAACTCTCTGAGGTGAATTAACAGAACACAAAGTAGTTTCTCAGAAAGCTTCTTTCCAGTTTTTAAATAAAGATATTTTCTTTTACACCATAGCACTCTATGGGCTTCCAAATATCACTTTTCCACTTCCACAAGAAAAGCCTTAGCGAAAGGCTTCTTGAAGGGAAAGATATATCTCTGTGAGATGAATTAACAGAACACAAAGCAGTTTCTCAGAAAGCTTCTTTCCTGTTTTTAACGAAAGATATTTCCTTTTTCACCATAGCCCTCTTTGGGCTTCCAAAGATCACTTTGCAAATTCCACAAGAACAGTCTTAGCGAAAGGCTTCTTGAGTGAAAAGCTGTAACTCTGTGGGATGAATTAACAGAACACAAAGAGTTTCTCAGAAAGCTTCTTTCCAGTTTTTAACGGAGTATATTTCCTTTTTCACCAAAGCCCTCTAGGGGCTTCCAAATATCACTTTGCCAATTCCACATCAACAGCCTTAGCGAAAGGCATCTTGAAGGGAAAGATATAATACGGTAAGATGAATTAACAGAACACAAAGCAGTTTCTCAGAAATTTTCTTTCCAGTTTTTAACGAGTGATATTTCCTTTTTCACCATAGCCCTCTAAGTGATTCCAAATATCACTTTGCCAATTCCACAAGAGCAGCCTTAGCGAAAGGGTTCTTGAAGGAAAAGATGTAACCCAGTTACATGAATGAACAGAACACAAAGGAGTTTCTCAGAAAGCCTCTTTCCAGTTTTTAACGGAGGATATTTCCTTTTTCACCATAGCCCTCTATGTGTTTCCAAATATCACTTTGCCAATTCCACAAGAACAGCCTTAGCGAAAGGCTTTTTGAAGGGAAAGATGTACCTCTGTGAGATGAATTAGCAGAAGACAAAGCAGTTTCTCAGAAAGCTTCTTTCCAGTTTTTAAAGGAAGATACATCCTTTTTCACCGTAGCCCTCTATGGGCTTCCAAATATCACTTTGCAGATTCCACAAGAACAGTCTTAGCGAAAGGCTTCTTGAGTAGAAAGCTGTAACTCTGTGAGATGAATTAACAGAACACAAAGCAGTTTCTCAGAAAGCTTCTTTCCAGTTTTTAAGTGAAGATATTTCCTTTTTCACCAAAGCCCTCTACGGGCTTCCAAATATCACTTTCCGAATTCCACAAGAACTGCCTTAGCGACAGGTTTCTTGAAGGGAAAGATGTAACTCTGTGAGATGAAATAACAGAACACACACCAGTTTCTCAGAAAGCTTCCTTCCAGTATTTAACGGAAGATATTTCCTTTTTCACCATACCCCTCTAATGGCTTCCAAATATCATTTTGCCAATTCCACAAGAACAGCCTCAGCGAAAGGCTTCTTGAAGGGAAAGATGTAACTCTCTGAGATGAATTAACAGAACATAAATCAGTTTCTCAGAAAGCTTCTTTCCAGTTTTTAACGGAAGATGTTTCCTTTTTCACCCTATCCCTCTATGGGCTTCCATATATCACTTTGCCAATTCCACAATAACAGCCTTAGAGAAAGGCTTCTTGAAGGGAAAGATGTAACTCTGTGAGATGAATTAAGAGAACACAAAGCAGTTTCTCCGAACGCTTCTTTCCAGTTTTAAACGGAAGATATTTCCTTTTTCAACATAGCCCTCTATGGGCTTCCAAATATCACTTTGCCAATTCAACAAGAACATCCTTAGCGAAAGGCTTCTTGATGGGAAAGATGTAATACTGTAAGATGAATTAACAGAACACAAAGCAGTTTCTCAGAAAGCTTCTTTCCAGTTTTTAACGGAGGATATTTCCTTTTTCAACATAGCCCTCTATGGGCTTCCAAATATCACTTTCACAATTCCACAAGAACAGCCTTAGCGAAAGGCTTCTTGAAGTGAAAGATGTAACTGTGTGAGACGAATTAACAGAACACAAAGCAGTTTCTCAGAAAGCTTCTTTCCAGTTTTTAACGGAAGATATTTCCTTTTTCACCATAGCCCTCTATGGGCTTCCAAAGTTCACTTTGCACATTCCACAAGAACAGTCTTAGCGAAAGGCTTCGTGAGTGAAAAGCTGTAACTCTTTGAGATGAATTAACAGAACACAAAGCAGTTTCTCAGAAAGCTTCTTTCCACTTTTTAACGGAAGATATTTCCTTTTTCACCATAGCCCTCTATGGGCTTTCAAATATCACTTTGACAATTCCACAAGAAAAGCCTTGGCGAAAGGCTTCTTGAAGGGAAAGATGTGACTCTCTTAGATGAACTAACAGAACACATACTGTTTCTCAGAAAGCTTATTTACAGTTTTTAACCTAAGATATCTCCTTTTTCACTATAGCCCTCTATGGGCTTCCAAATATCAGTTTGCCACTTCCACAAGAACAGCCTTAGCGAAAGGCTTCTTGAAGGGAAAGATGCAACTTTATGAGATGAATTAACAGAACACAAAGCAATTTCTCAGAAAGCTTCTTTCCAGTTTTAAAAGGAAGACATTTCCTTTTTCACCATAGCCCTCTGTGGGCTTCCAAATATTACATTGCAAATTCCACAAGAACAGTCTTAGCGAAAGGCTTCTTGAGGGGAAATCTGTAACTCTGTGAGATGAATTAACAGAACACAAAGCAGTATCTCAGAAAGCTTCTTTCCAGTTTTTAACTTAAGATATTTCCTTTTTCACCATAGCCCACTATGGGCTTATAAATATCACTTTGCCACTTCCAAAAGAACGGCCTTAGCGAAAGGCTTCCTGAAGGGAAAGATGTAACTCTGTGAGATGAATTAACAGAACACAGAGCAGTTTCTCAGAAAGTTTCTTTCTTTTTTTAACGGAAGATATTTCCTTTTTCACCTTAGCCCTCTGTAGGCTTCCAAATATCACTTTGCAAATTCCACAAGAACAGTGTTAGCGAAAGGCTTCTTGAGGGGAAAGCTGTAACTCTGTGAGATGAATTAACAGAACACAAAGCCGTTTCTCAGAAAGCTTCTTTACAGTTTATAACGGAAGATATTTCCTTTTTCTCCATAGCCCTCTATGGGCTTCCAAATATCACATTGCAAATTCCACAAGAACTGTTTTAGCGAAAGGCTTCTTGATTGGAAAGCTGTAACACTGTGAGATGAATTCACAGAACACAAAGCAGTTTCTCAGAAAGCTTCTTTCCAGTTTTTAACGGAAGATATTTCCTTATTCACCATAGCCCTCTATGGGCTTCTAAATATCACTATGCCAATTCCACAAGAACAGCCTTAGCGAAACTCTTCCTGAAGGGAAAGATGTACCTCTGTGAGATGAATTATTAGAAACAAAGCAGTTTCTCA
The DNA here is from genome assembly GCF_047675955.1 of Chlorocebus sabaeus. Lineage (NCBI taxonomy): Eukaryota > Metazoa > Chordata > Mammalia > Primates > Cercopithecidae > Chlorocebus > Chlorocebus sabaeus. The sequence continues at coordinate 6,219,090 of NW_027326745.1, read as the reverse complement.
CAAAGCTTCTTTCCAGTTTTTAAAGGAAGATATTTCCTTTTTCACCATAGCCCTCTATGGGCTTCCAAATATCACATTGCAGATTCCAGAAGAACAGTCTTAGCGAAAGGCTTCTTTAGTTGAAAGCTGTAACTCTGTGAGATGAATTAACAGAACACAAAGCAGTTTCTCAGAAAGCTTCTTTCCAGTTTGGAACGGCAGATATTTCCTTTTTCACCATAGCCCTCTAGGGGCTTCCAAACATCCCTTTCCCAATTCCACAAGAACAGCCTTAGCGAAAGGTTTCTTGAAGGGAAAGATGTAACTCTGTGAGATGAGTTAACAGAACACAGAGCAGTTTCTCAGAATGCTTCTTTCCAGTTTTGTACGGAAGATATTTCCTTTTTCACCATAGCCCTCTATGAGCTTCCAAATATCCCTTTGCCAATTCCACAAGAACAGCCTTAGCGAAAGGCGTCTCTAAGGGAAAGATGTTAACTCTGTGACATGAATTAACAGAACACAGAGCAGTTTCTCAGAAAGCTTCTTTCCAGTTTGGAACGGAAGATATTTCCTTTTTTACCAGAGCCCTCTATGGGCTTCCAAATATCCCTTTGTCAATTCCACAAAAACATCCTTAGCGAAAGGTTTCTTGAAGGGAAAGATGTAACTCTGTGAGATGAATTAACAGAACACAGACCAGTTTCTCAGAATGCTTCTTTCCAGTTTTGTACGGAAGATATTTCCTTTTTCACCATAGCCCTCTATGAGCTTCCAAATATCCCTTTGCCAATTACACAAGAACAGGCTTAGTGAAAGGCTTCTTGAAGGGAAAGATGTAACTCTGTGACATGAATTAACAGAACACAGAGCAGTTTGTCAGAAAGATTCTTTCCAGTTTTGAACGGAAGATATTTCGTTTTTCACCATAGCCCTCTATGGGATTCCAAATATCCTTTTGCCAATTCCAAAAGAACAGCCTTAGCGAAAGGCTTCTTGAAGGAAAAGATGAAACTCTGTGAGATGAATTAACAGCACACAGAGCAGTTTCTCAGAAACCTTCCTTCCAGTTTGAACGGAAGATATTTCCTTTTTCACCCTAGCCCTCTATGGGCTTCCAAATATCCGTTTGCCAATTCCACAAGAACAGCCTTAGCGAAAGACTTCTTGAAGGGAAAGATGTAACTCTGTGAGATGAATTAACAGAACACAGAGCAGTTTCTCAGAAAGCTTCTTTCCAGTTTTGAACGGAAGATATTTCGTTTTTCACCATAGCCCTCTATGGGCATTCAAATATCCCTTTGCCAATTCCACAAGAACAGCCTTAGCGAAAGGCTTCTTGATGGAAAAGATGAAACTCTGTGAGATGAATTAACAGAATACAGAGCAGTTTCTAAGAAACCTTCTTTCCAGTTTTGAACGGAAGATATTTCCTTTTTCACCATAGCCCTCTATGGGCTTCCAAATATTCCTTTGTGAATTCCAAAACAACAGCCTCAGCGAAAGGCTTCTGGAAAGGAAAGATGTAACTCTGTGAGATGAATTAACAGAACACAGAGCAGTTTCTCAGAAAGCTTCTTTCCAGTTTGGAACGGAAGATATTTGCTTTTTCACCATAGCCCTCTATGGGCTTCCAAATATCCCTTTGCCAATTCCACAAGAGCAGCCTTAGCGAAAGGCTTCTTGAAGGGATAGATGTAACTCCGTTACATGAATTAACAGAACACAGAGCAGTTTCTGAGAAAGCTTCTTTCCAGGTTTGAACTGAAGATATTTCCTTTTTCACCATAGCCCTCTAGGGGCTTCCAAATATCCCTTTGCCAATTCCACAAGAACAGCCTTAGCAAAAGGCTTCTTGAAGGGAAAGATGTAACTCTGTGAGATGAATTAACAGAACACAGAGCAGTTTCTCAGAAAGCTTCTTTCCAGTTTTGAACGGAAGATATTTCGTTTTTCACCATAGCCCTCTAAGGGCTTCCAAATATCCCTTTGCCAATTCCACAAGAACAGCCTTAGCGAAAGGCTTCTTGAAGGGAAAGATGTAACTCTGTGAGATGAATTAACAGAACACAGAGCAGTTTGTCAGAAAGCTTCTTTCCAGTTTTGAACGGAAGATATTTCGTTTTTCACCATAGCCCTCTAAGGGCTTCCAAATATCCCTTTGCCAATTCCACAAGAACAGCCTTAACGAAAGGCTTCTTGAAGGTAAATGTGTAACTCTGTGAGGTGAATTAACAGAACACGGAGCAGTTTCTCAAAAAGCTTCTTTCCAGTTTTGAACGGAAGATACTTCCTTCTTCACCATAGCCCTCTAAGGGCTTCCCAATATCCCTTTGCCAATTCCACAAGACCAGCCTTAGCGAAAGGCTTCTTGAAGGGAAATATGTAACTCTGTGAGATGAATTAACAGAACACAGAGCAGTTTCTCAGAAAGCTTCTTTACAGTTTTGAACGGAAGATATTTCGTTTTTCACCATTGCCCTCTACGGGCTTACAAATCTCCCTTTGCCAGTTCCACAAGAACAGCCTTAGCGAAAGGCTTCTTGAAGGGGAAGATGTATCTCTGTGAGATGAATTAACAGAACACAGAGCAGTTTCTCAGAAAGTTTCTTTCCAGTTTTGAACGGAAGATATTTCCTTTTTCACCGTAGCCCTCTATGGGCTTCCAATTATCCCTTTGCCAATTCCACAAGAACAGCCTTAGCGAAAAGCTTCTTGAAGGGAAAGGTGTAACTCTTTGAGATAAATTAACAGAACACAGAGCAGTTTCTCAGAAAGCTTCTTTCCAGTTTTGAACGGAAGATATTTCGTTTTTCTACATAGCCCTCTATGGTCTTCAAAATATCCCTTTGCCAATTCCACAAGAACAGCCTTAGCGAAAGGCTTCTTGAAGGGAAAGATGTAACTCTGTGACATGAATTAACAGCACACAGAGCAGTTTCTCAGAAAGCTTCTTTCCAGTTGGGAACGGAAGATATTTCCTTTTTCAAGATTGCCCTCTATGGGCTTCCAAATATCCCTTTGCCAATTCCACAAGAACAGCCTTAGCGAAAGGCTTCTTGAAGGGAAAGATGTAACTCTGTGAGATTAATTAACAGAACACAGAGCAGTTTCTCATAAAGCTTCTTTCCAGTTTTGAACGGAAGATATTTCGATTTTCACCATAGCCCTCTATGGGCTTCCAAATCTCCCTTTCCCAATTCCACAAGAACAGCCTTAGCGAAAGGCTTCTCAAAGGGAAAGATGTAACTCTGTGACCTGAATTAACAGAACACAGAGCAGTTTCTCAGAAAGCTTCTTTTCAGTTTGGAACGGAAGCTATTTCCTTTTTCACCAGAGCCCTCTATGTGCTTCCAAATATCCCTTTGCCAATTCCACAACAACAGCCTTAGCGAAAGGCTTCTTGAAGGGAAAGATGTAACTCTAAGAGATGAATTAACAGAACACAGAGCAGTTTCTCAGAAAGCTTCTTTCCAGTTTTAAACGGAAGATATTTCGTTTTTCACCATAGCCCTCTATGGGCTTCCAAATATCCCTTTGCCAATTCCACAAGAACAGGTTAGCGAAAGGCTTCTTGAAGGGAAAGATGTAACTCTGTGAGATGAATTAACAGAACACAGAGCAGTTTCTCAGAAAGATTCTTTCCACTTTTGAACGGAAGATATATCCTTTTTCAACCTAGCCCTATATGGGCTTCCAAATATCCCTTTGCCAATTCCACAAGAACAGCCTTAGCGAAGGGCTTCTTGAAGGGAAAGATGTAACTCTGTGAGATGATTTTACAGATCACAGAGCAGATTCTCAGAAAGCTTCTTTCCAGTTTTGAACGGAAGATATTTTCCTTTTCACCATAGCCCTTTATGGGCTTCCAAATATCCCTTTAACAATTCCACAAGAACAGCCTTAGCGAAAGGCTTCTTGAAAGGAAAGATGTAACTCGTTGAGATGAATTAACAGAACACAGAGCAGTTTCTCAGAAAGCTTCTTTCCAGTTTTTAACGGAAGATACTTCCTTTTTCACCATAGCCCTCTATGGGCTTCCAAATATCCCTTTGCCAATTTCACAAGAACAGCCTTAGCGAAAGGATTCTTGAAGGGAAAGATGTAACTCTGTGAGCTAAATTAACAGAACACAGAGCAGTTTCTCAGAAAGCTTCTTTCCAGTTTGGAACGGAAGATATTTCCTTTTTCACCATAGCCCTCTATGGGCTTCCAAATATCCCTTTGCCAATTCCACAAGAACAGCCTTAGCGAAAGGCTTCTTGAACGGAAAGATGTAACTCTGTGAGATGAATTAACAGAACACAGAGCAGTTTCTCAGAAAGCTTCTTTCCAGGTTTCAACGGCAGATATTTCCTTTTTCACCATAGCCCTCTATGGGCTTCCAAATATCCCTTTGCCAATTCCACAAGAACAGCCTTAGCGAAAGGCTTCTGGAAGGGAAAGATGTAACTCTGTGAGATGAATTAACAGAACACAGAGCAGTTTCTCAGAAAGCTTCTTTCCAGTTTTGAACGGAAGATATTTCGTTTTTCACCATAGCCCTCTATGGGCTTCCAAATATCCCTTTGCCAATTCCACAAGGACAGCCTTAGCGAAAGGCTTCTTGAAGGGAAAGATGTAACTCTGTGAGATGAATTAACAGAACACAGAGCAGTTTCTCAGAAAGCTTCTTTCCAGTTTTGAACGGAAGATACTTCGTTTTTCACCATAGCCCACTATGGGCTTCCAAATCTCCCTTTGCCTAATCCACAAGAACAGCCTTAGCGAAAGGCTTCTTGAAGGGAAAGGTGTAACTCTGTGAGATAAATTAACAGAACAAAGAGCAGTTTCTCAGAAAGCTTCTTCCAGTTTTCAACGGAAGATATTTCCTTTTTCACCATAGCCCTCTAGGGGCTTCCAAATATCCCCTTGCCAATTCCACAAGAACAGCCTTAGCGAAAGACTTCTTGAAGGGAAAGATGTAACTCTGTGAGGTGAATTAACAGAACACAGAGCAGTTTCTCAGAAAGCTTCTTTCCAGTTTTGAACGGAAGATATTTCCTTTTTCACCATAGCCCTCTATGGGCTTCCGAATATCCCTTTGCCAATTACACAAGAACATCCTAAGCGAAAGGCTTCTTGAAGGGAAAGATGTAACTCTGTGAGATGAATTAACAGAACACAGAGCAGTTTCTCAGAAAGCTTCTTTCCAGTTTTCAACGGAAGATATTTCCTTTTTCACCGTAGCCCTCTAGGGGATTCCAAATATCCCTTTGCCAATTCCACAAGAACAGCCTTAGCGAAAGGATTCTTGAAGGGAAAGATGTAACTCTGTGACCTGAATTAACAGAACACAGAGCAGTTTCTCAGAAAGCTTCTTTTCAGTTTGGAACGGAAGCTATTTCCTTTTTCACCAGAGCCCTCTATGTGCTTCCAAATATCCCTTTGCCAATTCCACAACAACAGCCTTAGCGAAAGGCTTCTTGAAGGGAAAGATGTAACTCTGTGAGATGAATTAACAGAACACAGAGCAGTTTCTCAGAAAGCTTCTTTCCAGTTTGGAACGGAAGATATTTCCTTTTTCACCATAGCCCTCTATGGGCTTCCAAATATCCCTTTGCCAATTCCACAAGAACAGCCTTAGCGAAAGGCTTCTTGAAGGGAAAGATGTAACTCTGAGAGATGAATTAACAGAACACAGAGCAGTTTCTCAGAAAGCTTCTTTCCAGTTTTGAACGGAAGATATTTCGTTTTTCACCATAGCCCTCTATGGGCTTCCAAATATCCCTTTGCCAATTCCACAAGAACAGGTTAGCGAAAGGCTTCTTGAAGGGAAAGATGTAACTCTGTGAGATGAATTAACAGAACACAGAGCAGTTTCTCAGAAAGATTCTTTCCAGTTTTGAACGGAAGATATTTCCTTTTTCAACCTAGCCCTTTATGGGCTTCCAAATATCCCTTTACCAATTCCACAAGAACAGCCTTAGCGAAAGGCTTCTTTAAAGGAAAGAGGTAACTCTTTGAGATGAATTAACAGAACACAGAGCAGTTTCTGAGAAAGCTTCTTTCCAGTTTTTAACGGAAGATACTTCCTTTTTCACCATAGCCCTCTAGGGGCTTCCAAATATCCCTTTGCCAATTCCACAAGAACAGCCTTCGTGAAAGGCTTCTTGAAGGGAAAGATGTAACTCTGTGAGATGTATTAACAGAACACAGAGCAGTTTCTCAGAAAGCTTCTTTCCAGTTTTGAACCGAAGATATTTCCTTTTTCACCGTAGCCCTCTATGGGCTTCCAAATATCCCTTTACCAATTCCACAAGAACACCCTTAGCGAAAGGATTCTTGAAGGGAAAGATGTAACTCTGTGAGATGAATTAACAGAACACAGAGCAGTTTCTCAGAAAGCTTCTTTCCAGATTTGAACGGAAGATATTTCCTTTTTCACCATAGCCCTCTAAGGGCTTCCAAATATCCCTTTGCCAATTCCACAAGAATAGCCTTAGCGAAAGGCTTCTTGAAGGGAAAGATGTAACTCTGTGAGATGAATTAACAGAACACAGAGCAGTTTCTCAGAACGCTTCTTTCCAGTTTTGAACGGAAGATATTTTGTTTTTCACCATATCCGTCTATGGGCTTCCAAATATCCCTTTGCCAATTCCACAAGAACAGCCTTAGCGAAAGGCTTCTTGAAGGATAGATGTAACTCTGTGAGATGAATTAACAGAACACATAGCAGTTTGTCAGAAAGCTTCTTTCCAGTTTTGAACGGAAGATATTTCCTTTCTCACCGTAGCCCTCTATGGGCTTCCAAATATCCCTTTGCCAATTCCACAAGAACAGCCTTAGCGAAAGGCTTCTTGAAGGGAAATATGTAACTCTGTGAGATGAATTAACAGAACACAGAGCAGTTTCTCATAAAGTTTCTTTCCAGTTTTGAACGGAAGACATTTCCTTTTTCACCATAGCCCTCTATGGGCTTCCCAATATCCCTTTGCCAATTCCACAAGAACAGCCTTAGCGAAAGGCTTCTTGAAGGGAAAGATGTAACTCTGTGAGATGAATTAACAGAACACAGAGGAGTTTCTCAGAAAGCTTCTTTCCAGTTCGGAACGGAAGATATTTCGTTTTTCACCATAGCCCTCTAGGGGCTTCCAAATATCCCTTTGGCAATTCCACAAGAACAGCCTTCGTGAAAGGCTTCTTGAAGGGATAATGTAACCTTGTGAGATGAATTAACAGAACACAGCGCAGTTTCTCAGAAAGCTTCTTCCACTTTTGAAAGGAAGATATTTCCTTTTTCACCATAGCCCTCTATGGGCTTCCAAATATCCTTTTGCCAATTCCACAAGAAAAGCCTTAGCGAAATTATTCTTGAAGGGAAAGATGTAACTCTGTGAGGTGAATTAACAGAACACATAGCAGTTTCTCAGAAAGCTTCTTTCCAGTTTTGAACGGAAGATATTTCCTTTTTCAACATAGCCCTCTATGGGCTTCCAAATATCCCTTTGCCAATTCCACAACAACAGCCTTAGCGAAAGGCTTCTTGAAGGGAAAGATGTAACTCTGTGAGATGAATTAACAGAACACAGAGCAGTTTCTCAGAAAGCTTCTTTCCAGTTTTGAACGGAAGATATTTCCTTTTTCACCATAGCCCTCAATGGGCTTCCAAATATCCCTTTGCCAATTCCACAAGAACAGCCTTAGCGAAAGGCTTCTTGAAGGGAAAGATGTAACTCTGTGACATGAATTAACAGAACACAGAGCAGTTTCTCAGAAAGCTTCTTTCCACTTTTGAACGGAAGATATTTCCTTTTTCACCATAGCCCTCTAGGGGCTTCCAAATATCCCCTTGCCAATTCCACAAGAACAGCCTTAGCGAAAGACTTCTTGAAGGGAAAGATGTAACACTGTGAGGTGAATTAACAGAACACAGAGCAGTTTCTCAGAAAGCTTCTTTCCAGTTTTGAACGGAAGATATTTCCTTTTTCACCATAGCCCTCTATGGGCTTCCGAATATCCCTTTGCCAATTACACAAGAACAGCCTAAGCGAAAGGCTTCTTGAAGGGAAAGATGTAACTCTGTGAGATGAATTAACAGAACACAGAGCAGTTTCTCAGAAAGCTTCTTTCCAGTTTTCAACGGAAGATATTTCCTTTTTCACCATAGCCCTCTAGGGGATTCCAAATATCCCTTTGCCAATTCCACAAGAACAGCCATAGCGAAAGGATTCTTGAAGGGAAAGAGGTAACTCTGTGAGATGAATTAACAGAACACAGAGCAGTTTCTCAGAAAGCTTCTTTCCAGTTTTGAACGGAAGATATTTCGTTTTTCACCATATCCCTCTATGGGCTTCCAAATATCCCTTTGCCAATTCCACAAGAACAGCCTTAGCGAAAGGCTTCTCTAAGGGAAAGATGTAACTCTGTGACCTGAATTAACAGAACACAGAGCAGTTTCTCAGAAAGCTTCTTTTCAGTTTGGAACGGAAGCTATTTCCTTTTTCACCAGAGCCCTCTATGTGCTTCCAAATACCCCTTTGCCAATTCCACAACAAAAGCCTTAGCGAAAGGCTTCTTGAAGGGAAAGATGTAACTCTGTGAGATGAATTAAAAGAACACAGAGCAGTTTCTCAGAAAGCTTCTTTCCAGTTTGGAACGGAAGATATTTCCTTTTTCACCATAGCCCTCTATGGGCTTCCAAATATCCCTTTGCCAATTCCACAAGAACAGCCTTAGCGAAAGGCTCCTTGAAGGGAAAGATGTAACTCTGAGAGATGAATTAACAGAACCTAGAGCAGTTTCTCAGAAAGCTTCTTTCCAGTTTTGAACGGAAGATATTTCGTTTTTCACCATAGCCCTCTATGGGCTTCCAAATATCCCTTTGCCAATTCCACAAGAACAGGTTAGCGAAAGGCTTCTTGAAGGGAAAGATGTAACTCTGTGAGATGAATTAACAGAACACAGAGCAGTTTCTCAGAAAGATTCTTTCCAGTTTTGAACGGAAGATATTTCCTTTTTCAACCTAGCCCTATATGGGCTTCCAAATATCCCTTTGCCAATTCCACAACAACAGCCTTAGCGAAGGGCTTCTTGAAGGGAAAGATGTAACTCTGTGAGATGATTTAACAGAACACAGAGCAGTTTCTCAGAAAGCTTCTTTCCAGTTTTGAACGGAAGGTATTTTCCTTTTCACCATAGCCCTTTATGGGCTTCCAAATATCCCTTTACCAATTCCACAAGAACAGCCTTAGCGAAAGGCTTCTTGAAAGGAAAGAGGTAACTCTTTGAGATGAATTAACAGAACACAGAGCAGTTTCTGAGAAAGCTTCTTTCCAGTTTTTAACGGAAGATACTTCCTTTTTCACCATAGCCTTCTATGGGCTTCCAAATATCCCTTTGCCAATTTCACAAGAACAGCCTTGGCGAAAGGATTCTTGAAGGGAAAGATGTAACTCTGTGAGCTGAATTAAAAGAACACAGAGCAGTTTCTCAGAAAGCTTCTTTCCAGTTTGGAACGGAAGATATTTCCTTTTTCACCATAGCCCTGTATGGGCTTCCAAATATCCCTTTGCCAATTCCACAAGAACAGCCTTAGCGAAAGGCTTCTTGAAGGGAAAGATGTAACTCTGTGAGATGAATTAACAGAACACAGAGCAGTTTCTCAGAAAGCTTCTTTCCAGGTTTCAAAGGCAGATATTTCCTTTTTCACCATAGCCCTCTATGGGCTTCCAAATATCCCTTTGCCAATTCCACAAGAACAGCCTTCTCGAAAGGCTTCTTGAAGGGAAAGATGTAACTCTGTGAGATTAATTAACAGAACACAGAGCAGTTTCTCATAAAGCTTCTTTCCAGTTTTGAACGGAAGATATTTCGATTTTCACCATAGCCCTCTATGGGCTTCCAAATCTCCCTTTGCCAATTCCACAAGAACAGCCTTCGCGAAAGGCTTCATGAAGGGAAAGATGTAACTCTGTGAGATGAATTAACAGAACACAGAGCAGTTTCTCAGAAAGCTTCTTTCCAGTTTTCAATGGAAGATACTTCCTTTTTCACCATAGCCCTCTAGGGGCTTCCAAATATCCCTTTGCCAATTCCACAAGAACAGCCTTCGTGAAAGGCTTCTTGAAGGGAAAGATGTAACTCTGTGAGATGTATTAACAGAACACAGAGCAGTTTCTCAGAAAGCTTCTTTCCAGTTTTGAACGGAAGATATTTCCTTTTTCACCATAGCCCACTATGGGCTTCCAAATATCCCTTTACCAATTCCACAAGAACAGCCTTAGCGAAAGGATTCTTGAAGGGAAAGATGTAACTCTGTGAGATGAATTAACAGAACACAGAGCAGTTTCTCAGAAAGCTTCTTTCCAGATGTGAACGGAAGATATTTCCTTTTTCACCATAGCCCTCTAAGGGCTTCCAAATATCCCTTTGCCAATTCCACAAGAACAGCCTTAGCGAAAGGCTTCTTGAAGGGAAAGATGTAACTCTGTGAGATGAATTAACAGAACACAGAGTAGTTTCTCAGAAAGCTTCTTTCCAGTTTTGAACGGAAGATATTTCGTTTTTCACCATATCCGTCTATGGGATTCCAAATATCCCTTTGCCAATTCCACAAGAACAGCCTTAGCGAAAGGCTTCTTGAAGGGAAATATGTAACTCTGTGAGATGAATTAACAGAACACAGAGCAGTTTGTCATAAAGTTTCTTTCCAGTTTTGAACGGAAGACATTTCCTTTTTCACCATAGCCCTCTATGGGCTTCACAATATCCCTTTGCCAATTCCACAAGAACAGCCTTAGCGAAAGGCTTCTTGAAGGGAAAGATGTAACTCTGTGAGGTGAATTAACAAAACACAAAGCAGTTTCTCAGAAAGGTTCTTTCCAGTTTTGAACGGAAGATAATTCCTTTTTCACCATAGCCCTATATGGGCTTCCAAATATCCCTTTGCCAATTCCACAAGAACAGCCTTAGCGAAAGGCTTCTTGAAGGGAAAGATGTAACTCTGTGAGATGAATTAACAGAACACAGAGCAGGTTCTCAGAAAGCTTCTTTCTAGTTTTGAACCGAGGATATTTCCTATTTCACCATAGCCCTCTATGGGCTTGCAAATATCCCTTTGCCAATTCCACAAGAACAGCCTTAGCGAAAGGCTTCATGAAGGGAAAGATGAAACTTTGTGACATGAATTAACAGAACACAGAGCAGTTTCTCAGAAAGTTTCTTTCCAATTTTGAACGGAAGTTATTTGCTTTTTCACCATAGCCCTCTATGGGCTTCCAAATCTCCCTTTGCCAATTCCACAATAACAGCCTTAGCGAAAGGCTTCTCTAAGGGAAAGATGTAACTCTGTGACCTGAATTAACAGAACACAGAGCAGTTTCTCAGAAAGCTTCTATTCAGTTTGGAACGGAAGCTATTTCCTTTTTCACCAGAGCCCTCTATGTGCTTCCAAATATCCCTTTGCCAATTCCACAACAACAGCCTTAGCGAAAGGCTTCTTGAAGGGAAAGATGTAACTCTGTGAGATGAATTAACAGAACACAGAACAGTTTCTCAGCAAGATTCTTTCCACTTTTGAACGGAAGATATTTCCTTTTTCAACCTAGCCCTCTATTGGTTTCCAAATATCCCTTTGCCAATCCCACAAGAACAGCCTTAGCGAAGGGCTTCTTGAAGGGAAAGATGTAACTCTGTGAGATGATTTAACAGATCACAGAGCAGTTTCTCAGAAAGCTTCTTTCCAGTTTTGAACGGAAGATATTGTCCTTTTCACCATAGCCCTTTATGGGCTTCCAAATATCCTTTTACCAATTCCACAAGAACAGCCATAGCGAAAGGCTTCTTGAAAGGAAAGATGTAACACTTTGAGAGGAATTAACAGAACACAGAGCAGTTTCTCAGAAAGCTTCTTTCCAGTTTTTAACGGAAGATACTTCCTTTTTCACCATAGCCTTCTATGGGCTTCCAAATATCCCTTTGCCAATTTCACAAGAACAGCCTTAGCGGAAGGATTCTTGAAGGGAAAGATATAACTCTGTGAGCTGAATTAACAGAACACAGAGCAGTTTCTCAGAAAGCTTCTTTCCAGTTTGGAACGGAAGATATTTCCTTTTTCACCATAGCCCTCTATGGGCTTCCAAATATCCCTTTGCCAATTCCACAAGAACAGCCTTAGCGAAAGGCTTCTTGAAGGGAAAGATGTAACTCTGTGAGATGAATTAACAGAACACAGAGCAGTTTGTCAGAAAGCTTCTTTCCAGTTTTGAACGGAAGATATTTCCTTTTTCACCATAGCCCTCTATGGGCTTCCAAATATCCCTTTTCCAATTCCACAAGGACAGCCTTAGCGAAAGGCTTCTTGAAGGGAAAGATGTAACTCTGTGAGATGAATTAACAGAACACAGAGCAGTTTCTCAGAAAGCTTCTTTCCAGTTTTGAACGGAAGATATTTCGTTTTTCACCATATCCCACTATGGGCTTCCAAATCTCCCTTTGCCTATTCCACAAGAACAGCCTTAGCGAAAGGCTTCTTGAAGGGAAAGGTGTAACTCTGTGATATAAATTAACAGAACACAGAGCAGTTTCTCAGAAAGCTTCTTTCCAGGTTTCAACGGAAGATATTTCCTTTTTCACCATAGCCTTCTATGGGCTTCCAAATATCCCTTTGCCAATTCCACAAGAACAGCCTTAGCGAAAGGCTTCTGGAAGGGAAAGATGTAACTCTGTGAGATAAATTAACAGAACACAGAGCAGTTTCTCAGAAAGCTTCTTCCAGTTTTCAACGGAAGATATTTCCTTTTTCACAATAGCCCTCTAGGGGCTTCCAAATATCCCCTTGCCAATTCCACAAGAACAGCCTTAGCGAAAGGCTTCTTGAAGGGAAAGATGTAACTGTGTGAGATGAATTAACAGAACACAGAGCAGTTTCTCAGAAAGCTTCTTTCCAGTTTTGAACGGAAGATATTTCCTTTTTCACCATAGCCCTCTATGGGCTTCCGAATATCCCTTTGCCAATTACACAAGAACAGACTAAGCGAAACGCTTCTTGAAGGGAAAGATGTAACTCTGTGAGATGAATTAACAGAACACAGAGCAGTTTCTCAGAAAGCTTCTTTCCAGTTTTCAACGGAAGATATGTCCTTTTTCACCATAGCCCTCTAGGGGATTCTAAATATCCCTTTGCCAATTCCACAAGAACAGCCTTCCCGAAAGGTTTCTTGAAGAGAAAGATGTAACTCTGTGAGATGAATTAACAGGACACAGAGCAGTTTCTCAGAAAGCTTCTTTCCAGTTTTGAACGGAAGATATTTCCTTTTTCACCATAGCCCTCTACGGGCTTCCAAATATCCCTTTGCCAATTCCACAAGAACAGTTTTAGCGAAAGGCTTCTTGAAGGGAAAGATGTAACTCTGTGAGATGAAATAACACAACACAGAGCAGTTTCTCAGAAAGCTTCTTTCCAGTTTTGAACGGAAGATACTTCCTTTTTCACCATAGCCCTCTATGGGCTTCCCATTATCCCTTTGCCAATTCCACAACAACAGCCTTAGCGAAAGGCTTCTTGAAGGGAAAGATGTATCTCTGTGACATGAATTAACAGAACACAGAGCAGTTTCTCAGAAAGCTTCTTTCCAGTTTTGAACGGAAGATATTTCCTTTTTCACCGTAGCCCTCTATGGGCTTGCAAATATCCCTTTGCCAATTCCCCAAGAACAGCCTTAGCGAAAGGCTTCTTGAAGGGAAAGATGTAACTCTGTGAGATGAATTAACAGAACACAGAGCAGTTTCTCAGAAAGCTTCTTTCCAGTTTGGAACGGAAGATATTTCGTTTCTCACCATAGCCCTCTATGGGCTTCCAAATCTCCCTTTGCCAATTCCACAAGAACAGCCTTAGCGAAAGGCTTCTTGAAGGGAAAGATGTAACTCTGTGAGATGATTTAACAGAACACAGAGCAGTTTCTCAGAAAGCTTCTTTCCACTTTTCAACGGAAGATATTTCCTTTTTCACCATAGCCCTCTAGTGGCTTACAAATATCCCTTTGCCAATGCCACAAGAACAGCCTTCGCGAAAGGCTTCTTGAAGGGAAAGATGTAACTCTGTGAGATGAATTAACAGAACACAGAGCAGTTTCTCAGAAAGCTTCTGTCCAGGTTTGAACGGAAGATATTTCCTTTTTCACTGTAGCCCTATATGGGCTTCCAAATATCCCTTTGCCAATTCCACAAGAACAGCCTTAGCGAAATAATTCTTGAAGGGAAAGATGTAACTCTGTGAGATGAATTAACAGAACACAGAGCAGTTTCTCAGAAAGCTTCTTTCCAGTTTGGAACGGAAGATATTTCCTTTTTCAACATAGCCCTCTATGGGCTTCCAAATATCCCTTTGCCAATTCCACAAGAACAGCCTTAGCGAAAGGCTTCTTGAAGGGAAAGATGTAACTCTGTGACATGAATTAACAGAACACAGAGCAGTTTCTCAGAAAGCTTCTTTCCAGTTTTGAACGGAAGATATTTCCTTTTTCACCATAGCCCTCTATGGGCTTCCAAATATCCCTTTGCCAATTCCACAACAACAGCCTTAGCGAAAGGCTTCTTGAAGGGAAAGATGGAACTCTGTGACATGAATTAACAGCACACAGAGCAGTTTCTCAGAAACTTTCTTTCCAGTTTTGAACGGAAGGTATTTCCTTTTTCACCATAGCCCTCTATGGGCTTCCGAATATCCCTTTGCCAATTACACAAGAACAGCCTAAGCGAAAGGCTTCTTGAAGGGAAAGATGTAACTCTGTGAGATGAATTAACAGAACACAGAGCAGTTTCTCAGAAAGCTTCTTTCCAGTTTTCAACGGAAGATATGTCCTTTTTCACCATAGCCCTCTAGGGGATTCCAAATATCCCTTTGCCAATTCCACAAGAACAGCCTTCGCGAAAGGTTTCTTGAAGAGAAAGATGTAACTCTGTGAGATGAATTAACAGGACACAGAGCAGTTTCTCAGAAAGCTTCTTTCCAGTTTTGAACGGAAGATATTTCCTTTTTCACCATAGCCCTCCACGGGCTTCCAAATATCCCTTTGCCAAATCCACAAGAACAGCCATAGCGAAAGGATTCTTGAAGGGAAAGATGTAACTCTGTGAGATGAATTAACAGAACACAGAGCAGTTTCTCAGAAAGCTTCTTTCCAGTTTTGAACGGAAGGTATTTCCTTTTTCACCATAGCCTTCTATGGGCTTCCAAATATCCCTTTGCCAATTCCACAAGAACAGTTTTAGCGAAAGGCTTCGTGAAGGGAAAGATGTAATTCTGTGAGATGAAATAACACAACACAGATCAGTTTCTCAGAAAGCTTCTTTCCAGTTTTGAACGGAAGATATTTCCTTTTTCACCATAGCCCTCTAGTGGCTTACAAATATCCCTTTGCCAATTCCACAAGAACAGCCTTAGCGAAAGGCTTCTTGAAGGGAAAGATGTAACTCTGTGAGATGAATTAACAGAACACAGAGCAGTTTGTCAGAAAGCTTCTTTCCAGTTTAGAACGAAAGATATTTCGTTTTTCACCATAGCCCTCTATGTTCCTCCAAATATCCCTTTGCCAATTTCACAAGAACAGCCTTACCGAAAGGCTTCTTGAAGGAAAGGATGAAACTCTGTGAGATGAATTAACAGAACACAGAGCAGTTTTTCAGAAACCTTCTTTCCAGTTTTGAACGGAAGATAATTCGTTTTTCTCCATAGCCCTCTATGGGCTTCCAACTATCCCTTTGCCAATTCCACAAGAACAGCCTTAGCGAAAGGCTTCTTGAAGGGAAAGATGTAACTCTGTGAGATGAATTAACAGAACACAGAGCAGTTTCTCTGAAAGCTTCTTTCCAGTTTTGAACGGAAGATATTTCCTTTTTCACCATAGCCCTCTATGGGTTCCAAATATCCCTTTGCCAATTCCACAAGAACTGGTTAGAGAAAGGCTACTTGAAGGGATTGATGTAACTCTGTGAGATGAATTAACAGAACACAGAGGAGTTTCTCAGAAAGATTCTTTACAGTTTTGAAAGGAAGATATTTCCTTTTTCACCATAGCCCTCTATGGGTTTCCAAATATCCCTTTGCCTATTCCACAAGAACAGCCTTAGCGAAAGACTTCTTGAAGGGAAAGATGTAACTCTGGGAGATGAATTAACAGAACACAGAGCAGTTTCTCAGAAAGCTTCTTTCCAGTTTTGATCGGAAGATATTTCGTTTTTCACCATAGACCTCTATGGGCTTCCAAATCTCCCTTTGCCACTTCCACAAGAACAGCCTTAGCGAAAGGTTTCTTGAAGGGAAAGATGTAACTCTGTGAGATGAATTAACAGCACACAGAGCAGGTTCTCAGAAAGCTTCTTTCCAGTTTTGAACGGAAGATATTTCCTTTTTCACCATAGCCCTCTAGGGGCTTCTAAATATCCCTTTGCCAATTCCACAGGAACAGCCTTAGCGAATGGCTTCTTGAAGGGAAAGATGTAACTCTGTGAGATGAAGTAACAGAACGCAGCGCAGTTTCTCAGAAAGCTTCTTTCCAGTTTTGAACGGAAGATATTTCCTTTTTCACCATAGCCCTCTATGGGCTTAAAAATCTCCCTTTGCCAATTCCACAAGAACAGCCTTAGCGAAAGGCTTCTCTAAGGGAAAGATTTAACTCTGTGACATGAAATAACAGAACACAGAGCAGTTTCTCAGAAAGCTTCTTTCCGGTTTGGAACGGAAGATATTTCCTTTTTCACCAGAGCCCTCTAAGGGCTTCCATATATCCCTTTGCCAATTCCACAAGAACAGCCTTAGCGAAAGGCTTCTTGAAGGGAAAGATGTAACTCTGTGAGATGAATTAACAGAACACAGAGCAGTTTCTCAGAAAGCTTCTTTCCAGTTTTGAACGGAAGATATTTCCTTTTTCACCATAGCCCTCTATGGGCTTTCAAATATCCCTTTGCCAATTCCACAAGAACAGCCTTAGCGAAAGGCTTCTTGAAGGAAAAGATGAAACTCTGTGAGATGAATTAACATAACACAGAGCAGTTTCTGAGAAACCTTCTTTCCAGTTTTGAACGGAAGATATTTCGTTTTTCACCATAGCCCTCTAGGGGCTTCCAAATATCCCTTTGCCAATTCCACAAGAACAGGTTAGCGAAAGGCTTCTTGAAGGGAAAGAAGTAACTCTGTGAGATGAATTAACAGAACACAGAGCAGTTTCTCAGAAAGCTTCTTTCCAGTTTTGAACGGAAGATATTTCCTTTTTCACCATAGCCCTCTATGGGCTTCCAAATATCCCTTTGCCAATTCCACAAGAACAGCCTAAGCGAAGGGCTTCTTGAAAGGAAAGATGTAACTCTGTGACATGAATTAACAGAACACAGAGCAGTTTCTCAGAAAGCTTCTTTCCAGATTTGAACCGAAGATATTTCGTTTTTCTCCACAGCCCTCTATGGGCTTCCAAACATCACTTTGCCAATTCCACAAGAACAGCCTTAGCGAAAGGCTTCTTGAAGGGAAAGATGAAACTCTGTGAGATGACTTAACAGAACACAGAGCAGTTTCTCTGAAAGCTTCTTTCCAGTTTTGAACGGAAGATATTTCCTTTTTCACCATAGCCCTCTATGGGCTTCCTAATATCACTTTGCCAATTCCACAAGAACAGCCTTAGCGAAAGGCTTCTTGAAGGGAAAGATGTAACTCTGTGACATGAATTAACAGAACACAGATCAGTTTCTCAGAAAGCTTCTTTCCAGTTTTGAACGGAAGATAATTCGTTTTTCTCCATAGCCCTCTATGGGCTTCCAACTATCCCTTTGCCAATTCCACAAGAACAGCCTTAGCGAAAGGCTTCTTGAAGGGAAAGATGTAACTCTGTGAGATGAATTAACAGAACACAGAGCAGTTTCTCAGAAAGCTTCTTTCCAGTTTGGAACGGAAGGTACTTCCTTTTTCACCATAGCCCTCTATGGGCTTCCCAATATCCCTTTTCCAATTCCACAAGAACAGCCTTAGCGAAAGGCTTCTTGAAGGGAATGATGTAACTCTGTGAGATGAATTAACAGAACACAGAGCAGTTTCTGAGAAAGCTCCTTTCCAGTTTTGAACGGAAGATATTTCCTTTTTCACCATTGCCCTCTAAGGGCTTCCAAATATCCCTTTGCCAATTCCACAAGAACAGCCTTAGCGAAAGGATTCTTGAAGCGAAAGATGAAACTCTGTGAGATGACTTAACAGAACACAGAGCAGTTTCTCTGAAAGCTTCTTTCCAGTTTTGAACGGAAGATAATTCCTTTTTCACCATAGCCCTCTATGGGCTTCCAAATATCCCTTTGCCAATTCCACAAGAAAAGCCTTAGCGAAAGGCTTCTTGAAGTTAAAGATGTAACTCTGAGAGATGAATTAACAGAACACAGAGCAGTTTCTCAGAAAGCTTCTTTCCAGTTTTGAACGGAAGATAATTCGTTTTCTCCGTAGCCCTCTATGGGCTTCCAACTATCCCTTTGCCAATTCCACAAGAACAGCCTTAGCGAAAGGCTTCTTGAAGGGAAAGATGTAACTCTGTGAGATGAATTCACAGAACACAGAGCAGTTTCTCAGAAAGCTTCTTTCCTGTTTTGAACGGAAGATATTTCCTTTTTCACCATAGCCCTCTATGGGCTTCCTAATCTCCCTTTGCCAATTCCACAAGAACAGCATTAGCGAAAGGCTTCTTGAAGGGAAAGATGTAACTCTGTGAGATGAATTAATAGAACACAGAGCAGTTTCTCAGAAAGCTTCTTTCCAGTTTGGAACGGAAGATATTTCCCTTTCCAGCATAGCCCTCTATGGGCTTCCAAATATCCCTTTGCCAATTCCACAAGAACAGCCTTAGCGAAAGGCTTCTTAAAGGGAAAGATGTAACTCTGTGACATGAATTAACAGAACACAGAGCAGTTTCTCAGAAAGCTTCTTTCCAGTTTTGAACGGAAGATATTTCCTTTTTCACCATAGCCCTCTAAGGGCTTCCAAATATCCCTTTGCCAATTCCACAAGAACAGCCTTAGCGAAAGGCTTACTGAAGTGAAAGATGTAACTCTGTGAGATGAATTAACAGAACACAGAGCAGTTTCTCAGAAAGCTTCTTTCCAGTTTGGAACGGAAGATATTTCCTTTTTCACCATAGCCCTCTATGGGCTTCCAAATATCCCTTTGCCAATTCCACAAGAACAGCCTTAGCGAAAGGATTCTTGAAGGGAAAGATGTAACTCTGTGAGATGAATTAACAGAACACAGAGCAGTTTCTGAGAAAGCTTCTTTCCAGTTTTGAACGGAAGATATTTCCTTTTTCACCATAGCCCTCTATGGGCTTCCAAATATCCCTTTGCCAATTCCACAAGAACAGCCTTAGCGAAAGGCTTCTTGAAGGGAAAGATGTAACTCTGTGAGATGAATTAACAGAACACAGAGCAGTTTCTCAGAAAGCTTCTTTCCAGTTTGAAACGGAAGGTACTTCCTTTTTCACCATAGCCCTCTATGGGCTTCCAAATATCCCTTTGCCAATTCCACAAGAACAGCCTTAGCGAAAGGCTTCTTGAAGGGAAAGATGTAACTCTGTGAGATGAATTCACAGAACACAGAGCAGGTTCTCAGAAAGCTTCTTTCCAGTTTTGAACGGAAGGTATTTTCCTTTTCACCATAGCCCTTTATGGGCTTCCAAATATCCCTTTACCAATTCCACAAGAACAGCCTTAGCGAAAGGCTTCTTGAAAGGAAAGAGGTAACTCTTTGAGATGAATTAACAGAACACAGAGCAGTTTCTGAGAAAGCTTCTTTCCAGTTTTTAACGGAAGATACTTCCTTTTTCACCATAGCCTTCTATGGGCTTCCAAATATCCCTTTGCCAATTTCACAAGAACAGCCTTGGCGAAAGGATTCTTGAAGGGAAAGATGTAACTCTGTGAGCTGAATTAAAAGAACACAGAGCAGTTTCTCAGAAAGCTTCTTTCCAGTTTGGAACGGAAGATATTTCCTTTTTCACCATAGCCCTGTATGGGCTTCCAAATATCCCTTTGCCAATTCCACAAGAACAGCCTTAGCGAAAGGCTTCTTGAAGGGAAAGATGTAACTCTGTGAGATGAATTAACAGAACACAGAGCAGTTTCTCAGAAAGCTTCTTTCCAGGTTTCAAAGGCAGATATTTCCTTTTTCACCATAGCCCTCTATGGGCTTCCAAATATCCCTTTGCCAATTCCACAAGAACAGCCTTCTCGAAAGGCTTCTTGAAGGGAAAGATGTAACTCTGTGAGATTAATTAACAGAACACAGAGCAGTTTCTCATAAAGCTTCTTTCCAGTTTTGAACGGAAGATATTTCGATTTTCACCATAGCCCTCTATGGGCTTCCAAATCTCCCTTTGCCAATTCCACAAGAACAGCCTTCGCGAAAGGCTTCATGAAGGGAAAGATGTAACTCTGTGAGATGAATTAACAGAACACAGAGCAGTTTCTCAGAAAGCTTCTTTCCAGTTTTCAACGGAAGATACTTCCTTTTTCACCATAGCCCTCTAGGGGCTTCCAAATATCCCTTTGCCAATTCCACAAGAACAGCCTTCGTGAAAGGCTTCTTGAAGGGAAAGATGTAACTCTGTGAGATGTATTAACACAACACAGAGCAGTTTCTCAGAAAGCTTCTTTCCAGTTTTGAACGGAAGATATTTCCTTTTTCACCATAGCCCACTATGGGCTTCCAAATATCCCTTTACCAATTCCACAAGAACAGCCTTAGCGAAAGGATTCTTGAAGGGAAAGATGTAACTCTGTGAGATGAATTAACAGAACACAGAGCAGTTTCTCAGAAAGCTTCTTTCCAGATGTGAACGGAAGATATTTCCTTTTTCACCATAGCCCTCTAAGGGCTTCCAAATATCCCTTTGCCAATTCCACAAGAACAGCCTTAGCGAAAGGCTTCTTGAAGGGAAAGATGTAACTCTGTGAGATGAATTAACAGAACACAGAGCAGTTTCTCAGAAAGCTTCTTTCCAGTTTTGAACGGAAGATATTTCGTTTTTCACCATATCCGTCTATGGGATTCCAAATATCCCTTTGCCAATTCCACAAGAACAGCCTTAGCGAAAGGCTTCTTGAAGGGAAATATGTAACTCTGTGAGATGAATTAACAGAACACAGAGCAGTTTGTCATAAAGTTTCTTTCCAGTTTTGAACGGAAGACATTTCCTTTTTCACCATAGCCCTCTATGGGCTTCCCAATATCCCTTTGCCAATTCCACCAGAACAGCCTTAGCGAAAGGCTTCTTGAAGGGAAAGATGTAACTCTGTGAGGTGAATTAACAAAACACAAAGCAGTTTCTCAGAAAGGTTCTTTCCAGTTTTGAACGGAAGATAATTCCTTTTTCACCATAGCCCTATATGGGCTTCCAAATATCCCTTTGCCAATTCCACAAGAACAGCCTTAGCGAAAGGCTTCTTGAAGGGAAAGATGTAACTCTGTGAGATGAATTAACAGAACACAGAGCAGGTTCTCAGAAAGCTTCTTTCTAGTTTTGAACCGAGGATATTTCCTATTTCACCATAGCCCTCTATGGGCTTGCAAATATCCCTTTGCCAATTCCACAAGAACAGCCTTAGCGAAAGGCTTCATGAAGGGAAAGATGAAACTTTGTGACATGAATTAACAGAACACAGAGCAGTTTCTCAGAAAGTTTCTTTCCAATTTTGAACGGAAGTTATTTGCTTTTTCACCATAGCCCTCTATGGGCTTCCAAATCTCCCTTTGCCAATTCCACAATAACAGCCTTAGCGAAAGGCTTCTCTAAGGGAAAGATGTAACTCTGTGACCTGAATTAACAGAACACAGAGCAGTTTCTCAGAAAGCTTCTATTCAGTTTGGAACGGAAGCTATTTCCTTTTTCACCAGAGCCCTCTATGTGCTTCCAAATATCCCTTTGCCAATTCCACAACAACAGCCTTAGCGAAAGGCTTCTTGAAGGGAAAGATGTAACTCTGTGAGATGAATTAACAGAACACAGAGCAGTTTCTCAGCAAGATTCTTTCCACTTTTGAACGGAAGATATTTCCTTTTTCAACCTAGCCCTCTATGGGCTTCCAAATATCCCTTTGCCAATCCCACAAGAACAGCCTTAGCGAAGGGCTTCTTGAAGGGAAAGATGTAACTCTGTGAGATGATTTAACAGATCACAGAGCAGTTTCTCAGAAAGCTTCTTTCCAGTTTTGAACGGAAGATATTGTCCTTTTCACCATAGCCCTTTATGGGCTTCCAAATATCCTTTTACCAATTCCACAAGAACAGCCATAGCGAAAGGCTTCTTGAAAGGAAAGATGTAACTCTTTGAGAGGAATTAACAGAACACAGAGCAGTTTCTCAGAAAGCTTCTTTCCAGTTTTTAACGGAAGATACTTCCTTTTTCACCATAGCCTTCTATGGGCTTCCAAATATCCCTTTGCCAATTTCACAAGAACAGCCTTAGCGGAAGGATTCTTGAAGGGAAAGATATAACTCTGTGAGCTGAATTAACAGAACACAGAGCAGTTTCTCAGAAAGCTTCTTTCCAGTTTGGAACGGAAGATATTTCCTTTTTCACCATAGCCCTCTATGGGCTTCCAAATATCCCTTTGCCAATTCCACAAGAACAGCCTTAGCGAAAGGCTTCTGGAAGGGAAAGATGTAACTCTGTGAGATGAATTAACAGAACACAGAGCAGTTTGTCAGAAAGCTTCTTTCCAGTTTTGAACGGAAGATATTTCCTTTTTCACCATAGCCCTCTATGGGCTTCCAAATATCCCTTTTCCAATTCCACAAGGACAGCCTTAGCGAAAGGCTTCTTGAAGGGAAAGATGTAACTCTGTGAGATGAATTAACAGAACACAGAGCAGTTTCTCAGAAAGCTTCTTTCCAGTTTTGAACGGAAGATATTTCGTTTTTCACCATATCCCACTATGGGCTTCCAAATCTCCCTTTGCCTATTCCACAAGAACAGCCTTAGCGAAAGGCTTCTTGAAGGGAAAGGTGTAACTCTGTGATATAAATTAACAGAACACAGAGCAGTTTCTCAGAAAGCTTCTTTCCAGGTTTCAACGGAAGATATTTCCTTTTTCACCATAGCCTTCTATGGGCTTCCAAATATCCCTTTGCCAATTCCACAAGAACAGCCTTAGCGAAAGGCTTCTGGAAGGGAAAGATGTAACTCTGTGAGATAAATTAACAGAACACAGAGCAGTTTCTCAGAAAGCTTCTTCCAGTTTTCAACGGAAGATATTTCCTTTTTCACAATAGCCCTCTAGGGGCTTCCAAATATCCCCTTGCCAATTCCACAAGAACAGCCTTAGCGAAAGGCTTCTTGAAGGGAAAGATGTAACTGTGTGAGATGAATTAACAGAACACAGAGCAGTTTCTCAGAAAGCTTCTTTCCAGTTTTGAACGGAAGATATTTCCTTTTTCACCATAGCCCTCTATGGGCTTCCGAATATCCCTTTGCCAATTACACAAGAACAGCCTAAGCGAAACGCTTCTTGAAGGGAAAGATGTAACTCTGTGAGATGAATTAACAGAACACAGAGCAGTTTCTCAGAAAGCTTCTTTCCAGTTTTCAACGGAAGATATGTCCTTTTTCACCATAGCCCTCTAGGGGATTCCAAATATCCCTTTGCCAATTCCACAAGAACAGCCTTCCCGAAAGGTTTCTTGAAGAGAAAGATGTAACTCTGTGAGATGAATTAACAGGACACAGAGCAGTTTCTCAGAAAGCTTCTTTCCAGTTTTGAACGGAAGATATTTCCTTTTTCACCATAGCCCTCTACGGGCTTCCAAATATCCCTTTGCCAATTCCACAAGAACAGTTTTAGCGAAAGGCTTCTTGAAGGGAAAGATGTAACTCTGTGAGATGAAATAACACAACACAGAGCAGTTTCTCAGAAAGCTTCTTTCCAGTTTTGAACGGAAGATACTTCCTTTTTCACCATAGCCCTCTATGGGCTTCCCATTATCCCTTTGCCAATTCCACAACAACAGCCTTAGCGAAAGGCTTCTTGAAGGGAAAGATGTATCTCTGTGACATGAATTAACAGAACACAGAGCAGTTTCTCAGAAAGCTTCTTTCCAGTTTTGAACGGAAGATATTTCCTTTTTCACCGTAGCCCTCTATGGGCTTGCAAATATCCCTTTGCCAATTCCCCAAGAACAGCCTTAGCGAAAGGCTTCTTGAAGGGAAAGATGTAACTCTGTGAGATGAATTAACAGAACACAGAGCAGTTTCTCAGAAAGCTTCTTTCCAGTTTGGAACGGAAGATATTTCGTTTCTCACCATAGCCCTCTATGGGCTTCCAAATCTCCCTTTGCCAATTCCACAAGAACAGCCTTAGCGAAAGGCTTCTTGAAGGGAAAGATGTAACTCTGTGAGATGATTTAACAGAACACAGAGCAGTTTCTCAGAAAGCTTCTTTCCACTTTTCAACGGAAGATATTTCCTTTTTCACCATAGCCCTCTAGTGGCTTACAAATATCCCTTTGCCAATGCCACAAGAACAGCCTTCGCGAAAGGCTTCTTGAAGGGAAAGATGTAACTCTGTGAGATGAATTAACAGAACACAGAGCAGTTTCTCAGAAAGCTTCTGTCCAGGTTTGAACGGAAGATATTTCCTTTTTCACTGTAGCCCTATATGGGCTTCCAAATATCCCTTTGCCAATTCCACAAGAACAGCCTTAGCGAAATAATTCTTGAAGGGAAAGATGTAACTCTGTGAGATGAATTAACAGAACACAGAGCAGTTTCTCAGAAAGCTTCTTTCCAGTTTGGAACGGAAGATATTTCCTTTTTCAACATAGCCCTCTATGGGCTTCCAAATATCCCTTTGCCAATTCCACAAGAACAGCCTTAGCGAAAGGCTTCTTGAAGGGAAAGATGTAACTCTGTGACATGAATTAACAGAACACAGAGCAGTTTCTCAGAAAGCTTCTTTCCAGTTTTGAACGGAAGATATTTCCTTTTTCACCATAGCCCTGTATGGGCTTCCAAATATCCCTTTGCCAATTCCACAACAACAGCCTTAGCGAAAGGCTTCTTGAAGGGAAAGATGGAACTCTGTGACATGAATTAACAGCACACAGAGCAGTTTCTCAGAAACTTTCTTTCCAGTTTTGAACGGAAGGTATTTCCTTTTTCACCATAGCCCTCTATGGGCTTCCGAATATCCCTTTGCCAATTACACAAGAACAGCCTAAGCGAAAGGCTTCTTGAAGGGAAAGATGTAACTCTGTGAGATGAATTAACAGAACACAGAGCAGTTTCTCAGAAAGCTTCTTTCCAGTTTTCAACGGAAGATATGTCCTTTTTCACCATAGCCCTCTAGGGGATTCCAAATATCCCTTTGCCAATTCCACAAGAACAGCCTTCGCGAAAGGTTTCTTGAAGAGAAAGATGTAACTCTGTGAGATGAATTAACAGGACACAGAGCAGTTTCTCAGAAAGCTTCTTTCCAGTTTTGAACGGAAGATATTTCCTTTTTCACCATAGCCCTCCACGGGCTTCCAAATATCCCTTTGCCAAATCCACAAGAACAGCCATAGCGAAAGGATTCTTGAAGGGAAAGATGTAACTCTGTGAGATGAATTAACAGAACACAGAGCAGTTTCTCAGAAAGCTTCTTTCCAGTTTTGAACGGAAGGTATTTCCTTTTTCACCATAGCCTTCTATGGGCTTCCAAATATCCCTTTGCCAATTCCACAAGAACAGTTTTAGCGAAAGGCTTCGTGAAGGGAAAGATGTAATTCTGTGAGATGAAATAACACAACACAGATCAGTTTCTCAGAAAGCTTCTTTCCAGTTTTGAACGGAAGATATTTCCTTTTTCACCATAGCCCTCTAGTGGCTTACAAATATCCCTTTGCCAATTCCACAAGAACAGCCTTCGCGAAAGGCTTCTTGAAGGGAAAGATGTAACTCTGTGAGATGAATTAACAGAACACAGAGCAGTTTGTCAGAAAGCTTCTTTCCAGTTTAGAACGAAAGATATTTCGTTTTTCACCATAGCCCTCTATGTTCCTCCAAATATCCCTTTGCCAATTTCACAAGAACAGCCTTACCGAAAGGCTTCCTGAAGGAAAGGATGAAACTCTGTGAGATGAATTAACAGAACACAGAGCAGTTTTTCAGAAACCTTCTTTCCAGTTTTGAACGGAAGATAATTCGTTTTTCTCCATAGCCCTCTATGGGCTTCCAACTATCCCTTTGCCAATTCCACAAGAACAGCCTTAGCGAAAGGCTTCTTGAAGGGAAAGATGTAACTCTGTGAGATGAATTAACAGAACACAGAGCAGTTTCTCTGAAAGCTTCTTTCCAGTTTTGAACGGAAGATATTTCCTTTTTCACCATAGCCCTCTATGGGTTCCAAATATCCCTTTGCCAATTCCACAAGAACTGGTTAGAGAAAGGCTACTTGAAGGGATTGATGTAACTCTGTGAGATGAATTAACAGAACACAGAGGAGTTTCTCAGAAAGATTCTTTACAGTTTTGAAAGGAAGATATTTCCTTTTTCACCATAGCCCTCTATGGGTTTCCAAATATCCCTTTGCCTATTCCACAAGAACAGCCTTAGCGAAAGACTTCTTGAAGGGAAAGATGTAACTCTGGGAGATGAATTAACAGAACACAGAGCAGTTTCTCAGAAAGCTTCTTTCCAGTTTTGATCGGAAGATATTTCGTTTTTCACCATAGACCTCTATGGGCTTCCAAATCTCCCTTTGCCACTTCCACAAGAACAGCCTTAGCGAAAGGTTTCTTGAAGGGAAAGATGTAACTCTGTGAGATGAATTAACAGCACACAGAGCAGGTTCTCAGAAAGCTTCTTTCCAGTTTTGAACGGAAGACATTTCCTTTTTCACCATAGCCCTCTAGGGGCTTCTAAATATCCCTTTGCCAATTCCACAGGAACAGCCTTAGCGAATGGCTTCTTGAAGGGAAAGATGTAACTCTGTGAGATGAAGTAACAGAACGCAGAGCAGTTTCTCAGAAAGCTTCTTTCCAGTTTTGAACGGAAGATATTTCCTTTTTCACCATAGCCCTCTATGGGCTTAAAAATCTCCCTTTGCCAATTCCACAAGAACAGCCTTAGCGAAAGGCTTCTCTAAGGGAAAGATTTAACTCTGTGACATGAAATAACAGAACACAGAGCAGTTTCTCAGAAAGCTTCTTTCCGGTTTGGAACGGAAGATATTTCCTTTTTCACCAGAGCCCTCTAAGGGCTTCCATATATCCCTTTGCCAATTCCACAAGAACAGCCTTAGCGAAAGGCTTCTTGAAGGGAAAGATGTAACTCTGTGAGATGAATTAACAGAACACAGAGCAGTTTCTCAGAAAGCTTCTTTCCAGTTTTGAACGGAAGATATTTCCTTTTTCACCATAGCCCTCTATGGGCTTTCAAATATCCCTTTGCCAATTCCACAAGAACAGCCTTAGCGAAAGGCTTCTTGAAGGAAAAGATGAAACTCTGTGAGATGAATTAACATAACACAGAGCAGTTTCTGAGAAACCTTCTTTCCAGTTTTGAACGGAAGATATTTCGTTTTTCACCATAGCCCTCTAGGGGCTTCCAAATATCCCTTTGCCAATTCCACAAGAACAGGTTAGCGAAAGGCTTCTTGAAGGGAAAGAAGTAACTCTGTGAGATGAATTAACAGAACACAGAGCAGTTTCTCAGAAAGCTTCTTTCCAGTTTTGAACGGAAGATATTTCCTTTTTCACCATAGCCCTCTATGGGCTTCCAAATATCCCTTTGCCAATTCCACAAGAACAGCCTAAGCGAAGGGCTTCTTGAAAGGAAAGATGTAACTCTGTGACATGAATTAACAGAACACAGAGCAGTTTCTCAGAAAGCTTCTTTCCAGATTTGAACCGAAGATATTTCGTTTTTCTCCACAGCCCTCTATGGGCTTCCAAACATCACTTTGCCAATTCCACAAGAACAGCCTTAGCGAAAGGCTTCTTGAAGGGAAAGATGAAACTCTGTGAGATGACTTAACAGAACACAGAGCAGTTTCTCTGAAAGCTTCTTTCCAGTTTTGAACGGAAGATATTTCCTTTTTCACCATAGCCCTCTATGGGCTTCCTAATATCACTTTGCCAATTCCACAAGAACAGCCTTAGCGAAAGGCTTCTTGAAGGGAAAGATGTAACTCTGTGACATGAATTAACAGAACACAGATCAGTTTCTCAGAAAGCTTCTTTCCAGTTTTGAACGGAAGATAATTCGTTTTTCTCCATAGCCCTCTATGGGCTTCCAACTATCCCTTTGCCAATTCCACAAGAACAGCCTTAGCGAAAGGCTTCTTGAAGGGAAAGATGTAACTCTGTGAGATGAATTAACAGAACACAGAGCAGTTTCTCAGAAAGCTTCTTTCCAGTTTGGAACGGAAGGTACTTCCTTTTTCACCATAGCCCTCTATGGGCTTCCCAATATCCCTTTTCCAATTCCACAAGAACAGCCTTAGCGAAAGGCTTCTTGAAGGGAATGATGTAACTCTGTGAGATGAATTAACAGAACACAGAGCAGTTTCTGAGAAAGCTCCTTTCCAGTTTTGAACGGAAGATATTTCCTTTTTCACCATTGCCCTCTAAGGGCTTCCAAATATCCCTTTGCCAATTCCACAAGAACAGCCTTAGCGAAAGGATTCTTGAAGCGAAAGATGAAACTCTGTGAGATGACTTAACAGAACACAGAGCAGTTTCTCTGAAAGCTTCTTTCCAGTTTTGAACGGAAGATAATTCCTTTTTCACCATAGCCCTCTATGGGCTTCCAAATATCCCTTTGCCAATTCCACAAGAAAAGCCTTAGCGAAAGGCTTCTTGAAGTTAAAGATGTAACTCTGAGAGATGAATTAACAGAACACAGAGCAGTTTCTCAGAAAGCTTCTTTCCAGTTTTGAACGGAAGATAATTCGTTTTCTCCGTAGCCCTCTATGGGCTTCCAACTATCCCTTTGCCAATTCCACAAGAACAGCCTTAGCGAAAGGCTTCTTGAAGGGAAAGATGTAACTCTGTGAGATGAATTCACAGAACACAGAGCAGTTTCTCAGAAAGCTTCTTTCCTGTTTTGAACGGAAGATATTTCCTTTTTCACCATAGCCCTCTATGGGCTTCCTAATCTCCCTTTGCCAATTCCACAAGAACAGCATTAGCGAAAGGCTTCTTGAAGGGAAAGATGTAACTCTGTGACATGAATTAATAGAACACAGAGCAGTTTCTCAGAAAGCTTCTTTCCAGTTTGGAACGGAAGATATTTCCCTTTCCAGCATAGCCCTCTATGGGCTTCCAAATATCCCTTTGCCAATTCCACAAGAACAGCCTTAGCGAAAGGCTTCTTAAAGGGAAAGATGTAACTCTGTGACATGAATTAACAGAACACAGAGCAGTTTCTCAGAAAGCTTCTTTCCAGTTTTGAACGGAAAATATTTCCTTTTCCACCATAGCCCTCTATGGGCTTCCAAATATCCCTTTGCCAATTCCACAAGAACAGCCTAAGCGAAAGGCTTCTTGAAAGGAAAGATGTAACTCTGTGACATGAATTAACAGAACACAGAGCAGTTTCTCAGAAAGCTTCTTTCCAGTTTTGAACCGAAGATATTTCGTTTTTCTCCATAGCCCTCTATGGGATTCCAAACATCACTTTGCCAATTCCACAAGAACAGCCTTAGCGAAAGGCTTCTTGAAGGGAAAGATGTAACTCTGTGAGATGAATTAACAGAACACAGAGCAGTTTCTCTGAAAGCTTCTTTCCAATTTTGAACGGAAGATATTTCCTTTTTCACCGTAGCCCTCTATGGGCTTTCAAATATCCCTTTGCCAATTCCACAAGAACAGCCTTAGCGAAAGGATTCTTGAAGGGAGAGATGTAAATATGTGAGATGAATTAACAGAACACAGAGCAGTTTCTCAGAAAGCTTCTTTCCAGTTTTGAACGGAAGATATTTCCTTTTTCACCATAGCCCTCTAAGGGCTTCCAAATATCCCTTTGCCAATTCCACAAGAACAGCCTTAGCGAAAGGCTTACTGAAGTGAAAGATGTAACTCTGTGAGATGAATTAACAGAACACAGAGCAGTTTCTCAGAAAGCTTCTTTCCAGTTTGGAACGGAAGATATTTCCTTTTTCACCATAGCCCTCCATGGGCTTCCAAATATCCCTTTGCCAATTCCACAAGAACAGCCTTAGCGAAAGGCTTCTTGAAGGGAAAGATGTAACTCTGTGAGATGAATTAACAGAACACAGAGCAGTTTCTGAGAAAGCTTCTTTCCAGTTTTGAACGGAAGATATTTCCTTTTTCACCATAGCCCTCTATGGGCTTCCAAATATCCCTTTGCCAATTCCACAAGAACAGCCTTAGCGAAAGGCTTCTTGAAGGGAAAGATGTAACTCTGTGAGATGAATTAACAGAACACAGAGCAGTTTCTCAGAAAGCTTCTTTCCAGTTTGAAACGGAAGGTACTTCCTTTTTCACCATAGCCCTCTATGGGCTTCCAAATATCCCTTTGCCAATTCCACAAGAACAGCCTTAGCGAAAGGCTTCTTGAAGGGAAAGATGTAACTCTGTGAGATGAATTCACAGAACACAGAGCAGGTTCTCAGAAAGCTTCTTTCCAGTTTTGAACGGAAGGTATTTTCCTTTTCACCATAGCCCTTTATGGGCTTCCAAATATCCCTTTACCAATTCCACAAGAACAGCCTTAGCGAAAGGCTTCTTGAAAGGAAAGAGGTAACTCTTTGAGATGAATTAACAGAACACAGAGCAGTTTCTGAGAAAGCTTCTTTCCAGTTTTTAACGGAAGATACTTCCTTTTTCACCATAGCCTTCTATGGGCTTCCAAATATCCCTTTGCCAATTTCACAAGAACAGCCTTGGCGAAAGGATTCTTGAAGGGAAAGATGTAACTCTGTGAGCTGAATTAAAAGAACACAGAGCAGTTTCTCAGAAAGCTTCTTTCCAGTTTGGAACGGAAGATATTTCCTTTTTCACCATAGCCCTGTATGGGCTTCCAAATATCCCTTTGCCAATTCCACAAGAACAGCCTTAGCGAAAGGCTTCTTGAAGGGAAAGATGTAACTCTGTGAGATGAATTAACAGAACACAGAGCAGTTTCTCAGAAAGCTTCTTTCCAGGTTTCAAAGGCAGATATTTCCTTTTTCACCATAGCCCTCTATGGGCTTCCAAATATCCCTTTGCCAATTCCACAAGAACAGCCTTCTCGAAAGGCTTCTTGAAGGGAAAGATGTAACTCTGTGAGATTAATTAACAGAACACAGAGCAGTTTCTCATAAAGCTTCTTTCCAGTTTTGAACGGAAGATATTTCGATTTTCACCATAGCCCTCTATGGGCTTCCAAATCTCCCTTTGCCAATTCCACAAGAACAGCCTTCGCGAAAGGCTTCATGAAGGGAAAGATGTAACTCTGTGAGATGAATTAACAGAACACAGAGCAGTTTCTCAGAAAGCTTCTTTCCAGTTTTCAACGGAAGATACTTCCTTTTTCACCATAGCCCTCTAGGGGCTTCCAAATATCCCTTTGCCAATTCCACAAGAACAGCCTTCGTGAAAGGCTTCTTGAAGGGAAAGATGTAACTCTGTGAGATGTATTAACAGAACACAGAGCAGTTTCTCAGAAAGCTTCTTTCCAGTTTTGAACGGAAGATATTTCCTTTTTCACCATAGCCCACTATGGGCTTCCAAATATCCCTTTACCAATTCCACAAGAACAGCCTTAGCGAAAGGATTCTTGAAGGGAAAGATGTAACTCTGTGAGATGAATTAACAGAACACAGAGCAGTTTCTCAGAAAGCTTCTTTCCAGATGTGAACGGAAGATATTTCCTTTTTCACCATAGCCCTCTAAGGGCTTCCAAATATCCCTTTGCCAATTCCACAAGAACAGCCTTAGCGAAAGGCTTCTTGAAGGGAAAGATGTAACTCTGTGAGATGAATTAACAGAACACAGAGCAGTTTCTCAGAAAGCTTCTTTCCAGTTTTGAACGGAAGATATTTCGTTTTTCACCATATCCGTCTATGGGATTCCAAATATCCCTTTGCCAATTCCACAAGAACAGCCTTAGCGAAAGGCTTCTTGAAGGGAAATATGTAACTCTGTGAGATGAATTAACAGAACACAGAGCAGTTTGTCATAAAGTTTCTTTCCAGTTTTGAACGGAAGACATTTCCTTTTTCACCATAGCCCTCTATGGGCTTCCCAATATCCCTTTGCCAATTCCACAAGAACAGCCTTAGCGAAAGGCTTCTTGAAGGGAAAGATGTAACTCTGTGAGGTGAATTAACAAAACACAAAGCAGTTTCTCAGAAAGGTTCTTTCCAGTTTTGAACGGAAGATAATTCCTTTTTCACCATAGCCCTATATGGGCTTCCAAATATCCCTTTGCCAATTCCACAAGAACAGCCTTAGCGAAAGGCTTCTTGAAGGGAAAGATGTAACTCTGTGAGATGAATTAACAGAACACAGAGCAGGTTCTCAGAAAGCTTCTTTCTAGTTTTGAACCGAGGATATTTCCTATTTCACCATAGCCCTCTATGGGCTTGCAAATATCCCTTTGCCAATTCCACAAGAACAGCCTTAGCGAAAGGCTTCATGAAGGGAAAGATGAAACTTTGTGACATGAATTAACAGAACACAGAGCAGTTTCTCAGAAAGTTTCTTTCCAATTTTGAACGGAAGTTATTTGCTTTTTCACCATAGCCCTCTATGGGCTTCCAAATCTCCCTTTGCCAATTCCACAATAACAGCCTTAGCGAAAGGCTTCTCTAAGGGAAAGATGTAACTCTGTGACCTGAATTAACAGAACACAGAGCAGTTTCTCAGAAAGCTTCTATTCAGTTTGGAACGGAAGCTATTTCCTTTTTCACCAGAGCCCTCTATGTGCTTCCAAATATCCCTTTGCCAATTCCACAACAACAGCCTTAGCGAAAGGCTTCTTGAAGGGAAAGATGTAACTCTGTGAGATGAATTAACAGAACACAGAGCAGTTTCTCAGCAAGATTCTTTCCACTTTTGAACGGAAGATATTTCCTTTTTCAACCTAGCCCTCTATGGGCTTCCAAATATCCCTTTGCCAATCCCACAAGAACAGCCTTAGCGAAGGGCTTCTTGAAGGGAAAGATGTAACTCTGTGAGATGATTTAACAGATCACAGAGCAGTTTCTCAGAAAGCTTCTTTCCAGTTTTGAACGGAAGATATTGTCCTTTTCACCATAGCCCTTTATGGGCTTCCAAATATCCTTTTACCAATTCCACAAGAACAGCCATAGCGAAAGGCTTCTTGAAAGGAAAGATGTAACTCTTTGAGAGGAATTAACAGAACACAGAGCAGTTTCTCAGAAAGCTTCTTTCCAGTTTTTAACGGAAGATACTTCCTTTTTCACCATAGCCTTCTATGGGCTTCCAAATATCCCTTTGCCAATTTCACAAGAACAGCCTTAGCGGAAGGATTCTTGAAGGGAAAGATATAACTCTGTGAGCTGAATTAACAGAACACAGAGCAGTTTCTCAGAAAGCTTCTTTCCAGTTTGGAACGGAAGATATTTCCTTTTTCACCATAGCCCTCTATGGGCTTCCAAATATCCCTTTGCCAATTCCACAAGAACAGCCTTAGCGAAAGGCTTCTGGAAGGGAAAGATGTAACTCTGTGAGATGAATTAACAGAACACAGAGCAGTTTGTCAGAAAGCTTCTTTCCAGTTTTGAACGGAAGATATTTCCTTTTTCACCATAGCCCTCTATGGGCTTCCAAATATCCCTTTTCCAATTCCACAAGGACAGCCTTAGCGAAAGGCTTCTTGAAGGGAAAGATGTAACTCTGTGAGATGAATTAACAGAACACAGAGCAGTTTCTCAGAAAGCTTCTTTCCAGTTTTGAACGGAAGATATTTCGTTTTTCACCATATCCCACTATGGGCTTCCAAATCTCCCTTTGCCTATTCCACAAGAACAGCCTTAGCGAAAGGCTTCTTGAAGGGAAAGGTGTAACTCTGTGATATAAATTAACAGAACACAGAGCAGTTTCTCAGAAAGCTTCTTTCCAGGTTTCAACGGAAGATATTTCCTTTTTCACCATAGCCTTCTATGGGCTTCCAAATATCCCTTTGCCAATTCCACAAGAAGAGCCTTAGCGAAAGGCTTCTGGAAGGGAAAGATGTAACTCTGTGAGATAAATTAACAGAACACAGAGCAGTTTCTCAGAAAGCTTCTTCCAGTTTTCAACGGAAGATATTTCCTTTTTCACAATAGCCCTCTAGGGGCTTCCAAATATCCCCTTGCCAATTCCACAAGAACAGCCTTAGCGAAAGGCTTCTTGAAGGGAAAGATGTAACTGTGTGAGATGAATTAACAGAACACAGAGCAGTTTCTCAGAAAGCTTCTTTCCAGTTTTCAACGGAAGATATTTCCTTTTTCACCATAGCCCTCTATGGGCTTCCGAATATCCCTTTGCCAATTACACAAGAACAGCCTAAGCGAAACGCTTCTTGAAGGGAAAGATGTAACTCTGTGAGATGAATTAACAGAACACAGAGCAGTTTCTCAGAAAGCTTCTTTCCAGTTTTCAACGGAAGATATGTCCTTTTTCACCATAGCCCTCTAGGGGATTCCAAATATCCCTTTGCCAATTCCACAAGAACAGCCTTCCCGAAAGGTTTCTTGAAGAGAAAGATGTAACTCTGTGAGATGAATTAACAGGACACAGAGCAGTTTCTCAGAAAGCTTCTTTCCAGTTTTGAACGGAAGATATTTCCTTTTTCACCATAGCCCTCTACGGGCTTCCAAATATCCCTTTGCCAATTCCACAAGAACAGTTTTAGCGAAAGGCTTCTTGAAGGGAAAGATGTAACTCTGTGAGATGAAATAACACAACACAGAGCAGTTTCTCAGAAAGCTTCTTTCCAGTTTTGAACGGAAGATACTTCCTTTTTCACCATAGCCCTCTATGGGCTTCCCATTATCCCTTTGCCAATTCCACAACAACAGCCTTAGCGAAAGGCTTCTTGAAGGGAAAGATGTATCTCTGTGACATGAATTAACAGAACACAGAGCAGTTTCTCAGAAAGCTTCTTTCCAGTTTTGAACGGAAGATATTTCCTTTTTCACCGTAGCCCTCTATGGGCTTGCAAATATCCCTTTGCCAATTCCCCAAGAACAGCCTTAGCGAAAGGCTTCTTGAAGGGAAAGATGTAACTCTGTGAGATGAATTAACAGAACACAGAGCAGTTTCTCAGAAAGCTTCTTTCCAGTTTGGAACGGAAGATATTACGTTTCTCACCATAGCCCTCTATGGGCTTCCAAATCTCCCTTTGCCAATTCCACAAGAACAGCCTTAGCGAAAGGCTTCTTGAAGGGAAAGATGTAACTCTGTGAGATGATTTAACAGAACACAGAGCAGTTTCTCAGAAAGCTTCTTTCCACTTTTCAACGGAAGATATTTCCTTTTTCACCATAGCCCTCTAGTGGCTTACAAATATCCCTTTGCCAATGCCACAAGAACAGCCTTCGCGAAAGGCTTCTTGAAGGGAAAGATGTAACTCTGTGAGATGAATTAACAGAACACAGAGCAGTTTCTCAGAAAACTTCTGTCCAGGTTTGAACGGAAGATATTTCCTTTTTCACTGTAGCCCTATATGGGCTTCCAAATATCCCTTTGCCAATTCCACAAGAACAGCCTTAGCGAAATAATTCTTGAAGGGAAAGATGTAACTCTGTGAGATGAATTAACAGAACACAGAGCAGTTTCTCAGAAAGCTTCTTTCCAGTTTGGAACGGAAGATATTTCCTTTTTCAACATAGCCCTCTATGGGCTTCCAAATATCCCTTTGCCAATTCCACAAGAACAGCCTTAGCGAAAGGCTTCTTGAAGGGAAAGATGTAACTCTGTGACATGAATTAACAGAACACAGAGCAGTTTCTCAGAAAGCTTCTTTCCAGTTTTGAACGGAAGATATTTCCTTTTTCACCATAGCCCTCTATGGGCTTCCAAATATCCCTTTGCCAATTCCACAACAACAGCCTTAGCGAAAGGCTTCTTGAAGGGAAAGATGGAACTCTGTGACATGAATTAACAGCACACAGAGCAGTTTCTCAGAAACTTTCTTTCCAGTTTTGAACGGAAGGTATTTCCTTTTTCACCATAGCCCTCTATGGGCTTCCGAATATCCCTTTGCCAATTACACAAGAACAGCCTAAGCGAAAGGCTTCTTGAAGGGAAAGATGTAACTCTGTGAGATGAATTAACAGAACACAGAGCAGTTTCTCAGAAAGCTTCTTTCCAGTTTTCAACGGAAGATATGTCCTTTTTCACCATAGCCCTCTAGGGGATTCCAAATATCCCTTTGCCAATTCCACAAGAACAGCCTTCGCGAAAGGTTTCTTGAAGAGAAAGATGTAACTCTGTGAGATGAATTAACAGGACACAGAGCAGTTTCTCAGAAAGCTTCTTTCCAGTTTTGAACGGAAGATATTTCCTTTTTCACCATAGCCCTCCACGGGCTTCCAAATATCCCTTTGCCAAATCCACAAGAACAGCCATAGCGAAAGGATTCTTGAAGGGAAAGATGTAACTCTGTGAGATGAATTAACAGAACACAGAGCAGTTTCTCAGAAAGCTTCTTTCCAGTTTTGAACGGAAGGTATTTCCTTTTTCACCATAGCCTTCTATGGGCTTCCAAATATCCCTTTGCCAATTCCACAAGAACAGTTTTAGCGAAAGGCTTCGTGAAGGGAAAGATGTAATTCTGTGAGATGAAATAACACAACACAGATCAGTTTCTCAGAAAGCTTCTTTCCAGTTTTGAACGGAAGATATTTCCTTTTTCACCATAGCCCTCTAGTGGCTTACAAATATCCCTTTGCCAATTCCACAAGAACAGCCTTCGCGAAAGGCTTCTTGAAGGGAAAGATGTAACTCTGTGAGATGAATTAACAGAACACAGAGCAGTTTGTCAGAAAGCTTCTTTCCAGTTTAGAACGAAAGATATTTCGTTTTTCACCATAGCCCTCTATGTTCCTCCAAATATCCCTTTGCCAATTTCACAAGAACAGCCTTACCGAAAGGCTTCTTGAAGGAAAGGATGAAACTCTGTGAGATGAATTAACAGAACACAGAGCAGTTTTTCAGAAACCTTCTTTCCAGTTTTGAACGGAAGATAATTCGTTTTTCTCCATAGCCCTCTATGGGCTTCCAACTATCCCTTTGCCAATTCCACAAGAACAGCCTTAGCGAAAGGCTTCTTGAAGGGAAAGATGTAACTCTGTGAGATGAATTAACAGAACACAGAGCAGTTTCTCTGAAAGCTTCTTTCCAGTTTTGAACGGAAGATATTTCCTTTTTCACCATAGCCCTCTATGGGTTCCAAATATCCCTTTGCCAATTCCACAAGAACTGGTTAGAGAAAGGCTACTTGAAGGGATTGATGTAACTCTGTGAGATGAATTAACAGAACACAGAGGAGTTTCTCAGAAAGATTCTTTACAGTTTTGAAAGGAAGATATTTCCTTTTTCACCATAGCCCTCTATGGGTTTCCAAATATCCCTTTGCCTATTCCACAAGAACAGCCTTAGCGAAAGACTTCTTGAAGGGAAAGATGTAACTCTGGGAGATGAATTAACAGAACACAGAGCAGTTTCTCAGAAAGCTTCTTTCCAGTTTTGATCGGAAGATATTTCGTTTTTCACCATAGACCTCTATGGGCTTCCAAATCTCCCTTTGCCACTTCCACAAGAACAGCCTTAGCGAAAGGTTTCTTGAAGGGAAAGATGTAACTCTGTGAGATGAATTAACAGCACACAGAGCAGGTTCTCAGAAAGCTTCTTTCCAGTTTTGAACGGAAGACATTTCCTTTTTCACCATAGCCCTCTAGGGGCTTCTAAATATCCCTTTGCCAATTCCACAGGAACAGCCTTAGCGAATGGCTTCTTGAAGGGAAAGATGTAACTCTGTGAGATGAAGTAACAGAACGCAGAGCAGTTTCTCAGAAAGCTTCTTTCCAGTTTTGAACGGAAGATATTTCCTTTTTCACCATAGCCCTCTATGGGCTTAAAAATCTCCCTTTGCCAATTCCACAAGAACAGCCTTAGCGAAAGGCTTCTCTAAGGGAAAGATTTAACTCTGTGACATGAAATAACAGAACACAGAGCAGTTTCTCAGAAAGCTTCTTTCCGGTTTGGAACGGAAGATATTTCCTTTTTCACCAGAGCCCTCTAAGGGCTTCCATATATCCCTTTGCCAATTCCACAAGAACAGCCTTAGCGAAAGGCTTCTTGAAGGGAAAGATGTAACTCTGTGAGATGAATTAACAGAACACAGAGCAGTTTCTCAGAAAGCTTCTTTCCAGTTTTGAACGGAAGATATTTCCTTTTTCACCATAGCCCTCTATGGGCTTTCAAATATCCCTTTGCCAATTCCACAAGAACAGCCTTAGCGAAAGGCTTCTTGAAGGAAAAGATGAAACTCTGTGAGATGAATTAACATAACACAGAGCAGTTTCTGAGAAACCTTCTTTCCAGTTTTGAACGGAAGATATTTCGTTTTTCACCATAGCCCTCTAGGGGCTTCCAAATATCCCTTTGCCAATTCCACAAGAACAGGTTAGCGAAAGGCTTCTTGAAGGGAAAGAAGTAACTCTGTGAGATGAATTAACAGAACACAGAGCAGTTTCTCAGAAAGCTTCTTTCCAGTTTTGAACGGAAGATATTTCCTTTTTCACCATAGCCCTCTATGGGCTTCCAAATATCCCTTTGCCAATTCCACAAGAACAGCCTAAGCGAAGGGCTTCTTGAAAGGAAAGATGTAACTCTGTGACATGAATTAACAGAACACAGAGCAGTTTCTCAGAAAGCTTCTTTCCAGATTTGAACCGAAGATATTTCGTTTTTCTCCACAGCCCTCTATGGGCTTCCAAACATCACTTTGCCAATTCCACAAGAACAGCCTTAGCGAAAGGCTTCTTGAAGGGAAAGATGAAACTCTGTGAGATGACTTAACAGAACACAGAGCAGTTTCTCTGAAAGCTTCTTTCCAGTTTTGAACGGAAGATATTTCCTTTTTCACCATAGCCCTCTATGGGCTTCCTAATATCACTTTGCCAATTCCACAAGAACAGCCTTAGCGAAAGGCTTCTTGAAGGGAAAGATGTAACTCTGTGACATGAATTAACAGAACACAGATCAGTTTCTCAGAAAGCTTCTTTCCAGTTTTGAACGGAAGATAATTCGTTTTTCTCCATAGCCCTCTATGGGCTTCCAACTATCCCTTTGCCAATTCCACAAGAACAGCCTTAGCGAAAGGCTTCTTGAAGGGAAAGATGTAACTCTGTGAGATGAATTAACAGAACACAGAGCAGTTTCTCAGAAAGCTTCTTTCCAGTTTGGAACGGAAGGTACTTCCTTTTTCACCATAGCCCTCTATGGGCTTCCCAATATCCCTTTTCCAATTCCACAAGAACAGCCTTAGCGAAAGGCTTCTTGAAGGGAATGATGTAACTCTGTGAGATGAATTAACAGAACACAGAGCAGTTTCTGAGAAAGCTCCTTTCCAGTTTTGAACGGAAGATATTTCCTTTTTCACCATTGCCCTCTAAGGGCTTCCAAATATCCCTTTGCCAATTCCACAAGAACAGCCTTAGCGAAAGGATTCTTGAAGCGAAAGATGAAACTCTGTGAGATGACTTAACAGAACACAGAGCAGTTTCTCTGAAAGCTTCTTTCCAGTTTTGAACGGAAGATAATTCCTTTTTCACCATAGCCCTCTATGGGCTTCCAAATATCCCTTTGCCAATTCCACAAGAAAAGCCTTAGCGAAAGGCTTCTTGAAGTTAAAGATGTAACTCTGAGAGATGAATTAACAGAACACAGAGCAGTTTCTCAGAAAGCTTCTTTCCAGTTTTGAACGGAAGATAATTCGTTTTCTCCGTAGCCCTCTATGGGCTTCCAACTATCCCTTTGCCAATTCCACAAGAACAGCCTTAGCGAAAGGCTTCTTGAAGGGAAAGATGTAACTCTGTGAGATGAATTCACAGAACACAGAGCAGTTTCTCAGAAAGCTTCTTTCCTGTTTTGAACGGAAGATATTTCCTTTTTCACCATAGCCCTCTATGGGCTTCCTAATCTCCCTTTGCCAATTCCACAAGAACAGCATTAGCGAAAGGCTTCTTGAAGGGAAAGATGTAACTCTGTGAGATGAATTAATAGAACACAGAGCAGTTTCTCAGAAAGCTTCTTTCCAGTTTGTAACGGAAGATATTTCCCTTTCCAGCATAGCCCTCTATGGGCTTCCAAATATCCCTTTGCCAATTCCACAAGAACAGCCTTAGCGAAAGGCTTCTTAAAGGGAAAGATGTAACTCTGTGACATGAATTAACAGAACACAGAGCAGTTTCTCAGAAAGCTTCTTTCCAGTTTTGAACGGAAAATATTTCCTTTTCCACCATAGCCCTCTATGGGCTTCCAAATATCCCTTTGCCAATTCCACAAGAACAGCCTAAGCGAAAGGCTTCTTGAAAGGAAAGATGTAACTCTGTGACATGAATTAACAGAACACAGAGCAGTTTCTCAGAAAGCTTCTTTCCAGTTTTGAACCGAAGATATTTCGTTTTTCTCCATAGCCCTCTATGGGATTCCAAACATCACTTTGCCAATTCCACAAGAACAGCCTTAGCGAAAGGCTTCTTGAAGGGAAAGATGTAACTCTGTGAGATGAATTAACAGAACACAGAGCAGTTTCTCTGAAAGCTTCTTTCCAATTTTGAACGGAAGATATTTCCTTTTTCACCGTAGCCCTCTATGGGCTTTCAAATATCCCTTTGCCAATTCCACAAGAACAGCCTTAGCGAAAGGATTCTTGAAGGGAGAGATGTAAATCTGTGAGATGAATTAACAGAACACAGAGGAGGTTCTCAGAAAGCTTCTTTCCAGTTTTGAACGGAAGATATTTCCTTTTTCACCATAGCCCTCTAGGGGCTTCCAAATATCCCTTTGCCAATTCCACAAGAACATCCTTAGCGAAAGGCTTCTTGAAGGGAAAGATGTAACTCTGTGAGATGCATTAACAGAACACAGAGCAGTTTCTCAGAAAGCTTCTTTCCAGTTTTGAACGGAAGATATTTTCCTTTCCACCCTAGCCGTCTATGGGCTTCCAAATATCCCTTTGCCAATTCCACAAGAACAGCCTTAGCGAAAGGCTTCTTGAAGGGAAAGATGTAACTCTGTGAGATGATTTAACAGAACACAGAGCCGTTTCTCAGAAAGCTTCTTTCAAGTTTGGAACGGAAGATATTTGCTTTTTCACCGTAGCCCTCTAGGGGCTTCCAAATATCCCTTTGCCAATTCCACAAGAACAGCCTTAGCGAAAGGCTTCTTGAAGGGAAAGATGTAACTCTGTGAGATGAATTAACAGAGCACAGAGCAGTTTCTCAGAAGGCTTCCTTCCAGTTTTGAACGGAAGATATTTCCTTTTTCACCATAGGCCTCTAAGGGCTTCCAAATATCCCTTTGCCAATTCCAAAAGAACAGCCTTAGCGAAAGGCTTCTTGAAGGGAAAGATGTAACTCTGTTGGATGAATTAACAGAACACAGAGCAGTTTCTGAGAAAGCTTCTTTCCAGTTTTGAACGGAAGATATTTCCTTTTTCACCATAGCCCTCTAAGGGCTTCCAATTATCCCTTTGCCAATTCCACAAGAACAGCCTTAGCGAAAGGATTCTTGAAGGGAAAGATGTAACTCTGTGAGATGAATTAACAGAACACAGAGCAGTTTCTCAGAAAGCTTCTTTCCAGTTTTGAACGGAAGATATTTCGTTTTTCACCATAGCCCTCTATAGACTTCCAAATATCCCTTTGCCAATTCCACAAGAACAGCCTTAGCGAAAGGCTTCTTGAAGGGAAAGATGTAACTCTGTGATATGAATTAACAGAACACAGAGCAGTTTCTCAGAAAGCTTCTTTCCAGTTTTGAACGGAAGATATTTCCTTTTT
Organism: Chlorocebus sabaeus; assembly: GCF_047675955.1. Classification (NCBI taxonomy): domain Eukaryota; kingdom Metazoa; phylum Chordata; class Mammalia; order Primates; family Cercopithecidae; genus Chlorocebus; species Chlorocebus sabaeus. The sequence goes on along the minus strand of NW_027326745.1, from coordinate 6,177,102 downwards.
CACCATAGCCCTCTATGGGCTTCCAAATATCCCTTTGCCAATTCCACAAGAACAGCCTAAGCGAAAGGCTTCTTGAAAGGAAAGATGTAACTCTGTGACATGAATTAACAGAACACAGAGCAGTTTCTCAGAAAGCTTCTTTCCAGTTTTGAACCGAAGATATTTCGTTTTTCTTCATAGCCCTCTATGGGATTCCAAACATCACTTTGCCAATTCCACAAGAACAGCCTTAGCGAAAGGCTTCTTGAAGGGAAAGATGTAACTCTGTGAGATGAATTAACAGAACACAGAGCAGTTTCTCTGAAAGCTTCTTTCCAGTTTTGAACGGAAGATATTTCCTTTTTCACCATAGCCCTCTATGGGCTTCCAAATATCCCTTTGCCAATTCCACAAGAACACCCTTAGCGAAAGGCTTCTTGAAGGGAAAGTTGTAACTCTGTGAGATGAAGTAACAGAACACAGAGCAGTTTCTCAGAAAGCTTCTTTCCAGTTTTGAACGGAAGATATTTGTTTTTTCACCATACCCTCTATGGGCTTCCAAATATCCCTTTGCCAATTCCACAAGAACGGCCTTAGCGAAAGGCTTCTTGAAGGGAAAGATGTAACTCTGTGAGATGAATTAACAGAACACAGAGCAGTTTCTCAGAAAGCTTCTTTCTAATTTTCAATGGAAGATATTTCCTTTTTCACCATAGCCCTCTATGGGCTTCCCAATATCCCTTTTCCAATTCCACAAGAACAGCCTTAGCGAAAGGCTTCTTGAAGGGAAAGATGAAACTCTGTGAGATGAATTAACAGAACACAGAGCAGTTTCTGAGAAAGCTTCTTTCCAGTTTTGAACGGAAGATATTTCCTTTTTCACCTTAGCCCTCTAAGGGCTTCCAAATATACCTTTGCCAATTCCACAAGAACAGCCTTAGCGAAAGGATTCTTGAAGGGAAAGATGTAACTATGTGAGATGAATTAACAGAACACAGAGCAGTTTCTCAGAAAGCTTCTTTCCAGTTTTGAACGGAAGATATTTCGTTTTTCACCATAGCCCTCTATGGGCTTCCAAAGATCACTTTGCCAATTCCACAAGAACAGCCTTAGCGAAAGGCTTTTTGAAGGGAAGGATGAAACTCTGTGAGATGAATTAACAGAACACAGAGCAGTTTCTCTGAAAGCTTCTTTCCAGTTTTGAACGGAAGATATTTCGTTTTTCACCATAGCCCTCTATGGGCTTCCAAATATCCCTTTGCCAATTCCACAAGAACAGCCTTAGCGAAAGGCTTCTTGCAGGGAAAGATGTAACTCTGTGAGATGAATTAACAGAACACAGAGCAGTTTCTCTGAAAGCTTCTTTCCAGTTTTGAACGGAAGATATTTCCCTTTTCACCATAGCCATCTATGGGCTTCCAAATATCCCTTTGCCAATTCCACAAGAACAGCCTTAGCGAAAGGCTTCTTGAAGGGAAAGATGTAACTCTGTGACATGAATTAACAGAACACAGAGCAGTTTCTCAGAAAGCTTCTTTCCAGTTTTGAACGGAAGATATTTCCTTTTTCATCATAGCCCTCTAAAGGCTTCCAAATATCCCTTTGCCAATTCCACAAGAACAGCCTATGCGAAAGGCTTCTTGAAAGGAAAGATGTAACTCTGTGACTTGAATTAACAGAACACAGAGTACTTTCTCAGAAAGCTTCATTCCAGTTTTGAACCGAAGATATTTCGATTTTCTCCATAGCCCTCTATGGGCTTCCAAACATCACATTTCCAATTCCACAAGAACAGCCTTAGCGAAAGGCTTATTGAAGGGAAAGATGTAACTCTGTGAGATGAATTAACAGAACACAGAGCAGTTGCTCTGAAAGCTTCTTTCCAGTTTTGAAGGGAAGATATTTCCTTTTTCACCATAGCCCTCTAAGAGCTTCCAAATATCCCTTTGCCCATTCCACAAGAACAGCCTTAGCGAACGGCTTCTTGAAGGGGAAGATGTAAATTTGTGACATGAATTAACAGAACACAGAGCAGTTTCTCAGAAAGCTTCTTTCCAGTTTTGAACGGAAGATATATCTGTTTTCACCATAGCCCTCTATGGGCTTCCAAATATCCCTTTGCCTATTCCACAAGAACAGCCTTAGCGAAAGGCTTACTGAAGTGAAAGATGTAACTCTGTGAGATGAATTAACAGAACACAGAGCAGTTTCTCAGAAAGCTTCTTTCCAGTTTGGAACGGAAGATATTTCCTTTTTCACCATAGCCCTCTATGGGCTTCCAAATATCCCTTTGCCAATTCCACAAGAACAGCCTTAGCGAAAGGCTTCTTGAAGGGAAAGATGTAACTCTGTGAGATGAATTAACAGAACACAGAGCAGTTTCTGAGAAAGCTTCTTTCCAGTTTTGAACGGAAGATATTTCCTTTTTCACCATAGCCCTCTAAGGGCTTCCAAATATCCCTTTGCCAATTCCACAAGAACAGCCTTAGCGAAAGGCTTCTTGAAGGGAAAGATGTAACTCTGTGAGATGAATTAACAGAACACAGAGCAGTTTCTCAGAAAGCTTCTTTCCAGTTTGAAACGGAAGGTACTTCCTTTTTCACCATAGCCCTCTATGGGCTTCCAAATATCCCTTTGCCAATTCCACAAGAACAGCCTTAGCGAAAGGCTTCTTGAAGGGAAAGATGTAACTCTGTGAGATGAATTCACAGAACACAGAGCAGGTTCTCAGAAAGCTTCTTTCCAGTTTTGAACGGAAGATATTTCCTTTTTCACCATAGCCCTCTAGGGGCTTCCAAATATCCCTTTGCCAATTCCACAAGAACATCCTTAGCGAAAGGCTTCTTGAAGGGAAAGATGTAACTCTGTGAGATGCATTAACAGAACACAGAGCAGTTTCTCAGAAAGCTTCTTTCCAGTTTTGAACGGAAGATATTTTCCTTTCCACCCTAGCCGTCTATGGGCTTCCAAATATCCCTTTGCCAATTCCACAAGAACAGCCTTAGCGAAAGGCTTCTTGAAGGGAAAGATGTAACTCTGTGAGATGATTTAACAGAACACAGAGCCGTTTCTCAGAAAGCTTCTTTCCAGTTTGGAATGGAAGATATTTGCTTTTTCACCGTAGCCCTCTAGGGGCTTCCAAATATCCCTTTGCCAATTCCACAAGAACAGCCTTAGCGAAAGGCTTCTTGAAGGGAAAGATGTAACTCTGTGAGATGAATTAACAGAACACAGAGCAGTTTCTCAGAAAGCTTCTTTCCAGTTTTTAACGGAAGATATTACCTTTTTCACCATAGCCCTCTATGGGCTTTCAAATATCCCTTTGCAAATTCCACAAGAACTGCCTTAGCGAAAGGCTTCTTGAAGGAAAAGATGAAACTCTATGAGATGAATTAACAGAACGCAGAGCAGTTTATCAGAAACCTTCTTTCCAGTTTTGAACGGAAGATATTTCGTTTTTAACCATAGCCCTCTAGGGGCTTCCAAATATCCCTTTGCCAATTCCACAAGAACAGGTAAGCGAAAGGCTTCTTGAAGGGAAAGATGTAACTCTGTGAGATGAATTAACAGAACACAGAGCAGTTTCTCAGAAGGCTTCCTTCCAGTTTTGAACGGAAGATATTTCCTTTTTCACCATAGGCCTCTAAGGGCTTCCAAATATCCCTTTGCCAATTCCAAAAGAACAGCCTTAGCGAAAGGCTTCTTGAAGGGAAAGATGTAACTCTGTGAGATGAATTAACAGAACACAGAGCAGTTTCTGAGAAAGCTTCTTTCCAGTTTTGAACGGAAGATATTTCCTTTTTCACCATAGCCCTCTAAGGGCTTCCAAATATCCCTTTGCCAATTCCACAAGAACAGCCTTAGCGAAAGGATTCTTGAAGGGAAAGATGTAACTCTGTGAGATGAATTAACAGAACACAGAGCAGTTTCTCAGAAAGCTTCTTTCCAGTTTTGAACGGAAGATATTTCGTTTTTCACCATAGCCCTCTATAGACTTCCAAATATCCCTTTGCCAATTCCACAAGAACAGCCTTAGCGAAAGGCTTCTTGAAGGGAAAGATGTAACTCTGTGATATGAATTAACAGAACACAGAGCAGTTTCTCAGAAAGCTTCTTTCCAGTTTTGAACGGAAGATATTTCCTTTTTCACCATAGCCCTCTATGGGCTTCCAAATATCCCTTTGCCAATTCCACAAGAACAGCCTAAGCGAAAGGCTTATTGAAAGGAAAGATGTAACTCTGTGACATGAATTAACAGAACACAGAGCAGTTTCTCAGAAAGCTTCTTTCCAGTTTTGAACCGAAGATATTTCGTTTTTTTTCATAGCCCTCTATGGGATTCCAAACATCACTTTGCCAATTCCAAAAAAACAGCCTTAGCGAAAGGCTTCTTGAAGGGAAAGATGTAACTCTGTGAGATGAATTAACAGAACACAAAGCAGTTTCTCTGAAAGCTTCTTTCCAGTTTTGAACGGAAGATATTTCCTTTTTCACCATAGCCCTCTATGGGCTTCCAAATATCCCTTTGCCAATTCCACAAGAACACCCTTAGCGAAAGGCTTCTTGAAGGGAAAGTTGTAACTCTGTGAGATGAAGTAACAGAACACAGAGCAGTTTCTCAGAAAGCTTCTTTCCAGTTTTGAACGGAAGATATTTGTTTTTTCACCATAGCCCTCTATGGGCTTCCAAATATCCCTTTGCCAATTCCACAAGAACGGCCTTAGCGAAAGGCTTCTTGAAGGGAAAGATGTAACTCTGTGAGATGAATTAACAGAACACAGAGCAGTTTCTCAGAAAGCTTCTTTCTAATTTTGAATGGAAGATATTTCCTTTTTCACCATAGCCCTCTATGGGCTTCCCAATATCCCTTTTCCAATTCCACAAGAACAGCCTTAGCGAAAGGCTTCTTGAAGGGAAAGATGAAACTCTGTGAGATGAATTAACAGAACACAGAGCAGTTTCTGAGAAAGCTTCTTTCCAGTTTTGAACGGAAGATATTTCCTTTTTCACCTTAGCCCTCTAAGGGCTTCCAAATATACCTTTGCCAATTCCACAAGAACAGCCTTAGCGAAAGGATTCTTGAAGGGAAAGATGTAACTATGTGAGATGAATTAACAGAACACAGAGCAGTTTCTCAGAAAGCTTCTTTCCAGTTTTGAACGGAAGATATTTCGTTTTTCACCATAGCCCTCTATGGGCTTCCAAAGATCACTTTGCCAATTCCACAAGAACAGCCTTAGCGAAAGGCTTTTTGAAGGGAAGGATGAAACTCTGTGAGATGAATTAACAGAACACAGAGCAGTTTCTCTGAAAGCTTCTTTCCAGTTTTGAACGGAAGATATTTCGTTTTTCACCATAGCCCTCTATGGGCTTCCAAATATCCCTTTGCCAATTCCACAAGAACAGCCTTAGCGAAAGGCTTCTTGCAGGGAAAGATGTAACTCTGTGAGATGAATTAACAGAACACAGAGCAGTTTCTCTGAAAGCTTCTTTCCAGTTTTGAACGGAAGATATTTCCCTTTTCACCATAGCCATCTATGGGCTTCCAAATATCCCTTTGCCAATTCCACAAGAACAGCCTTAGCGAAAGGCTTCTTGAAGGGAAAGATGTAACTCTGTGACATGAATTAACAGAACACAGAGCAGTTTCTCAGAAAGCTACTTTCCAGTTTTGAACGGAAGATATTTCCTTTTTCATCATAGCCCTCTAAAGGCTTCCAAATATCCCTTTGCCAATTCCACAAGAACAGCCTATGCGAAAGGCTTCTTGAAAGGAAAGATGTAACTCTGTGACTTGAATTAACAGAACACAGAGTACTTTCTCAGAAAGCTTCATTCCAGTTTTGAACCGAAGATATTTCGATTTTCTCCATAGCCCTCTATGGGCTTCCAAACATCACATTGCCAATTCCACAAGAACAGCCTTAGCGAAAGGCTTATTGAAGGGAAAGATGTAACTCTGTGAGATGAATTAACAGAACACAGAGCAGTTGCTCTGAAAGCTTCTTTCCAGTTTTGAAGGGAAGATATTTCCTTTTTCACCATAGCCCTCTAAGAGCTTCCAAATACCCCTTTGCCCATTCCACAAGAACAGCCTTAGCGAACGGCTTCTTGAAGGGGAAGATGTAAATTTGTGACATGAATTAACAGAACACAGAGCAGTTTCTCAGAAAGCTTCTTTCCAGTTTTGAACGGAAGATATATCTGTTTTCACCATTGCTCTCTATGGGCTTCCAAATATCCCTTTGCCTATTCCACAAGAACAGCCTTAGCGAAAGGCTTCTTGAAGGGAAAGATGTAACTCTTTGAGATGAATTAACAGAAAACAGAGCAGGTTCTCAGAAAGCTTCTTTCCAGTTTTGAACGGAAGATATTTCCTTTTTCACCATAGCCCTCTAGCGGCTTCCAAATATAGGTTTGCCAATTCCACAAGAACAGCCTTAGCGAAAGGCTTCTTGAAGGGAAAGATGTAACTCTGTGAGATGAATTAACAGAACACAGAGCAGTTTCTCAGAAAGCTTCTTTCCAGTTTTGAACGGAAGATATTTTCCTATTCACCCTAGCCGTCTATGGGCTTCCAAATATCACTTTGCCAATTCCACAAGAACAGCCTTAGCGAAAGGCTTCTTGAAGGGAAAGATGTACCTCTGTGAGATGAATTAACAGAACACAGAGACGTTTCTCAGAAAGCTTCTTTCCAGTTTGGAACAGCAGATATTTGCTTTTTCACCTTAGCCCTCTATGGGCTTCCAAATATCCCTTTGCCAATTCCACAAGAACAGCCTTAGCGAAAGGCTTCCTGAAGTGAAAGATGTAACTCTGTGAGATGAATTAACAGAACACAGAGCAGTTTCTGAGAAAGCTTCTTTCCACTTTTGAACGGAAGATATTTCCTTTTTCACCGTAGCCCTCTATGGGCTACCAAATATCCCTTTGCCAATTCCACAAGAACAGCCTTAGCGAAAGGCTTCTTGAAGGGAAAGATGTAACTCTGTGAGATTGATTAACAGAACACAGAGCAGTTTCTCATAAAGCTTCTTTCCAGTTTGGAACGGAAGATATTTCCTTTTTCACCATAGCCCTCTATGGGCTTCCCAATATCCCTTTGCCAATTCCACAAGAACTGCCTTAGCGAAAGGCTTCTTGAAGGAAAAGATGAAACTCTGTGAGATGAATTAACAGAACACAGAGCAGTTTATCAGAAACCTTCTTTCCAGGTTGAACGGAAGATATTTCGTTTTTCACCATAGCCCTCTAGGGGCTTCCAAATATCCCTTTGCCAATTCCACAAGAACAGGTTAGCGAAAGTCTTCTTGAAGGGAAAGATGTAACTCTGTGAGATGAATTAACAGAACACAGAGCAGTTTCTCAGAAGGCTTCTTTCCAGTTTTGAACGGAAGATATTTCCTTTTTCACCATAGCCCTCTAAGGGCTTCCAAATAACCCTTTGCCAATTCCACAAGAACAGCCTTAGCGAAAGGCTTCTTGAAGGGAAAGATGTAACTCTGTGAGATGAATTAACAGAACACAGAGCAGTTTCTGAGAAAGCTTCTTTACAGTTTTGAACGGAAGATATTTCCTTTTTCACCATAGCCCTCTAAGGGCTTCCAAATATCCCTTTGCCAATTCCTCAAGAATAGCCTTAGCGAAAGGATTCTTGAAGGGAAAGATGTAACTCTGTGAGATGAATTCACAGAACACAGAGCAGTTTCTCAGAAAGCTTCTTTCCAGTTTTGAACGGAAGATATTTCGTTTTTCACCATAGCCCTCTAGGGGCTTCCAAATATCCCTTTGCCAATTCCACAAGAACAGCCTTAGCGAAAGGCTTCTTGAAGGGAAAGGTGTAACTCTGTGAGATGAATTAACAGAACACAGAGCAGTTTCTGAGAAAGCTTCTTTCCAGTTTTGAACGGAAGATATTTCTTTTTTCACCATAGCCCTCTAGGGGCTTCCAAATATCCCTTTGCCAATTCCACAAGAACAGCCTTAGCGAAAGGCTTCTTGAAGGGAAAGATGTAACTCTGTGAGATGAATTAACAGAACACAGAGCAGTTTCTCAGAAGGCTTCTTTCCAGTTTTGAACGGAAGATATTTCCTTTTTCACCATAGCCCTCTAAGGGCTTCCAAATATCCCTTTGCCAATTCCACAAGAACAGCCTTAGCGAAAGGCTTCTTGAAGGGAAAGATGTAACCCTGTGAGATGAATTAACAGAACACAGAGCAGTTTCTGAGAAAGCTTCTTTCCAGTTTTGAACGGAAGATATTTCCTTTTTCACCATAGCCCTCTAAGGGCTTCCAAATATCCCTTTGCCAATTCCACAAGAACAGCCTAAGCGAAAGGCTTCCTGAAAGGAAAGATGTAACTCTGTGACATGAATTAACAGAACACAGAGCAGTTTCTCAGAAAGCTTCTTTCCAGTTTTGAACCGAAGATATTTCGTTTTTCACCATAGCCCTTTATGGGCTTAGAAATATCCCTTTGCCAATTCCACAAGAACAGCCTTAGCGAAAGGCTTCTTGAAGGGAAAGATGTAACTCTGTGAGATGAATTAACAGCACACAGAGCAGGTTCTCAGAAAGCTTCTTTCCAGTTTTGAACGGAAGATATTTCCTTTTTCACCGTAGCCCTCTAGGGGCTTCCAAATATAGCTTTGCCAATTCCACAAGAACAGCCTTAGCGAAAGGCTTCTTGAAGGGAAAGATGTAACTCTGTGAGATGAATTAACAGAACACAGAGCAGTTTCTCAGAAAGCTTCCTTCCAGTTTTGAACGGAAGATATTTTCCTATTCACCCTAGCCGTCTATGGGCTTCCAAATATCACTTTGCCAATTCCACAAGAACAGCCTTAGCGAAAGGCTTCTTGAAGGGAAAGATGTAACTCTGTGAGATGAATTAACAGAACACAGAGACGTTTCTCAGAAAGCTTCTTTCCAGTTTGGAACGGAAGATATTTGCTTTTTCACCATACCCTCTATGGGCTTCCAAATATCCCTTTGCCAATTCCACAAGAACAGCCTTAGCGAAAGGCTTCCTGAAGTGAAAGATGTAACTCTGTGAGATGAATTAACAGAACACAGAGCAGTTTCTCAGAAAGCTTCTTTCCAGTTTTGAACGGAAGATATTTCGTTTTTCTCCATAGCCCTCTATGGGCTTCCAACTATCCCTTTGCCAATTCCACAAGTACAGCCTTAGCGAAAGGCTTCTTGAAGGGAAAGAGGTAACTCTGTGAGATGAATTAACAGAACACACAGCAGTTTCTCAGAAAGATTCTTTCCAGTTTGGAACGGAAGATATTTCCTTTTTCACCATAGCCCTCTATGGGCTTCCAAATATCCCTTTGCCAATTCCACAAGAACAGCCTTAGCGAAAGGCTTCTTGAAGGGAAAGATGTAACTCTGTGAGATGAATTAACAGCACACAGAGCAGGTTCTCAGAAAGCTTCTTTCCAGTTTTGAAAAGAAGATATTTCCTTTTTCACCATATCCCTCTAGGGGCTTCCAAATATCCCTTTGCCAATTCCACAAGAACATCCTTAGCAAATGGCTTCTTGAAGGGAAAGATGTAACTCTGTGAGATGAATTAACAGAACACAGAGCAGTTTCTCAGAAAGCTTCTTTCCAGTTTTGAACGGAAAATATTTCGTTTTTCACCATAGCCCTCTATAGACTTCCAAATATCCCTTTGCCAATTCCACAAGAACAGCCTTAGCGAAAGGCTTCTTGAAGGGAAAGATGTAACTCTGTGATATGAATTAACAGAACACAGAGCAGTTTCTCAGAAAGCTTCTTTCCAGTTTTGAACGGAAGATATTTCCTTTTTCACCATAGCCCTCTATGGGCTTCCAAATATCCCTTTGCCAATTCCACAAGAACAGCCTAAGCGAAAGGCTTCTTGAAAGGAAAGATGTAACTCTGTGACATGAATTAACAGAACACAGAGCAGTTTCTCAGAAAGCTTCTTTCCAGTTTTGAACCGAAGATATTTCGTTTTTCTTCATAGCCCTCTATGGGATTCCAAACATCACTTTGCCAATTCCACAAGAACAGCCTTAGCGAAAGGCTTCTTGAAGGGAAAGATGTAACTCTGTGAGATGAATTAACAGAACACAGAGCAGTTTCTCTGAAAGCTTCTTTCCAGTTTTGAACGGAAGATATTTCCTTTTTCACCATAGCCCTCTATGGGCTTCCAAATATCCCTTTGCCAATTCCACAAGAACACCCTTAGCGAAAGGCTTCTTGAAGGGAAAGTTGTAACTCTGTGAGATGAAGTAACAGAACACAGAGCAGTTTCTCAGAACGCTTCTTTCCAGTTTTGAACGGAAGATATTTGTTTTTTCACCATAGCCCTCTATGGGCTTCCAAATCTCCCTTTGCCAATTCCACAAGAACGGCCTTAGCGAAAGGCTTCTTGAAGGGAAAGATGTAACTCTGTGAGATGAATTAACAGAACACAGAGCAGTTTCTCAGAAAGCTTCTTTCTAATTTTGAATGGAAGATATTTCCTTTTTCACCATAGCCCTCTATGGGCTTCCCAATATCCCTTTTCCAATTCCACAAGAACAGCCTTAGCGAAAGGCTTCTTGAAGGGAAAGATGAAACTCTGTGAGATGAATTAACAGAACACAGAGCAGTTTCTGAGAAAGCTTCTTTCCAGTTTTGAACGGAAGATATTTCCTTTTTCACCTTAGCCCTCTAAGGGCTTCCAAATATACCTTTGCCAATTCCACAAGAACAGCCTTAGCGAAAGGATTCTTGAAGGGAAAGATGTAACTATGTGAGATGAATTAACAGAACACAGAGCAGTTTCTCAGAAAGCTTCTTTCCAGTTTTGAACGGAAGATATTTCGTTTTTCACCATAGCCCTCTATGGGCTTCCAAATATCCCTTTGCCAATTCCACAAGAACAGCCTTAGCGAAAGGCTTCTTGCAGGGAAAGATGTAACTCTGTGAGATGAATTAACAGAACACAGAGCAGTTTCTCTGAAAGCTTCTTTCCAGTTTTGAACGGAAGATATTTCCCTTTTCACCATAGCCATCTATGGGCTTCCAAATATCCCTTTGCCAATTCCACAAGAACAGCCTTAGCGAAAGGCTTCTTGAAGGGAAAGATGTAACTCTGTGACATGAATTAACAGAACACAGAGCAGTTTCTCAGAAAGCTTCTTTCCAGTTTTGAACGGAAGATATTTCCTTTTTCATCATAGCCCTCTAAAGGCTTCCAAATATCCCTTTGCCAATTCCACAAGAACAGCCTATGCGAAAGGCTTCTTGAAAGGAAAGATGTAACTCTGTGACTTGAATTAACAGAACACAGAGTACTTTCTCAGAAAGCTTCATTCCAGTTTTGAACCGAAGATATTTCGATTTTCTCCATAGCCCTCTATGGGCTTCCAAACATCACATTGCCAATTCCACAAGAACAGCCTTAGCGAAAGGCTTATTGAAGGGAAAGATGTAACTCTGTGAGATGAATTAACAGAACACAGAGCAGTTGCTCTGAAAGCTTCTTTCCAGTTTTGAAGGGAAGATATTTCCTTTTTCACCATAGCCCTCTAAGAGCTTCCAAATACCCCTTTGCCCATTCCACAAGAACAGCCTTAGCGAACGGCTTCTTGAAGGGGAAGATGTAAATTTGTGACATGAATTAACAGAACACAGAGCAGTTTCTCAGAAAGCTTCTTTCCAGTTTTGAACGGAAGATATATCTGTTTTCACCATAGCCCTCTATGGGCTTCCAAATATCCCTTTGCCTATTCCACAAGAACAGCCTTAGCGAAAGGCTTACTGAAGTGAAAGATGTAACTCTGTGAGATGAATTAACAGAACACAGAGCAGTTTCTCAGAAAGCTTCTTTCCAGTTTGGAACGGAAGATATTTCCTTTTTCACCATAGCCCTCTATGGGCTTCCAAATATCCCTTTGCCAATTCCACAAGAACAGCCTTAGCGAAAGGCTTCTTGAAGGGAAAGATGTAACTCTGTGAGATGAATTAACAGAACACAGAGCAGTTTCTGAGAAAGCTTCTTTCCAGTTTTGAACGGAAGATATTTCCTTTTTCACCATAGCCCTCTAAGGGCTTCCAAATATCCCTTTGCCAATTCCACAAGAACAGCCTTAGCGAAAGGCTTCTTGAAGGGAAAGATGTAACTCTGTGAGATGAATTAACAGAACACAGAGCAGTTTCTCAGAAAGCTTCTTTCCAGTTTGAAACGGAAGGTACTTCCTTTTTCACCATAGCCCTCTATGGGCTTCCAAATATCCCTTTGCCAATTCCACAAGAACAGCCTTAGCGAAAGGCTTCTTGAAGGGAAAGATGTAACTCTGTGAGATGAATTCACAGAACACAGAGCAGGTTCTCAGAAAGCTTCTTTCCAGTTTTGAACGGAAGATATTTCCTTTTTCACCATAGCCCTCTAGGGGCTTCCAAATATCCCTTTGCCAATTCCACAAGAACATCCTTAGCGAAAGGCTTCTTGAAGGGAAAGATGTAACTCTGTGAGATGCATTAACAGAACACAGAGCAGTTTCTCAGAAAGCTTCTTTCCAGTTTTGAACGGAAGATATTTTCCTTTCCACCCTAGCCGTCTATGGGCTTCCAAATATCCCTTTGCCAATTCCACAAGAACAGCCTTAGCGAAAGGCTTCTTGAAGGGAAAGATGTAACTCTGTGAGATGATTTAACAGAACACAGAGCCGTTTCTCAGAAAGCTTCTTTCCAGTTTGGAATGGAAGATATTTGCTTTTTCACCGTAGCCCTCTAGGGGCTTCCAAATATCCCTTTGCCAATTCCACAAGAACAGCCTTAGCGAAAGGCTTCTTGAAGGGAAAGATGTAACTCTGTGAGATGAATTAACAGAACACAGAGCAGTTTCTCAGAAAGCTTCTTTCCAGTTTTTAACGGAAGATATTACCTTTTTCACCATAGCCCTCTATGGGCTTTCAAATATCCCTTTGCAAATTCCACAAGAACTGCCTTAGCGAAAGGCTTCTTGAAGGAAAAGATGAAACTCTATGAGATGAATTAACAGAACGCAGAGCAGTTTATCAGAAACCTTCTTTCCAGTTTTGAACGGAAGATATTTCGTTTTTCACCATAGCCCTCTAGGGGCTTCCAAATATCCCTTTGCCAATTCCACAAGAACAGGTAAGCGAAAGGCTTCTTGAAGGGAAAGATGTAACTCTGTGAGATGAATTAACAGAACACAGAGCAGTTTCTCAGAAGGCTTCCTTCCAGTTTTGAACGGAAGATATTTCCTTTTTCACCATAGGCCTCTAAGGGCTTCCAAATATCCCTTTGCCAATTCCAAAAGAACAGCCTTAGCGAAAGGCTTCTTGAAGGGAAAGATGTAACTCTGTGAGATGAATTAACAGAACACAGAGCAGTTTCTGAGAAAGCTTCTTTCCAGTTTTGAACGGAAGATATTTCCTTTTTCACCATAGCCCTCTAAGGGCTTCCAAATATCCCTTTGCCAATTCCACAAGAACAGCCTTAGCGAAAGGATTCTTGAAGGGAAAGATGTAACTCTGTGAGATGAATTAACAGAACACAGAGCAGTTTCTCAGAAAGCTTCTTTCCAGTTTTGAACGGAAGATATTTCGTTTTTCACCATAGCCCTCTATAGACTTCCAAATATCCCTTTGCCAATTCCACAAGAACAGCCTTAGCGAAAGGCTTCTTGAAGGGAAAGATGTAACTCTGTGATATGAATTAACAGAACACAGAGCAGTTTCTCAGAAAGCTTCTTTCCAGTTTTGAACGGAAGATATTTCCTTTTTCACCACAGCCCTCTATGGGCTTCCAAATATCCCTTTGCCAATACCACAACAACAACCTAAGCGAAAGGCTTCTTGAAAGGAAAGATGTAACTCTGTGACATGAATTAACAGAACACAGAGCAGTTTCTCAGAAAGCTTCTTTCCAGTTTTGAACCGAAGATATTTCGTTTTTTTTCGTAGCCCTCTATGGGATTCCAAACATCACTTTGCCAATTCCAAAAGAACAGCCTTAGCGAAAGGCTTCTTGAAGGGAAAGATGTAACTCTGTGAGATGAATTAACAGAACACAGAGCAGTTTCTCTGAAAGCTTCTTTCCAGTTTTGAACGGAAGATATTTCCTTTTTCACCATAGCCCTCTATGGGCTTCCAAATATCCCTTTGCCAATTCCACAAGAACACCCTTAGCGAAAGGCTTCTTGAAGGGAAAGTTGTAACTCTGTGAGATGAAGTAACAGAACACAGAGCAGTTTCTCAGAAAGCTTCTTTCCAGTTTTGAACGGAAGATATTTGTTTTTTCACCATAGCCCTCTATGGGCTTCCAAATATCCCTTTGCCAATTCCACAAGAACGGCCTTAGCGAAAGGCTTCTTGAAGGGAAAGATGTAACTCTGTGAGATGAATTAACAGAACACAGAGCAGTTTCTCAGAAAGCTTCTTTCTAATTTTGAATGGAAGATATTTCCTTTTTCACCATAGCCCTCTATGGGCTTCCCAATATCCCTTTTCCAATTCCACAAGAACAGCCTTAGCGAAAGGCTTCTTGAAGGGAAAGATGAAACTCTGTGAGATGAATTAACAGAACACAGAGCAGTTTCTCAGAAAGCTTCTTTCCAGTTTTGAACGGAAGATATTTCCTTTTTCACCTTAGCCCTCTAAGGGCTTCCAAATATACCTTTGCCAATTCCACAAGAACAGCCTTAGCGAAAGGATTCTTGAAGGGAAAGATGTAACTATGTGAGATGAATTAACAGAACACAGAGCAGTTTCTCAGAAAGCTTCTTTCCAGTTTTGAACGGAAGATATTTCGTTTTTCACCATAGCCCTCTATGGGCTTCCAAAGATCACTTTGCCAATTCCACAAGAACAGCCTTAGCGAAAGGCTTTTTGAAGGGAAGGATGAAACTCTGTGAGATGAATTAACAGAACACAGAGCAGTTTCTCTGAAAGCTTCTTTCCAGTTTTGAACGGAAGATATTTCGTTTTTCACCATAGCCCTCTATGGGCTTCCAAATATCCCTTTGCCAATTCCACAAGAACAGCCTTAGCGAAAGGCTTCTTGCAGGGAAAGATGTAACTCTGTGAGATGAATTAACAGAACACAGAGCAGTTTCTCTGAAAGCTTCTTTCCAGTTTTGAACGGAAGATATTTCCCTTTTCACCATAGCCATCTATGGGCTTCCAAATATCCCTTTGCCAATTCCACAAGAACAGCCTTAGCGAAAGGCTTCTTGAAGGGAAAGATGTAACTCTGTGACATGAATTAACAGAACACAGAGCAGTTTCTCAGAAAGCTTCTTTCCAGTTTTGAACGGAAGATATTTCCTTTTTCATCATAGCCCTCTAAAGGCTTCCAAATATCCCTTTGCCAATTCCACAAGAACAGCCTATGCGAAAGGCTTCTTGAAAGGAAAGATGTAACTCTGTGACTTGAATTAACAGAACACAGAGTACTTTCTCAGAAAGCTTCATTCCAGTTTTGAACCGAAGATATTTCGATTTTCTCCATAGCCCTCTATGGGCTTCCAAACATCACATTGCCAATTCCACAAGAACAGCCTTAGCGAAAGGCTTATTGAAGGGAAAGATGTAACTCTGTGAGATGAATTAACAGAACACAGAGCAGTTGCTCTGAAAGCTTCTTTCGAGTTTTGAAGGGAAGATATTTCCTTTTTCACCATAGCCCTCTAAGAGCTTCCAAATACCCCTTTGCCCATTCCACAAGAACAGCCTTAGCGAACGGCTTCTTGAAGGGGAAGATGTAAATTTGTGACATGAATTAACAGAACACAGAGCAGTTTCTCAGAAAGCTTCTTTCCAGTTTTGAACGGAAGATATATCTGTTTTCACCATAGCCCTCTATGGGCTTCCAAATATCCCTTTGCCTATTCCACAAGAACAGCCTTAGCGAAAGGCTTCTTGAAGGGAAAGATGTAACTCTTTGAGATGAATTAACAGAAAACAGAGCAGTTTCTCAGAAAGCTTCTTTCCAATTTTGAACGGAAGATATTTCCTTTTTCACCATAGCCCTTTATGGGCTTCCAAATATCCCTTTGCCAATTCCACAAGAACAGCCTTACCGAAAGGCTTCTTGAAGGGAAAGATGTAACTCTGTGAGATGAATTAACAGCACACAGAGCAGGTTCTCAGAAAGCTTCTTTCCAGTTTTGAACGGAAGATATTTCCTTTTTCACCATAGCCCTCTAGCGGCTTCCAAATATAGCTTTGCCAATTCCACAAGAACAGCCTTAGCGAAAGGCTTCTTGAAGGGAAAGATGTAACTCTGTGAGATGAATTAACAGAACACAGAGCAGTTTCTCAGAAAGCTTCTTTCCAGTTTTGAACGGAAGATATTTTCCTATTCACCCTAGCCGTCTATGGGCTTCCAAATATCACTTTGCCAATTCCACAAGAACAGCCTTAGCGAAAGGCTTCTTGAAGGGAAAGATGTACCTCTGTGAGATGAATTAACAGAACACAGAGACGTTTCTCAGAAAGCTTCTTTCCAGTTTGGAACAGCAGATATTTGCTTTTTCACCTTAGCCCTCTATGGGCTTCCAAATATCCCTTTGCCAATTCCACAAGAACAGCCTTAGCGAAAGGCTTCCTGAAGTGAAAGATGTAACTCTGTGAGATGAATTAACAGAACACAGAGCAGTTTCTGAGAAAGCTTCTTTCCACTTTTGAACGGAAGATATTTCCTTTTTCACCGTAGCCCTCTATGGGCTACCAAATATCCCTTTGCCAATTCCACAAGAACAGCCTTAGCGAAAGGCTTCTTGAAGGGAAAGATGTAACTCTGTGAGATTGATTAACAGAACACAGAGCAGTTTCTCATAAAGCTTCTTTCCAGTTTGGAACGGAAGATATTTCCTTTTTCACCATAGCCCTCTATGGGCTTCCCAATATCCCTTTGCCAATTCCACAAGAACTGCCTTAGCGAAAGGCTTCTTGAAGGAAAAGATGAAACTCTGTGAGATGAATTAACAGAACACAGAGCAGTTTATCAGAAACCTTCTTTCCAGGTTGAACGGAAGATATTTCGTTTTTCACCATAGCCCTCTAGGGGCTTCCAAATATCCCTTTGCCAATTCCACAAGAACAGGTTAGCGAAAGGCTTCTTGAAGGGAAAGATGTAACTCTGTGAGATGAATTAACAGAACACAGAGCAGTTTCTCAGAAGGCTTCTTTCCAGTTTTGAACGGAAGATATTTCCTTTTTCACCATAGCCCTCTAAGGGCTTCCAAATAACCCTTTGCCAATTCCACAAGAACAGCCTTAGCGAAAGGCTTCTAGAAGGGAAAGATGTAACTCTGTGAGATGAATTAACAGAACACAGAGCAGTTTCTGAGAAAGCTTCTTTCCAGTTTTGAACGGAAGATATTTCCTTTTTCACCATAGCCCTCTAAGGGCTTCCAAATATCCCTTTGCCAATTCCTCAAGAATAGCCTTAGCGAAAGGATTCTTGAAGGGAAAGATGTAACTCTGTGAGATGAATTCACAGAACACAGAGCAGTTTCTCAGAAAGCTTCTTTCCAGTTTTGAACGGAAGATATTTCGTTTTTCACCATAGCCCTCTATAGACTTCCAAATATCCCTTTGCCAATTCCACAAGAACAGCCTTAGCGAAAGGCTTCTTGAAGGGAAAGGTGTAACTCTGTGAGATGAATTAACAGAACACAGAGCAGTTTCTGAGAAAGCTTCTTTCCAGTTTTGAACGGAAGATATTTCTTTTTTCACCATAGCCCTCTAGGGGCTTCCAAATATCCCTTTGCCAATTCCACAAGAACAGCCTTAGCGAAAGGCTTCTTGAAGGGAAAGATGTAACTCTGTGAGATGAATTAACAGAACACAGAGCAGTTTCTCAGAAGGCTTCTTTCCAGTTTTGAACGGAAGATATTTCCTTTTTCACCATAGCCCTCTAAGGGCTTCCAAATATCCCTTTGCCAATTCCACAAGAACAGCCTTAGCGAAAGGCTTCTTGAAGGGAAAGATGTAACCCTGTGAGATGAATTAACAGAACACAGAGCAGTTTCTGAGAAAGCTTCTTTCCAGTTTTGAACGGAAGATATTTCCTTTTTCACCATAGCCCTCTAAGGGCTTCCAAATATCCCTTTGAAAATTCCACAAGAACAGCCTTAGCGAAAGGATTCTTGAAGGGAAAGATGTAACTCTGTGAGATAAATTAACAGAACACAGAGCAGTTTCCCCGAAAGCTTCTTTCCAGTTTTGAACGGAAGATATTTCGTTTTTCACCATAGCCCTCTATAGACTTCCAAATATCCCTTTGCCAATTCCACAAGAACAGCCTTAGCGAAAGGCTTCTTGAAGGGAAAGATGTAACTCTGTGAGATGAATTAACAGAACACAGAGCAGTTTCTCAGAAAGCTTCTTTCCAGTTTTGAACGGAAGATATTTCCTTTTTCACCATAGCCCTCTAAGGGCTTCCAAATATCCCTTTGCCAATTCCACAAGAACAGCCTAAGCGAAAGGCTTCCTGAAAGGAAAGATGTAACTCTGTGACATGAATTAACAGAACACAGAGCAGTTTCTCAGAAAGCTTCTTTCCAGTTTTGAACCGAAGATATTTCGTTTTTCACCATAGCCCTTTATGGGCTTAGAAATATCCCTTTGCCAATTCCACAAGAACAGCCTTAGCGAAAGGCTTCTTGAAGGGAAAGATGTAACTCTGTGAGATGAATTAACAGCACACAGAGCAGGTTCTCAGAAAGCTTCTTTCCAGTTTTGAACGGAAGATATTTCCTTTTTCACCGTAGCCCTCTAGGGGCTTCCAAATATAGCTTTGCCAATTTCACAAGAACAGCCTTAGCGAAAGGCTTCTTGAAGGGAAAGATGTAACTCTGTGAGATGAATTAACAGAACACAGAGCAGTTTCTCAGAAAGCTTCCTTCCAGTTTTGAACGGAAGATATTTTCCTATTCACCCTAGCCGTCTATGGGCTTCCAAATATCACTTTGCCAATTCCACAAGAACAGCCTTAGCGAAAGGCTTCTTGAAGGGAAAGATGTAACTCTGTGAGATGAATTAACAGAACACAGAGACGTTTCTCAGAAAGCTTCTTTCCAGTTTGGAACGGAAGATATTTGCTTTTTCACCATACCCCCTATGGGCTTCCAAATATCCCTTTGCCAATTCCACAAGAACAGCCTTAGCGAAAGGCTTCCTGAAGTGAAAGATGTAACTCTGTGAGATGAATTAACAGAACACAGAGCAGTTTCTCAGAAAGCTTCTTTCCACTTTTGAACGGAAGATATTTCGTTTTTCTCCATAGCCCTCTATGGGCTTCCAACTATCCCTTTGCCAATTCCACAAGAACAGCCTTAGCGAAAGGCTTCTTGAAGGGAAAGAGGTAACTCTGTGAGATGAATTAACAGAACACACAGCAGTTTCTCAGAAAGATTCTTTCCAGTTTGGAACGGAAGATATTTCCTTTTTCA
This sequence comes from Chlorocebus sabaeus, assembly GCF_047675955.1. Taxonomy (NCBI): domain Eukaryota; kingdom Metazoa; phylum Chordata; class Mammalia; order Primates; family Cercopithecidae; genus Chlorocebus; species Chlorocebus sabaeus. The sequence goes on along the minus strand of NW_027326745.1, from coordinate 6,157,673 downwards.
CCATAGCCCTCTATGGGCTTCCAAATATCCCTTTGCCAATTCCACAAGAACAGCCTTAGCGAAAGGCTTCTTGAAGGGAAAGATGTAACTCTGTGAGATGAATTAACAGCACACAGAGCAGGTTCTCAGAAAGCTTCTTTCCAGTTTTGAAAAGAAGATATTTCCTTTTTCACCATATCCCTCTAGGGGCTTCCAAATATCCCTTTGCCAATTCCACAAGAACATCCTTAGCAAATGGCTTCTTGAAGGGAAAGATGTAACTCTGTGAGATGAATTAACAGAACACAGAGCAGTTTCTCAGAAAGCTTCTTTCCAGTTTTGAACGGAAGATATTTCGTTTTTCACCATAGCCCTCTATAGACTTCCAAATATCCCTTTGCCAATTCCACAAGAACAGCCTTAGCGAAAGGCTTCTTGAAGGGAAAGATGTAACTCTGTGATATGAATTAACAGAACACAGAGCAGTTTCTCAGAAAGCTTCTTTCCAGTTTTGAACGGAAGATATTTCCTTTTTCACCATAGCCCTCTATGGGCTTCCAAATATCCCTTTGCCAATTCCACAAGAACAGCCTAAGCGAAAGGCTTCTTGAAAGGAAAGATGTAACTCTGTGACATGAATTAACAGAACACAGAGCAGTTTCTCAGAAAGCTTCTTTCCAGTTTTGAACCGAAGATATTTCGTTTTTCTTCATAGCCCTCTATGGGATTCCAAACATCACTTTGCCAATTCCACAAGAACAGCCTTAGCGAAAGGCTTCTTGAAGGGAAAGATGTAACTCTGTGAGATGAATTAACAGAACACAGAGCAGTTTCTCAGAAAGCTTCTTTCCAGTTTTGAACGGAAGATATTTCCTTTTTCACCATAGCCCTCTATGGGCTTCCAAATATCCCTTTGCCAATTCCACAAGAACACCCTTAGCGAAAGGCTTCTTGAAGGGAAAGTTGTAACTCTGTGAGATGAAGTAACAGAACACAGAGCAGTTTCTCAGAACGCTTCTTTCCAGTTTTGAACGGAAGATATTTGTTTTTTCACCATAGCCCTCTATGGGCTTCCAAATATCCCTTTGCCAATTCCACAAGAACGGCCTTAGCGAAAGGCTTCTTGAAGGGAAAGATGTAACTCTGTGAGATGAATTAACAGAACACAGAGCAGTTTCTCAGAAAGCTTCTTTCTAATTTTGAATGGAAGATATTTCCTTTTTCACCATAGCCCTCTATGGGCTTCCCAATATCCCTTTTCCAATTCCACAAGAACAGCCTTAGCGAAAGGCTGCTTGAAGGGAAAGATGAAACTCTGTGAGATGAATTAACAGAACACAGAGCAGTTTCTGAGAAAGCTTCTTTCCAGTTTTGAACTTAAGATATTTCCTTTTTCACCTTAGCCCTCTAAGGGCTTCCAAATATACCTTTGCCAATTCCACAAGAACAGCCTTAGCGAAAGGATTCTTGAAGGGAAAGATGTAACTATGTGAGATGAATTAACAGAACACAGAGCAGTTTCTCAGAAAGCTTCTTTCCAGTTTTGAACGGAAGATATTTCCTTTTTCACCATAGCCCTCTATGGGCTTCCAAATATCCCTTTGCCAATTCCACAAGAACAGCCTTAGCGAAAGGCTTCTTGCAGGGAAAGATGTAACTCTGTGAGATGAATTAACAGAACACAGAGCAGTTTCTCTGAAAGCTTCTTTCCAGTTTTGAACGGAAGATATTTCCCTTTTCACCATAGCCATCTATGGGCTTCCAAATATCCCTTTGCCAATTCCACAAGAACAGCCTTAGCGAAAGGCTTCTTGAAAGGAAAGATGTAACTCTGTGACTTGAATTAACAGAACACAGAGTACTTTCTCAGAAAGCTTCATTCCAGTTTTGAACCGAAGATATTTCGATTTTCTCCATAGCCCTCTATGGGCTTCCAAACATCACATTGCCAATTCCACAAGAACAGCCTTAGCGAAAGGCTTATTGAAGGGAAAGATGTAACTCTGTGAGATGAATTAACAGAACACAGAGCAGTTGCTCTGAAAGCTTCTTTCCAGTTTTGAAGGGAAGATATTTCCTTTTTCACCATAGCCCTCTAAGAGCTTCCAAATACCCCTTTGCCCATTCCACAAGAACAGCCTTAGCGAACGGCTTCTTGAAGGGGAAGATGTAAATTTGTGACATGAATTAACAGAACACAGAGCAGTTTCTCAGAAAGCTTCTTTCCAGTTTTGAACGGAAGATATATCTGTTTTCACCATAGCCCTCTATGGGCTTCCAAATATCCCTTTGCCTATTCCACAAGAACAGCCTTAGCGAAAGGCTTACTGAAGTGAAAGATGTAACTCTGTGAGATGAATTAACAGAACACAGAGCAGTTTCTCAGAAAGCTTCTTTCCAGTTTGGAACGGAAGATATTTCCTTTTTCACCATAGCCCTCTATGGGCTTCCAAATATCCCTTTGCCAATTCCACAAGAACAGCCTTAGCGAAAGGCTTCTTGAAGGGAAAGATGTAACTCTGTGAGATGAATTAACAGAACACAGAGCAGTTTCTGAGAAAGCTTCTTTCCAGTTTTGAACGGAAGATATTTCCTTTTTCACCATAGCCCTCTAAGGGCTTCCAAATATCCCTTTGCCAATTCCACAAGAACAGCCTTAGCGAAAGGCTTCTTGAAGGGAAAGATGTAACTCTGTGAGATGAATTAACAGAACACAGAGCAGTTTCTCAGAAAGCTTCTTTCCAGTTTGAAACGGAAGGTACTTCCTTTTTCACCATAGCCCTCTATGGGCTTCCAAATATCCCTTTGCCAATTCCACAAGAACAGCCTTAGCGAAAGGCTTCTTGAAGGGAAAGATGTAACTCTGTGAGATGAATTCACAGAACACAGAGCAGGTTCTCAGAAAGCTTCTTTCCAGTTTTGAACGGAAGATATTTCCTTTTTCACCATAGCCCTCTAGGGGCTTCCAAATATCCCTTTGCCAATTCCACAAGAACATCCTTAGCGAAAGGCTTCTTGAAGGGAAAGATGTAACTCTGTGAGATGCATTAACAGAACACAGAGCAGTTTCTCAGAAAGCTTCTTTCCAGTTTTGAACGGAAGATATTTTCCTTTCCACCCTAGCCGTCTATGGGCTTCCAAATATCCCTTTGCCAATTCCACAAGAACAGCCTTAGCGAAAGGCTTCTTGAAGGGAAAGATGTAACTCTGTGAGATGATTTAACAGAACACAGAGCCGTTTCTCAGAAAGCTTCTTTCCAGTTTGGAATGGAAGATATTTGCTTTTTCACCGTAGCCCTCTAGGGGCTTCCAAATATCCCTTTGCCAATTCCACAAGAACAGCCTTAGCGAAAGGCTTCTTGAAGGGAAAGATGTAACTCTGTGAGATGAATTAACAGAACACAGAGCAGTTTCTCAGAAAGCTTCTTTCCAGTTTTTAACGGAAGATATTACCTTTTTCACCATAGCCCTCTATGGGCTTTCAAATATCCCTTTGCAAATTCCACAAGAACTGCCTTAGCGAAAGGCTTCTTGAAGGAAAAGATGAAACTCTATGAGATGAATTAACAGAACGCAGAGCAGTTTATCAGAAACCTTCTTTCCAGTTTTGAACGGAAGATATTTCGTTTTTCACCATAGCCCTCTAGGGGCTTCCAAATATCCCTTTGCCAATTCCACAAGAACAGGTAAGCGAAAGGCTTCTTGAAGGGAAAGATGTAACTCTGTGAGATGAATTAACAGAACACAGAGCAGTTTCTCAGAAGGCTTCCTTCCAGTTTTGAACGGAAGATATTTCCTTTTTCACCATAGGCCTCTAAGGGCTTCCAAATATCCCTTTGCCAATTCCAAAAGAACAGCCTTAGCGAAAGGCTTCTTGAAGGGAAAGATGTAACTCTGTGAGATGAATTAACAGAACACAGAGCAGTTTCTGAGAAAGCTTCTTTCCAGTTTTGAACGGAAGATATTTCCTTTTTCACCATAGCCCTCTAAGGGCTTCCAAATATCCCTTTGCCAATTCCACAAGAACAGCCTTAGCGAAAGGATTCTTGAAGGGAAAGATGTAACTCTGTGAGATGAATTAACAGAACACAGAGCAGTTTCTCAGAAAGCTTCTTTCCAGTTTTGAACGGAAGATATTTCGTTTTTCACCATAGCCCTCTATAGACTTCCAAATATCCCTTTGCCAATTCCACAAGAACAGCCTTAGCGAAAGGCTTCTTGAAGGGAAAGATGTAACTCTGTGATATGAATTAACAGAACACAGAGCAGTTTCTCAGAAAGCTTCTTTCCAGTTTTGAACGGAAGATATTTCCTTTTTCACCACAGCCCTCTATGGGCTTCCAAATATCCCTTTGCCAATACCACAACAACAACCTAAGCGAAAGGCTTCTTGAAAGGAAAGATGTAACTCTGTGACATGAATTAACAGAACACAGAGCAGTTTCTCAGAAAGCTTCTTTCCAGTTTTGAACCGAAGATATTTCGTTTTTTTTCGTAGCCCTCTATGGGATTCCAAACATCACTTTGCCAATTCCAAAAGAACAGCCTTAGCGAAAGGCTTCTTGAAGGGAAAGATGTAACTCTGTGAGATGAATTAACAGAACACAGAGCAGTTTCTCTGAAAGCTTCTTTCCAGTTTTGAACGGAAGATATTTCCTTTTTCACCATAGCCCTCTATGGGCTTCCAAATATCCCTTTGCCAATTCCACAAGAACACCCTTAGCGAAAGGCTTCTTGAAGGGAAAGTTGTAACTCTGTGAGATGAAGTAACAGAACACAGAGCAGTTTCTCAGAAAGCTTCTTTCCAGTTTTGAACGGAAGATATTTGTTTTTTCACCATAGCCCTCTATGGGCTTCCAAATATCCCTTTGCCAATTCCACAAGAACGGCCTTAGCGAAAGGCTTCTTGAAGGGAAAGATGTAACTCTGTGAGATGAATTAACAGAACACAGAGCAGTTTCTCAGAAAGCTTCTTTCTAATTTTGAATGGAAGATATTTCCTTTTTCACCATAGCCCTCTATGGGCTTCCCAATATCCCTTTTCCAATTCCACAAGAACAGCCTTAGCGAAAGGCTTCTTGAAGGGAAAGATGAAACTCTGTGAGATGAATTAACAGAACACAGAGCAGTTTCTCAGAAAGCTTCTTTCCAGTTTTGAACGGAAGATATTTCCTTTTTCACCTTAGCCCTCTAAGGGCTTCCAAATATACCTTTGCCAATTCCACAAGAACAGCCTTAGCGAAAGGATTCTTGAAGGGAAAGATGTAACTATGTGAGATGAATTAACAGAACACAGAGCAGTTTCTCAGAAAGCTTCTTTCCAGTTTTGAACGGAAGATATTTCGTTTTTCACCATAGCCCTCTATGGGCTTCCAAAGATCACTTTGCCAATTCCACAAGAACAGCCTTAGCGAAAGGCTTTTTGAAGGGAAGGATGAAACTCTGTGAGATGAATTAACAGAACACAGAGCAGTTTCTCTGAAAGCTTCTTTCCAGTTTTGAACGGAAGATATTTCGTTTTTCACCATAGCCCTCTATGGGCTTCCAAATATCCCTTTGCCAATTCCACAAGAACAGCCTTAGCGAAAGGCTTCTTGCAGGGAAAGATGTAACTCTGTGAGATGAATTAACAGAACACAGAGCAGTTTCTCTGAAAGCTTCTTTCCAGTTTTGAACGGAAGATATTTCCCTTTTCACCATAGCCATCTATGGGCTTCCAAATATCCCTTTGCCAATTCCACAAGAACAGCCTTAGCGAAAGGCTTCTTGAAGGGAAAGATGTAACTCTGTGACATGAATTAACAGAACACAGAGCAGTTTCTCAGAAAGCTTCTTTCCAGTTTTGAACGGAAGATATTTCCTTTTTCATCATAGCCCTCTAAAGGCTTCCAAATATCCCTTTGCCAATTCCACAAGAACAGCCTATGCGAAAGGCTTCTTGAAAGGAAAGATGTAACTCTGTGACTTGAATTAACAGAACACAGAGTACTTTCTCAGAAAGCTTCATTCCAGTTTTGAACCGAAGATATTTCGATTTTCTCCATAGCCCTCTATGGGCTTCCAAACATCACATTGCCAATTCCACAAGAACAGCCTTAGCGAAAGGCTTATTGAAGGGAAAGATGTAACTCTGTGAGATGAATTAACAGAACACAGAGCAGTTGCTCTGAAAGCTTCTTTCGAGTTTTGAAGGGAAGATATTTCCTTTTTCACCATAGCCCTCTAAGAGCTTCCAAATACCCCTTTGCCCATTCCACAAGAACAGCCTTAGCGAACGGCTTCTTGAAGGGGAAGATGTAAATTTGTGACATGAATTAACAGAACACAGAGCAGTTTCTCAGAAAGCTTCTTTCCAGTTTTGAACGGAAGATATATCTGTTTTCACCATAGCCCTCTATGGGCTTCCAAATATCCCTTTGCCTATTCCACAAGAACAGCCTTAGCGAAAGGCTTCTTGAAGGGAAAGATGTAACTCTTTGAGATGAATTAACAGAAAACAGAGCAGTTTCTCAGAAAGCTTCTTTCCAATTTTGAACGGAAGATATTTCCTTTTTCACCATAGCCCTTTATGGGCTTCCAAATATCCCTTTGCCAATTCCACAAGAACAGCCTTACCGAAAGGCTTCTTGAAGGGAAAGATGTAACTCTGTGAGATGAATTAACAGCACACAGAGCAGGTTCTCAGAAAGCTTCTTTCCAGTTTTGAACGGAAGATATTTCCTTTTTCACCATAGCCCTCTAGCGGCTTCCAAATATAGCTTTGCCAATTCCACAAGAACAGCCTTAGCGAAAGGCTTCTTGAAGGGAAAGATGTAACTCTGTGAGATGAATTAACAGAACACAGAGCAGTTTCTCAGAAAGCTTCTTTCCAGTTTTGAACGGAAGATATTTTCCTATTCACCCTAGCCGTCTATGGGCTTCCAAATATCACTTTGCCAATTCCACAAGAACAGCCTTAGCGAAAGGCTTCTTGAAGGGAAAGATGTACCTCTGTGAGATGAATTAACAGAACACAGAGACGTTTCTCAGAAAGCTTCTTTCCAGTTTGGAACAGCAGATATTTGCTTTTTCACCTTAGCCCTCTATGGGCTTCCAAATATCCCTTTGCCAATTCCACAAGAACAGCCTTAGCGAAAGGCTTCCTGAAGTGAAAGATGTAACTCTGTGAGATGAATTAACAGAACACAGAGCAGTTTCTGAGAAAGCTTCTTTCCACTTTTGAACGGAAGATATTTCCTTTTTCACCGTAGCCCTCTATGGGCTACCAAATATCCCTTTGCCAATTCCACAAGAACAGCCTTAGCGAAAGGCTTCTTGAAGGGAAAGATGTAACTCTGTGAGATTGATTAACAGAACACAGAGCAGTTTCTCATAAAGCTTCTTTCCAGTTTGGAACGGAAGATATTTCCTTTTTCACCATAGCCCTCTATGGGCTTCCCAATATCCCTTTGCCAATTCCACAAGAACTGCCTTAGCGAAAGGCTTCTTGAAGGAAAAGATGAAACTCTGTGAGATGAATTAACAGAACACAGAGCAGTTTATCAGAAACCTTCTTTCCAGGTTGAACGGAAGATATTTCGTTTTTCACCATAGCCCTCTAGGGGCTTCCAAATATCCCTTTGCCAATTCCACAAGAACAGGTTAGCGAAAGGCTTCTTGAAGGGAAAGATGTAACTCTGTGAGATGAATTAACAGAACACAGAGCAGTTTCTCAGAAGGCTTCTTTCCAGTTTTGAACGGAAGATATTTCCTTTTTCACCATAGCCCTCTAAGGGCTTCCAAATAACCCTTTGCCAATTCCACAAGAACAGCCTTAGCGAAAGGCTTCTAGAAGGGAAAGATGTAACTCTGTGAGATGAATTAACAGAACACAGAGCAGTTTCTGAGAAAGCTTCTTTCCAGTTTTGAACGGAAGATATTTCCTTTTTCACCATAGCCCTCTAAGGGCTTCCAAATATCCCTTTGCCAATTCCTCAAGAATAGCCTTAGCGAAAGGATTCTTGAAGGGAAAGATGTAACTCTGTGAGATGAATTCACAGAACACAGAGCAGTTTCTCAGAAAGCTTCTTTCCAGTTTTGAACGGAAGATATTTCGTTTTTCACCATAGCCCTCTATAGACTTCCAAATATCCCTTTGCCAATTCCACAAGAACAGCCTTAGCGAAAGGCTTCTTGAAGGGAAAGGTGTAACTCTGTGAGATGAATTAACAGAACACAGAGCAGTTTCTGAGAAAGCTTCTTTCCAGTTTTGAACGGAAGATATTTCTTTTTTCACCATAGCCCTCTAGGGGCTTCCAAATATCCCTTTGCCAATTCCACAAGAACAGCCTTAGCGAAAGGCTTCTTGAAGGGAAAGATGTAACTCTGTGAGATGAATTAACAGAACACAGAGCAGTTTCTCAGAAGGCTTCTTTCCAGTTTTGAACGGAAGATATTTCCTTTTTCACCATAGCCCTCTAAGGGCTTCCAAATATCCCTTTGCCAATTCCACAAGAACAGCCTTAGCGAAAGGCTTCTTGAAGGGAAAGATGTAACCCTGTGAGATGAATTAACAGAACACAGAGCAGTTTCTGAGAAAGCTTCTTTCCAGTTTTGAACGGAAGATATTTCCTTTTTCACCATAGCCCTCTAAGGGCTTCCAAATATCCCTTTGAAAATTCCACAAGAACAGCCTTAGCGAAAGGATTCTTGAAGGGAAAGATGTAACTCTGTGAGATAAATTAACAGAACACAGAGCAGTTTCCCCGAAAGCTTCTTTCCAGTTTTGAACGGAAGATATTTCGTTTTTCACCATAGCCCTCTATAGACTTCCAAATATCCCTTTGCCAATTCCACAAGAACAGCCTTAGCGAAAGGCTTCTTGAAGGGAAAGATGTAACTCTGTGAGATGAATTAACAGAACACAGAGCAGTTTCTCAGAAAGCTTCTTTCCAGTTTTGAACGGAAGATATTTCCTTTTTCACCATAGCCCTCTAAGGGCTTCCAAATATCCCTTTGCCAATTCCACAAGAACAGCCTAAGCGAAAGGCTTCCTGAAAGGAAAGATGTAACTCTGTGACATGAATTAACAGAACACAGAGCAGTTTCTCAGAAAGCTTCTTTCCAGTTTTGAACCGAAGATATTTCGTTTTTCACCATAGCCCTTTATGGGCTTAGAAATATCCCTTTGCCAATTCCACAAGAACAGCCTTAGCGAAAGGCTTCTTGAAGGGAAAGATGTAACTCTGTGAGATGAATTAACAGCACACAGAGCAGGTTCTCAGAAAGCTTCTTTCCAGTTTTGAACGGAAGATATTTCCTTTTTCACCGTAGCCCTCTAGGGGCTTCCAAATATAGCTTTGCCAATTTCACAAGAACAGCCTTAGCGAAAGGCTTCTTGAAGGGAAAGATGTAACTCTGTGAGATGAATTAACAGAACACAGAGCAGTTTCTCAGAAAGCTTCCTTCCAGTTTTGAACGGAAGATATTTTCCTATTCACCCTAGCCGTCTATGGGCTTCCAAATATCACTTTGCCAATTCCACAAGAACAGCCTTAGCGAAAGGCTTCTTGAAGGGAAAGATGTAACTCTGTGAGATGAATTAACAGAACACAGAGACGTTTCTCAGAAAGCTTCTTTCCAGTTTGGAACGGAAGATATTTGCTTTTTCACCATACCCCCTATGGGCTTCCAAATATCCCTTTGCCAATTCCACAAGAACAGCCTTAGCGAAAGGCTTCCTGAAGTGAAAGATGTAACTCTGTGAGATGAATTAACAGAACACAGAGCAGTTTCTCAGAAAGCTTCTTTCCACTTTTGAACGGAAGATATTTCGTTTTTCTCCATAGCCCTCTATGGGCTTCCAACTATCCCTTTGCCAATTCCACAAGAACAGCCTTAGCGAAAGGCTTCTTGAAGGGAAAGAGGTAACTCTGTGAGATGAATTAACAGAACACACAGCAGTTTCTCAGAAAGATTCTTTCCAGTTTGGAACGGAAGATATTTCCTTTTTCACCATAGCCCTCTATGGGCTTCCAAATATCCCTTTGCCAATTCCACAAGAACAGCCTTAGCGAAAGGCTTCTTGAAGGGAAAGATGTAACTCTGTGAGATGAATTAACAGCACACAGAGCAGGTTCTCAGAAAGCTTCTTTCCAGTTTTGAAAAGAAGATATTTCCTTTTTCACCATATCCCTCTAGGGGCTTCCAAATATCCCTTTGCCAATTCCACAAGAACATCCTTAGCAAATGGCTTCTTGAAGGGAAAGATGTAACTCTGTGAGATGAATTAACAGAACACAGAGCAGTTTCTCAGAAAGCTTCTTTCCAGTTTTGAACGGAAGATATTTCGTTTTTCACCATAGCCCTCTATAGACTTCCAAATATCCCTTTGCCAATTCCACAAGAACAGCCTTAGCGAAAGGCTTCTTGAAGGGAAAGATGTAACTCTGTGATATGAATTAACAGAACACAGAGCAGTTTCTCAGAAAGCTTCTTTCCAGTTTTGAACGGAAGATATTTCCTTTTTCACCATAGCCCTCTATGGGCTTCCAAATATCCCTTTGCCAATTCCACAAGAACAGCCTAAGCGAAAGGCTTCTTGAAAGGAAAGATGTAACTCTGTGACATGAATTAACAGAACACAGAGCAGTTTCTCAGAAAGCTTCTTTCCAGTTTTGAACCGAAGATATTTCGTTTTTCTTCATAGCCCTCTATGGGATTCCAAACATCACTTTGCCAATTCCACAAGAACAGCCTTAGCGAAAGGCTTCTTGAAGGGAAAGATGTAACTCTGTGAGATGAATTAACAGAACACAGAGCAGTTTCTCAGAAAGCTTCTTTCCAGTTTTGAACGGAAGATATTTCCTTTTTCACCATAGCCCTCTATGGGCTTCCAAATATCCCTTTGCCAATTCCACAAGAACACCCTTAGCGAAAGGCTTCTTGAAGGGAAAGTTGTAACTCTGTGAGATGAAGTAACAGAACACAGAGCAGTTTCTCAGAACGCTTCTTTCCAGTTTTGAACGGAAGATATTTGTTTTTTCACCATAGCCCTCTATGGGCTTCCAAATATCCCTTTGCCAATTCCACAAGAACGGCCTTAGCGAAAGGCTTCTTGAAGGGAAAGATGTAACTCTGTGAGATGAATTAACAGAACACAGAGCAGTTTCTCAGAAAGCTTCTTTCTAATTTTGAATGGAAGATATTTCCTTTTTCACCATAGCCCTCTATGGGCTTCCCAATATCCCTTTTCCAATTCCACAAGAACAGCCTTAGCGAAAGGCTGCTTGAAGGGAAAGATGAAACTCTGTGAGATGAATTAACAGAACACAGAGCAGTTTCTGAGAAAGCTTCTTTCCAGTTTTGAACTTAAGATATTTCCTTTTTCACCTTAGCCCTCTAAGGGCTTCCAAATATACCTTTGCCAATTCCACAAGAACAGCCTTAGCGAAAGGATTCTTGAAGGGAAAGATGTAACTATGTGAGATGAATTAACAGAACACAGAGCAGTTTCTCAGAAAGCTTCTTTCCAGTTTTGAACGGAAGATATTTCCTTTTTCACCATAGCCCTCTATGGGCTTCCAAATATCCCTTTGCCAATTCCACAAGAACAGCCTTAGCGAAAGGCTTCTTGCAGGGAAAGATGTAACTCTGTGAGATGAATTAACAGAACACAGAGCAGTTTCTCTGAAAGCTTCTTTCCAGTTTTGAACGGAAGATATTTCCCTTTTCACCATAGCCATCTATGGGCTTCCAAATATCCCTTTGCCAATTCCACAAGAACAGCCTTAGCGAAAGGCTTCTTGAAAGGAAAGATGTAACTCTGTGACTTGAATTAACAGAACACAGAGTACTTTCTCAGAAAGCTTCATTCCAGTTTTGAACCGAAGATATTTCGATTTTCTCCATAGCCCTCTATGGGCTTCCAAACATCACATTGCCAATTCCACAAGAACAGCCTTAGCGAAAGGCTTATTGAAGGGAAAGATGTAACTCTGTGAGATGAATTAACAGAACACAGAGCAGTTGCTCTGAAAGCTTCTTTCCAGTTTTGAAGGGAAGATATTTCCTTTTTCACCATAGCCCTCTAAGAGCTTCCAAATACCCCTTTGCCCATTCCACAAGAACAGCCTTAGCGAACGGCTTCTTGAAGGGGAAGATGTAAATTTGTGACATGAATTAACAGAACACAGAGCAGTTTCTCAGAAAGCTTCTTTCCAGTTTTGAACGGAAGATATATCTGTTTTCACCATAGCCCTCTATGGGCTTCCAAATATCCCTTTGCCTATTCCACAAGAACAGCCTTAGCGAAAGGCTTACTGAAGTGAAAGATGTAACTCTGTGAGATGAATTAACAGAACACAGAGCAGTTTCTCAGAAAGCTTCTTTCCAGTTTGGAACGGAAGATATTTCCTTTTTCACCATAGCCCTCTATGGGCTTCCAAATATCCCTTTGCCAATTCCACAAGAACAGCCTTAGCGAAAGGCTTCTTGAAGGGAAAGATGTAACTCTGTGAGATGAATTAACAGAACACAGAGCAGTTTCTGAGAAAGCTTCTTTCCAGTTTTGAACGGAAGATATTTCCTTTTTCACCATAGCCCTCTAAGGGCTTCCAAATATCCCTTTGCCAATTCCACAAGAACAGCCTTAGCGAAAGGCTTCTTGAAGGGAAAGATGTAACTCTGTGAGATGAATTAACAGAACACAGAGCAGTTTCTCAGAAAGCTTCTTTCCAGTTTGAAACGGAAGGTACTTCCTTTTTCACCATAGCCCTCTATGGGCTTCCAAATATCCCTTTGCCAATTCCACAAGAACAGCCTTAGCGAAAGGCTTCTTGAAGGGAAAGATGTAACTCTGTGAGATGAATTCACAGAACACAGAGCAGGTTCTCAGAAAGCTTCTTTCCAGTTTTGAACGGAAGATATTTCCTTTTTCACCATAGCCCTCTAGGGGCTTCCAAATATCCCTTTGCCAATTCCACAAGAACATCCTTAGCGAAAGGCTTCTTGAAGGGAAAGATGTAACTCTGTGAGATGCATTAACAGAACACAGAGCAGTTTCTCAGAAAGCTTCTTTCCAGTTTTGAACGGAAGATATTTTCCTTTCCACCCTAGCCGTCTATGGGCTTCCAAATATCCCTTTGCCAATTCCACAAGAACAGCCTTAGCGAAAGGCTTCTTGAAGGGAAAGATGTAACTCTGTGAGATGATTTAACAGAACACAGAGCCGTTTCTCAGAAAGCTTCTTTCCAGTTTGGAATGGAAGATATTTGCTTTTTCACCGTAGCCGTCTAGGGGCTTCCAAATATCCCTTTGCCAATTCCACAAGAACAGCCTTAGCGAAAGGCTTCTTGAAGGGAAAGATGTAACTCTGTGAGATGAATTAACAGAACACAGAGCAGTTTCTCAGAAAGCTTCTTTCCAGTTTTTAACGGAAGATATTACCTTTTTCACCATAGCCCTCTATGGGCTTTCAAATATCCCTTTGCAAATTCCACAAGAACTGCCTTAGCGAAAGGCTTCTTGAAGGAAAAGATGAAAATCTATGAGATGAATTAACAGAACGCAGAGCAGTTTATCAGAAACCTTCTTTCCAGTTTTGAACGGAAGATATTTCGTTTTTCACCATAGCCCTCTAGGGGCTTCCAAATATCCCTTTGCCAATTCCACAAGAACAGGTAAGCGAAAGGCTTCTTGAAGGGAAAGATGTAACTCTGTGAGATGAATTAACAGAACACAGAGCAGTTTCTCAGAAGGCTTCCTTCCAGTTTTGAACGGAAGATATTTCCTTTTTCACCATAGGCCTCTAAGGGCTTCCAAATATCCCTTTGCCAATTCCACAAGAACAGCCTTAGCGAAAGGCTTCTTGAAGGGAAAGATGTATCTCCGTGAGATGAATTAACAGAACACAGAGCAGTTTCTGAGAAAGCTTCTTTCCAGTTTTGAACGGAAGATATTTCCTTTTTCACCATAGCCCTCTAAGGGCTTCCAAATATCCCTTTGCCAATTCCACAAGAACAGCCTTAGCGAAAGGATTCTTGAAGGGAAAGATGTAACTCTGTGAGATGAATTAACAGAACACAGAGCAGTTTCTCAGAAAGCTTCTTTCCAGTTTTGAACGGAAGATATTTCGTTTTTCACCATAGCCCTCTATAGACTTCCAAATATCCCTTTGCCAATTCCACAAGAACAGCCTTAGCGAAAGGCTTCTTGAAGGGAAAGATGTAACTCTGTGATATGAATTAACAGAACACAGAGCAGTTTCTCAGAAAGCTTCTTTCCAGTTTTGAACGGAAGATATTTCCTTTTTCACCATAGCCCTCTATGGGCTTCCAAATATCCCTTTGCCAATTCCACAAGAACAGCCTAAGCGAAAGGCTTCTTGAAAGGAAAGAAGTAACTCTGTGACATGAATTAACAGAACACAGAGCAGTTTCTCAGAAAGCTTCTTTCCAGTTTTGAACCGAAGATATTTCGTTTTTCTTCATAGCCCTCTATGGGATTCCAAACATCACTTTGCCAATTCCACAAGAACAGCCTTAGCGAAAGGCTTCTTGAAGGGAAAGATGTAACTCTGTGAGATGAATTAACAGAACACAGAGCAGTTTCTCTGAAAGCTTCTTTCCAGTTTTGAACGGAAGATATTTCCTTTTTCACCATAGCCCTCTATGGGCTTCCAAATATCCCTTTGCCAATTCCACAAGAACACCCTTAGCGAAAGGCTTCTTGAAGGGAAAGTTGAAACTCTGTGAGATGAAGTAACAGAACACAGAGCAGTTTCTCAGAAAGCTTCTTTCCAGTTTTGAACGGAAGATATTTGTTTTTTCACCATAGCCCTCTATGGGCTTCCAAATATCCCTTTGCCAATTCCACAAGAACGGCCTTAGCGAAAGGCTTCTTGAAGGGAAAGATGTAACTCTGTGAGATGAATTAACAGAACACAGAGCAGTTTCTCAGAAAGCTTCTTTCTAATTTTGAATGGAAGATATTTCCTTTTTCACCATAGCCCTCTATGGGCTTCCCAATATCCCTTTTCCAATTCCACAAGAATAGCCTTAGCGAAAGGCTTCTTGAAGGGAAAGATGAAACTCTGTGAGATGAATTAACAGAACACAGAGCAGTTTCTGAGAAAGCTTCTTTCCAGTTTTGAACGGAAGATATTTCCTTTTTCACCTTAGCCCTCTAAGAGCTTCCAAATATACCTTTGCCAATTCCACAAGAACAGCCTTAGCGAAAGGATTCTTGAAGGGAAAGATGTAACTATGTGAGATGAATTAACAGAACACAGAGCAGTTTCTCAGAAAGCTTCTTTCCAGTTTTGAACGGAAGATATTTCGTTTTTCACCATAGCCCTCTATGGGCTTCCAAAGATCACTTTGCCAATTCCACAAGAACAGCCTTAGCGAAAGGCTTTTTGAAGGGAAGGATGAAACTCTGTGAGATGAATTAGCAGAACACAGAGCAGTTTCTCTGAAAGCTTCTTTCCAGTTTTGAACGGAAGATATTTCGTTTTTCACCATAGCCCTCTATAGACTTCCAAATATCCCTTTGCCAATTCCACAAGAACAGCCTTAGCGAAAGGCTTCTTGCAGGGAAAGATGTAACTCTGTGAGATGAATTAACAGAACACAGAGCAGTTTCTCTGAAAGCTTCTTTCCAGTTTTGAACGGAAGATATTTCCCTTTTCACCATAGCCATCTATGGGCTTCCAAATATCCCTTTGCCAATTCCACAAGAACAGCCTTAGCGAAAGGCTTCTTGAAGGGAAAGATGTAACTCTGTGACATGAATTAACAGAACACAGAGCAGTTTCTCAGAAAGCTTCTTTCCAGTTTTGAACGGAAGATATTTCCTTTTTCATCATAGCCCTCTAAAGGCTTCCAAATATCCCTTTGCCAATTCCACAAGAACAGCCTATGCGAAAGGCTTCTTGAAAGGAAAGATGTAACTCTGTGACTTGAATTAACAGAACACAGAGTACTTTCTCAGAAAGCTTCATTCCAGTTTTGAACCGAAGATATTTCGATTTTCTCCATAGCCCTCTATGGGCTTCCAAACATCACATTGCCAATTCCACAAGAACAGCCTTAGCGAAAGGCTTATTGAAGGGAAAGATGTAACTCTGTGAGATGAATTAACAGAACACAGAGCAGTTGCTCTGAAAGCTTCTTTCCAGTTTTGAAGGGAAGATATTTCCTTTTTCACCATAGCCCTCTAAGAGCTTCCAAATACCCCTTTGCCCATTCCACAAGAACAGCCTTAGCGAACGGCTTCTTGAAGGGGAAGATGTAAATTTGTGACATGAATTAACAGAACACAGAGCAGTTTCTCAGAAAGCTTCTTTCCAGTTTTGAACGGAAGATATATCTGTTTTCACCATAGCCCTCTATGGGCTTCCAAATATCCCTTTGCCTATTCCACAAGAACAGCCTTAGCGAAAGGCTTCTTGAAGGGAAAGATGTAACTCTTTGAGATGAATTAACAGAAAACAGAGCAGTTTCTCAGAAAGCTTCTTTCCAATTTTGAACGGAAGATATTTCCTTTTTCACCATAGCCCTTTATGGGCTTCCAAATATCCCTTTGCCAATTCCACAAGAACAGCCTTACCGAAAGGCTTCTTGAAGGGAAAGATGTAACTCTGTGAGATGAATTAACAGCACACAGAGCAGGTTCTCAGAAAGCTTCTTTCCAGTTTTGAACGGAAGATATTTCCTTTTTCACCATAGCCCTCTAGCGGCTTCCAAATATAGCTTTGCCAATTCCACAAGAACAGCCTTAGCGAAAGGCTTCTTGAAGGGAAAGATGTAACTCTGTGAGATGAATTAACAGAACACAGAGCAGTTTCTCAGAAAGCTTCTTTCCAGTTTTGAACGGAAGATATTTTCCTATTCACCCTAGCCGTCTATGGGCTTCCAAATATCACTTTGCCAATTCCACAAGAACAGCCTTAGCGAAAGGCTTCTTGAAGGGAAAGATGTACCTCTGTGAAATGAATTAACAGAACACAGAGACGTTTCTCAGAAAGCTTCTTTCCAGTTTGGAACAGCAGATATTTGCTTTTTCACCTTAGCCCTCTATGGGCTTCCAAATATCCCTTTGCCAATTCCACAAGAACAGCCTTAGCGAAAGGCTTCCTGAAGTGAAAGATGTAACTCTGTGAGATGAATTAACAGAACACAGAGCAGTTTCTGAGAAAGCTTCTTTCCAGTTTTGAACGGAAGATATTTCCTTTTTCACCGTAGCCCTCTATGGGCTACCAAATATCCCTTTGCCAATTCCACAAGAACAGCCTTAGCGAAAGGCTTCTTGAAGGGAAAGATGTAACTCTGTGAGATTGATTAACAGAACACAGAGCAGTTTCTCATAAAGCTTCTTTCCAGTTTGGAACGGAAGATATTTCCTTTTTCACCATAGCCCTCTATGGGCTTCCCAATATCCCTTTGCCAATTCCACAAGAACTGCCTTAGCGAAAGGCTTCTTGAAGGAAAAGATGAAACTCTGTGAGATGAATTAACAGAACACAGAGCAGTTTATCAGAAACCTTCTTTCCAGGTTGAACGGAAGATATTTCGTTTTTCACCATAGCCCTCTAGGGGCTTCCAAATATCCCTTTGCCAATTCCACAAGAACAGGTTAGCGAAAGGCTTCTTGAAGGGAAAGATGTAACTCTGTGAGATGAATTAACAGAACACAGAGCAGTTTCTCAGAAGGCTTCTTTCCAGTTTTGAACGGAAGATATTTCCTTTTTCACCATAGCCCTCTAAGGGCTTCCAAATAACCCTTTGCCAATTCCACAAGAACAGCCTTAGCGAAAGGCTTCTTGAAGGGAAAGATGTAACTCTGTGAGATGAATTAACAGAACACAGAGCAGTTTCTGAGAAAGCTTCTTTCCAGTTTTGAACGGAAGATATTTCCTTTTTCACCATAGCCCTCTAAGGGCTTCCAAATATCCCTTTGCCAATTCCTCAAGAATAGCCTTAGCGAAAGGATTCTTGAAGGGAAAGATGTAACTCTGTGAGATGAATTCACAGAACACAGAGCAGTTTCTCAGAAAGCTTCTTTCCAGTTTTGAACGGAAGATATTTCGTTTTTCACCATAGCCCTCTATAGACTTCCAAATATCCCTTTGCCAATTCCACAAGAACAGCCTTAGCGAAAGGCTTCTTGAAGGGAAAGGTGTAACTCTGTGAGATGAATTAACAGAACACAGAGCAGTTTCTGAGAAAGCTTCTTTCCAGTTTTGAACGGAAGATATTTCTTTTTTCACCATAGCCCTCTAGGGGCTTCCAAATATCCCTTTGCCAATTCCACAAGAACAGCCTTAGCGAAAGGCTTCTTGAAGGGAAAGATGTAACTCTGTGAGATGAATTAACAGAACACAGAGCAGTTTCTCAGAAGGCTTCTTTCCAGTTTTGAACGGAAGATATTTCCTTTTTCACCATAGCCCTCTAAGGGCTTCCAAATATCCCTTTGCCAATTCCACAAGAACAGCCTTAGCGAAAGGCTTCTTGAAGGGAAAGAGGTAACTCTGTGAGATGAATTAACAGAACACACAGCAGTTTCTCAGAAAGATTCTTTCCAGTTTGGAACGGAAGATATTTCCTTTTTCACCATAGCCCTCTATGGGCTTCCAAATATCCCTTTGCCAATTCCACAACCTTAGCGAAAGGCTTCTTGAAGGGAAAGATGTAACTCTGTGAGATGAATTAACAGCACACAGAGCAGGTTCTCAGAAAGCTTCTTTCCAGTTTTGAAAAGAAGATATTTCCTTTTTCACCATATCCCTCTAGGGGCTTCCAAATATCCCTTTGCCAATTCCACAAGAACATCCTTAGCAAATGGCTTCTTGAAGGGAAAGATGTAACTCTGTGAGATGAATTAACAGAACACAGAGCAGTTTCTCAGAAAGCTTCTTTCCAGTTTTGAACGGAAGATATTTTCCTATTCACCCTAGCCGTCTAAGGGTTTCCAAATATCCCTTTGCCAATTCCACAAGAACAGCCTTAGCGAAAGGCTTCTTGCAGGGAAAGATGTAACTCTGTGAGATGAATTAACAGAACACAGAGCAGTTTCTCTGAAAGCTTCTTTCCAGTTTTGAACGGAAGATATTTCCCTTTTCACCATAGCCATCTATGGGCTTCCAAATATCCCTTTGCCAATACCACAAGAACAGCCTATGCGAAAGGCTTCTTGAAAGGAAAGATGTAACTCTGTGACTTGAATTAACAGAACACAGAGTAGTTTCTCAGAAAGCTTCATTCCAGTTTTGAACCGAAGATATTTCGATTTTCTCCATAGCCCTCTATGGGCTTCCAAACATCACATTGCCAATTCCACAAGAACAGCCTTAGCGAAAGGCTTATTGAAGGGAAAGATGTAACTCTGTGAGATGAATTAACAGAACACAGAGCAGTTTCTCTGAAAGCTTCTTTCCAGTTTTGAAGGGAAGATATTTCCTTTTTCACCATAGCCCTCTAAGAGCTTCCAAATACCCCTTTGCCCATTCCACAAGAACAGCCTTAGCGAACGGCTTCTTGAAGGGGAAGATATAAATTTGTGACATGAATTAACAGAACACAGAGCAGTTTCTCAGAAAGCTTCTTTCCAATTTTGAACGGAAGATATTTCCTTTTTCACCATAGCCCTTTATGGGCTTCCAAATATCCCTTTGCCATTTCCACAAGAACAGCCTTACCGAAAGGCTTCTTGAAGGGAAAGATGTAACTCTGTGAGATGAATTAACAGCACACAGAGCAGGTTCTCAGAAAGCTTCTTTCCAGTTTTGAACGGAAGATATTTCCTTTTTCACCATTGCCCTCTAGCGGCTTCCAAATATAGCTTTGCCAATTCCACAAGAACAGCCTTAGCGAAAGGCTTCTTGAAGGGAAAGATGTAACTCTGTGAGATGAATTAACAGAACACAGAGCAGTTTCTCAGAAAGCTTCTTTCCAGTTTTGAACGGAAGATATTTTCCTATTCACCCTAGCCGTCTATGGGCTTCCAAATATCACTTTGCCAATTCCACAAGAACAGCATTAGCGAAAGGCTTCTTGAAGGGAAAGATGTAACTCTGTGAGATGAATTAACAGAACACAGAGACGTTTCTCAGAAAGCTTCTTTCCAGTTTGGAACGGAAGATATTTGCTTTTTCACCATAGCCCTCTATGGGCTTCCAAATATCCCTTTGCCAATTCCACAAGAACAGCCTTAGCGAAAGGCTTCCTGAAGTGAAAGATGTAACTCTGTGAGATGAATTAACAGAACACAGAGCAGTTTCTCAGAAAGCTTCTTTCCAGTTTTGAACGGAAGATATTTCCTTTTTCACCGTAGCCCTCTATGGGCTTCCAAATATCCCTTTGCCAATTCCACAAGAACAGCCTTAGCGAAAGGCTTCTTGAAGGGAAAGATGTAACTCTGTGAGACTGATTAACAGAACACAGAGCAGTTTCTCATAAAGCTTCTTTCCAGTTTGGAACGGAAGATATTTCCTTTTTCACCATAGCCCTCTATGGGCTTCCAAATATCCCTTTGCCTATTCCACAAGAACAGCCTTAGCGAAAGGCTTCTTGAAGGAAAAGATGAAACTCTGTGAGATGAATTAACAGAACACAGAGCAGTTTATCAGAAACCTTCTTTCCAGTTTTGAACGGAAGATATTTCGTTTTTCACCATAGCCCTCTAGGGGCTTCCAAATATCCCTTTGCCAATTCCACAAGAACAGGTTAGCGAAAGGCTTCTTGAAGGGAAAGATGTAACTCTGTGAGATGAATTAACAGAACACAGAGCAGTTTCTCAGAAGGCTTCTTTCCAGTTTTGAACGGAAGATATTTCCTTTTTCACCATAGCCCTCTAAGGGCTTCCAAATATCCCTTTGCCAATTCCACAAGAACAGCCTTAGCGAAAGGCTTCTTGAAGGGAAAGATGTAACTCTGTGAGATGAATTAACAGAACACAGAGCCGTTTCTCAGAAAGCTTCTTTCCAGTTTGGAACGGAAGATATTTGCATTTTCACCGTAGCCTTCTAGGGGCTTCCAAATATCCCTTTGCCAATTCCACAAGAACAGCCTTAGCGAAAGGCTTCTTGAAGGGAAAGATGTAACTCTGTGAGATGAATTAACAGAACACAGAGCAGTTTCTCAGAAAGCTTCTTTCCAGTTTTGAACGGAAGATATTTCCTTTTTCACCATAGCCCTCTAAGGGCTTCCAAATATCCCTTTGCCAATTCCACAAGAACAGCCTAAGCGAAAGGCTTCCTGAAAGGAAAGATGTAACTCTGTGACATGAATTAACAGAACACAGAGCAGTTTCTCAGAAAGCTTCTTTCCAGTTTTGAAAAGAAGATATTTCGTTTTTCACCGTAGCCCTTTATGGGCTTCCAAATATAGCTTTGCCAATTCCACAAGAACAGCCTTAGCGAAAGGCTTCTTGAAGGGAAAGATGTAACTCTGTGAGATGAATTAACAGAACACAGAGCAGTTTCTCAGAAGGCTTCTTTCCAGTTTTGAACGGAAGATATTTCCTTTTTCACCATAGCCGTCTAAGGGCTTCCAAATATCCCTTTGCCAATTCCACAAGAACAGCCTTAGCGAAAGGCTTCTTGAAGGGAAAGATGTAACACTGTGAGATGAATTAACAGAACACAGAGCAGTTTCTGAGAAAGCTTCTTTCCAGTTTTGAACGGAAGATATTTCCTTTTTCACCATAGCCCTCTAAGGGCTTCCAAATATCCCTTTGCCAATTCCACAAGAACAGTCTTAGCGAAAGGATTCTTGAAGGGAAAGATGTAACTCTGTGAGATAAATTAACAGAACACAGAGCAGTTTCCCCGAAAGCTTCTTTCCAGTTTTGAACGGAAGATATTTCGTTTTTCACCATAGCCCTCTATAGACTTCCAAATATCCCTTTGCCAATTCCACAAGAACAGCCTTAGCGAAAGGCTTCTTGAAGGGAAAGATGTAACTCTGTGACATGAATTAACAGAACACAGAGCAGTTTCTCAGAAAGCTTCTTTCCAGTTTTGAACGGAAGATATTTCCTTTTTCACCATAGCCCTCTAAGGGCTTCCAAATATCCCTTTGCCAATTTCACAAGAACAGCCTAAGCGAAAGGCTTCCTGAAAGGAAAGATGTAACTCTGTGACATGAATTAACAGAACACAGAGCAGTTTCTCAGAAAGCTTCTTTCCAGTTTTGAACCGAAGATATTTCGTTTTTCACCATAGCCCTTTATGGGCTTCCAAATATCCCTTTGCCAATTCCACAAGAACAGCCTTAGCGAAAGGCTTCTTGAAGGGAAAGATGTAACTCTGTGAGATGAATTAACAGCACACAGAGCAGGTTCTCAGAAAGCTTCTTTCCAGTTTTGAACGGAAGATATTTCCGTTTTCACCGTAGCCCTCTAGGGGCTTCCAAATATAGCTTTGCCAATTCCACAAGAACAGCCTTAGGGAAAGGCTTCTTGAAGGGAAAGATGTAACTCTGTGAGATGAATTAACAGAACACAGAGCAGTTTCTCAGAAAGCTTCCTTCCAGTTTTGAACGGAAGATATTTTCCTATTCACCCTAGCCGTCTATGGGCTTCCAAATATCACTTTGCCAATTCCACAAGAACAGCCTTGCGAAAGGCTTCTTGAAGGGAAAGATGTAACTCTGTGAGATGAATTAACAGAACACAGAGACGTTTCTCAGAAAGCTTCTTTCCAGTTTGGAACGGAAGATATTTGCTTTTTCACCATACCCTCTATGGGCTTCCAAATATCCCTTTGCCAATTCCACAAGAACAGCCTTAGCGAAAGGCTTCCTGAAGTGAAAGATGTAACTCTGTGAGATGAATTAACAGAACACAGAGCAGTTTCTCAGAAAGCTTCTTTCCAGTTTTGAACGGAAGATATTTCGTTTTTCTCCATAGCCCTCTATGGGCTTCCAACTATCCCTTTGCCAATTCCACAAGAACAGCCTTAGCGAAAGGCTTCTTGAAGGGAAAGAGGTAACTCTGTGAGATGAATTAACAGAACACACAGCAGTTTCTCAGAAAGATTCTTTCCAGTTTGGAACGGAAGATATTTCCTTTTTCACCATAGCCCTCTATGGGCTTCCAAATATCCCTTTGCCAATTCCACAAGAACAGCCTTAGCGAAAGGCTTCTTGAAGGGAAAGATGTAACTCTGTGAGATGAATTAACAGCACACAGAGCAGGTTCTCAGAAAGCTTCTTTCCAGTTTTGAAAAGAAGATATTTCCTTTTTCACCATATCCCTCTAGGGGCTTCCAAATATCCCTTTGCCAATTCCACAAGAACATCCTTAGCAAATGGCTTCTTGAAGGGAAAGATGTAACTCTGTGAGATGAATTAACAGAACACAGAGCAGTTTCTCAGAAAGCTTCTTTCCAGTTTTGAACGGAAGATATTTTCCTATTCACCCTAGCCGTCTAAGGGTTTCCAAATATCCCTTTGCCAATTCCACAAGAACAGCCTTAGCGAAAGGCTTCTTGCAGGGAAAGATGTAACTCTGTGAGATGAATTAACAGAACACAGAGCAGTTTCTCTGAAAGCTTCTTTCCAGTTTTGAACGGAAGATATTTCCCTTTTCACCATAGCCATCTATGGGCTTCCAAATATCCCTTTGCCAATACCACAAGAACAGCCTATGCGAAAGGCTTCTTGAAAGGAAAGATGTAACTCTGTGACTTGAATTAACAGAACACAGAGTAGTTTCTCAGAAAGCTTCATTCCAGTTTTGAACCGAAGATATTTCGATTTTCTCCATAGCCCTCTATGGGCTTCCAAACATCACATTGCCAATTCCACAAGAACAGCCTTAGCGAAAGGCTTATTGAAGGGAAAGATGTAACTCTGTGAGATGAATTAACAGAACACAGAGCAGTTTCTCTGAAAGCTTCTTTCCAGTTTTGAAGGGAAGATATTTCCTTTTTCACCATAGCCCTCTAAGAGCTTCCAAATACCCCTTTGCCCATTCCACAAGAACAGCCTTAGCGAACGGCTTCTTGAAGGGGAAGATATAAATTTGTGACATGAATTAACAGAACACAGAGCAGTTTCTCAGAAAGCTTCTTTCCAATTTTGAACGGAAGATATTTCCTTTTTCACCATAGCCCTTTATGGGCTTCCAAATATCCCTTTGCCATTTCCACAAGAACAGCCTTACCGAAAGGCTTCTTGAAGGGAAAGATGTAACTCTGTGAGATGAATTAACAGCACACAGAGCAGGTTCTCAGAAAGCTTCTTTCCAGTTTTGAACGGAAGATATTTCCTTTTTCACCATTGCCCTCTAGCGGCTTCCAAATATAGCTTTGCCAATTCCACAAGAACAGCCTTAGCGAAAGGCTTCTTGAAGGGAAAGATGTAACTCTGTGAGATGAATTAACAGAACACAGAGCAGTTTCTCAGAAAGCTTCTTTCCAGTTTTGAACGGAAGATATTTTCCTATTCACCCTAGCCGTCTATGGGCTTCCAAATATCACTTTGCCAATTCCACAAGAACAGCATTAGCGAAAGGCTTCTTGAAGGGAAAGATGTAACTCTGTGAGATGAATTAACAGAACACAGAGACGTTTCTCAGAAAGCTTCTTTCCAGTTTGGAACGGAAGATATTTGCTTTTTCACCATAGCCCTCTATGGGCTTCCAAATATCCCTTTGCCAATTCCACAAGAACAGCCTTAGCGAAAGGCTTCCTGAAGTGAAAGATGTAACTCTGTGAGATGAATTAACAGAACACAGAGCAGTTTCTCAGAAAGCTTCTTTCCAGTTTTGAACGGAAGATATTTCCTTTTTCACCGTAGCCCTCTATGGGCTTCCAAATATCCCTTTGCCAATTCCACAAGAACAGCCTTAGCGAAAGGCTTCTTGAAGGGAAAGATGTAACTCTGTGAGACTGATTAACAGAACACAGAGCAGTTTCTCATAAAGCTTCTTTCCAGTTTGGAACGGAAGATATTTCCTTTTTCACCATAGCCCTCTATGGGCTTCCAAATATCCCTTTGCCTATTCCACAAGAACAGCCTTAGCGAAAGGCTTCTTGAAGGAAAAGATGAAACTCTGTGAGATGAATTAACAGAACACAGAGCAGTTTATCAGAAACCTTCTTTCCAGTTTTGAACGGAAGATATTTCGTTTTTCACCATAGCCCTCTAGGGGCTTCCAAATATCCCTTTGCCAATTCCACAAGAACAGGTTAGCGAAAGGCTTCTTGAAGGGAAAGATGTAACTCTGTGAGATGAATTAACAGAACACAGAGCAGTTTCTCAGAAGGCTTCTTTCCAGTTTTGAACGGAAGATATTTCCTTTTTCACCATAGCCCTCTAAGGGCTTCCAAATATCCCTTTGCCAATTCCACAAGAACAGCCTTAGCGAAAGGCTTCTTGAAGGGAAAGATGTAACTCTGTGAGATGAATTAACAGAACACAGAGCCGTTTCTCAGAAAGCTTCTTTCCAGTTTGGAACGGAAGATATTTGCATTTTCACCGTAGCCTTCTAGGGGCTTCCAAATATCCCTTTGCCAATTCCACAAGAACAGCCTTAGCGAAAGGCTTCTTGAAGGGAAAGATGTAACTCTGTGAGATGAATTAACAGAACACAGAGCAGTTTCTCAGAAAGCTTCTTTCCAGTTTTGAACGGAAGATATTTCCTTTTTCACCATAGCCCTCTAAGGGCTTCCAAATATCCCTTTGCCAATTCCACAAGAACAGCCTAAGCGAAAGGCTTCCTGAAAGGAAAGATGTAACTCTGTGACATGAATTAACAGAACACAGAGCAGTTTCTCAGAAAGCTTCTTTCCAGTTTTGAAAAGAAGATATTTCGTTTTTCACCATAGCCCTTTATGGGCTTCCAAATATAGCTTTGCCAATTCCACAAGAACAGCCTTACCGAAAGGCTTCTTGAAGGGAAAGATGTAACTCTGTGAGATGAATTA
Source organism: Chlorocebus sabaeus (assembly GCF_047675955.1). Classification (NCBI taxonomy): domain Eukaryota; kingdom Metazoa; phylum Chordata; class Mammalia; order Primates; family Cercopithecidae; genus Chlorocebus; species Chlorocebus sabaeus. Next base: position 6,131,785 of record NW_027326745.1, on the reverse strand, counting down.
ACAGCACACAGAGCAGGTTCTCAGAATGCTTCTTTCCAGTTTTGAACGGAAGATATTTCCTTTTTCACTGTAGCCCTCTAGGGGCTTCCAAATATAGCTTTGCCAATTCCACAAGAACAGCCTTAGCGAAAGGCTTCTTGAAGGGAAAGATGTAACTCTGTGAGACGTATTAACAGAACACAGAGCAGTTTCTCAGAAAGCTTCCTTCCAGTTTTGAACGGAAGATATTTTCCTATTCACCCTAGCCGTCTATGGGCTTCCAAATATCACTTCGCCAATTCCACAAGAACAGCCTTAGCGAAAGGCTTCTTGAAGGGAAAGATGTAACTCTGTGAGATGAATTAACAGAACACAGAGACGTTTCTCAGAAAGCTTCTTTCCAGTTTGGAAAGGAAGATATTTGCTTTTTCACCATACCCTCTATGGGCTTCCAAATATCCCTTTGCCAATTCCACAAGAACATCCTTAGCGAAAGGCTTCCTGAAGTGAAACATGTAACTCTGTGAGATGAATTAACAGAACACAGAGCAGTTTCTCAGAAAGCTTCTTTCCAGTTTTGAGCGGAAGATATTTCGTTTTTCTCCATAGCCCTCTATGGGCTTCCAACTATCCCTTTGCCAATTCCACAAGAACAGCCTTAGCGAAAGGCTTCTTGAAGGGAAAGAGGTAACTCTGTGAGATGAATTAACAGAACACACAGCAGTTTCTCAGAAAGATTCTTTCCAGTTTGGAACGAAAGATATTTCCTTTTTCACCATAGCCCTCTATGGGCTTCCAAATATCCCTTTGCCAATTCCACAAGAAGAGCCTTAGCGAAAGGCTTCTTGAAGGGAAAGATGTAACTCTGTGAGATGAATTAACAGCACACAGAGCAGGTTCTCAGAAAGCTTCTTTCCAGTTTTGAAAAGAAGATATTTCCTTTTTCACCATAGCCCTCTAGGGGCTTTCAAATATCCCTTTGCCAATTCCACAAGAACATCCTTAGCAAAAGGCTTCTTGAAGGGAAAGATGTAACTCTGTGAGATGAATTAACAGAACACAGAGCAGTTTCTCAGAAGGCTTCTTTCCAGTTTTGAACGGAAGATATTTCCTTTTTCACCATAGCCCTCTAAGGGCTTCCAAATATCCCTTTGCCAATTACACAAGAACAGCCTTAGCGAAAGGCTTCTTGAAGGGAAAGATGTAACTCTGTGAGATGAATTAACAGAACACAGAGCCGTTTCTGAGAAAGCTTCTTTCCAGTTTTGAACGAAAGATATTTCCTTTTTCACCATAGCCCTCTAAGGGCTTCCAAATATCCCTTTGCCAATTCCACAAGAACAGCCTTAGCGAAAGTATTCTTGAAGGGAAAGATGTAACTCTGTGAGATGAATTAACAGAACACAGAGCAGTTTCTCAGAAAGCTTCTTTCCAGTTTTGAACGGAAGATATTTCGTTTTTCACCACAGCCCTCTATAGACTTCCAAATATCCCTTTGCCAATTCCACAAGAACAGCCTTAGCGAAAGGATACTTGAAGGGAAAGATGTAACTCTGTGACATGAATTAACAGAACACAGAGCAGTTTCTCAGAAAGCTTCTTTCCAGTTTTGAACGGAAGATATTTCCTTTTTCACCATAGCCCTCTAGCGGCTTCCAAATATAGCTTTGCCAATTCCACAAGAACAGCCTTAGCGAAAGGCTTCTTGAAGGGAAAGATGTAACTCTGTGAGATGAATTAACAGAACACAGAGCAGTTTCTCAGAAATCTTCTTTCCAGTTTTGAACGGAAGATATTTTCCTATTCACCCTAGCCATCTATGGGCTTCCAAATATCACTTTGCCAATTCCACAAGAACAGCCTTAGCGAAAGGCTTCTTAAAGGGTAAGATGTAACTCTGTGAGATGAATTAACAGAACACAGAGACGTTTCTCAGAAAGCTTCTTTCCAGTTTGGAAGGGAAGATATTTGCTTTTTCACCATAGCCCTCTATGGGCTTCCAAATATCCCTTTGCCAATTCCACAAGAACAGCCTTAGCGAAAGGCTTCCTGAAGTGAAAGATGTAACTCTGTGAGATGAATTAACAGAACACAGAGCAGTTTCTCAGAAAGCTTCTTTCCAGTTTTGAACGGAAGATATTTCCTTTTTCACCGTAGCCCTCTATGGGCTTCCAAATATCCCTTTGCCAATTCCACAAGAACAGCCTTAGCGAAAGGCTTCTTGAAGGGAAAGATGTAACTCTGTGAGATTGATTAACAGAACACAGAGCAGTTCCTCATAAAGCTTTTTTCCAGTTTGGAACGGAAGATATTTCCTTTTTCACCATAGCCCTCTATGGGCTTCCCAATATCCCTTTGCCAATTCCACAAGAACTGCCTTAGCGAAAGGCTTCTTGAAGGAAAAGATGAAACTCTGTGAGATGAATTAACAGAACACAGAGCAGTTTATCAGAAACCTTCTTTCCAGTTTTGAACGGAAGATATTTCGTTTTTCACCATAGCCCTCTAGGGGCTTCCAAATATCCCTTTGCCAATTCCACAAGAACAGGTTAGCGAAAGGCTTCTTGAAGGGAAAGATGTAACTCTGTGAGATGAATTAACAGAACACAGAGCAGTTTCTCAGAAGGCTTCTTTCCAGTTTTGAACGGAAGATATTTCCTTTTTCACCATAGCCCTCTAAGGGCTTCCAAATATCCCTTTGCCAATTCCACAAGAACAGCCTTAGCGAAAGGCTTCTTGAAAGGAAAGATGTAACTCTGTGAGATGAATTAACAGAACACAGAGCAGTTTCTGAGAAAGCTTCTTTCCAGTTTTGAACGGAAGATATTTCCTTTTTCACCATAGCCCTCTAAGAGCTTCCAAATATCCCTTTGCCAATTCCACAAGAACAGCCTTAGCGAAAGGATTCTTGAAGGGAAAGATGTAACTCTGTGAGATGAATTAACAGAACACAGAGCAGTTTCTCAGAAAGCTTCTTTCCAGTTATGAACGGAAGATATTTCGTTTTTCACCATAGCCCTCTATAGACTTCCAAATATCCCTTTGCCAATTCCACAAGAACAGCCTTAGCGAAAGGCTTCTTGAAGGGAAAGATGTAACTCTGTGACATGAATTAACAGAACACAGAGCAGTTTCTCAGAAAGCTTCTTTCCAGTTTTGAACGGAAGATATTTCCTTTTTCACCATAGCCCTCTATGGGCTTCCAAATATCCCTTTGCCAATTCCACAAGAACAGCCTAAGCGAAAGGCTTCTTGAAGGGAAAGATGTAACTCTGTGACATGAATTAACAGAACACAGAGCAGTTTCTCAGAAAGCTTCTTTCCAGTTTTGAACCGAAGATATTTCGTTTTTCTTCATAGCCCTCTATGGGATTCCAAACATCACTTTGCCAATTCCACAAGAACAGCCTTAGCGAAAGGCTTCTTGAAGGGAAAGATGTAACTCTGTGAGATGAATTAACAGAACACAGAGCAGTTTCTCTGAAAGCTTCTTTCCAGTTTTGAACGGAAGATATTTACTTTTTCACCATAGCCCTCTATGGGCTTCCAAATATCCCTTTGCCAATTCCACAAGAACAGCCTTAGCGAAAGGCTTCTTGAAGGGAAAGGTGTAACTCTGTGAGATGAATTAAGAGAACACAGAGCAGTTTCTCAGAAAGCTTCTTTCCAGTTTTGAACGGAAGATATTTCTTTTTTCACCATAGCCCTCTATGGGCTTCCAAATATCCCTTTGCCAATTCCACAAGAACAGCCTAAGCGAAAGGCTTCTTGAAATTAAAGATGTAACTCTGTGACATGAATTAACAGAACACAGAGCAGTTTCTCAGAAAGCTTCTTTCCAGTTTTGAACCGAAGATATTTCGATTTTCTCCATAGCCCTCTATGGGCTTCCAACTATCCCTTTGCCAATTCCACAAGAACAGCCTTAGCGAAAGGCTTATTGAAGGGAAAGATGTAACTCTGTGAGATGAATTAACAGAACACAGAGCAGTTTCTCTGAAAGCTTCTTTCCAGTTTTGAACGGAAGATATTTCCTTTTTCACCATAGCCCTCTAAGGGCTTCCAAATACCCCTTTGCCAATTCCACAAGAACAGCCTTAGCGAAAGGCTTCTTGAAGGGGAAGATGTAAATTTGTGACATGAATTAACAGAACACAGAGCAGTTTCTCAGAAAGCTTCTTTCCAGTTTTGAAAGGAAGATATTTCTGTTTTCACCCTAGCCGTCTATGGGCTTCCAAATATCCCTTTGCCTCTTCCACAAGAACAGCCTTAGCGAAAGGCTTCTTGAAGGGAAAGATGTAACACTGTGAGATGAATTAACAGAACACAGAGCAGTTTCTGAGAAAGCTTCTTTCCAGTTTGGAACGGAAGATATTTCCTTTTTCACCATAGCCCTCTAAGGGCTTCCAAATATCCCTTTGCAAATTCCACAAGAACAGCCTTAGCGAAAGGATTCTTGAAGGGAAAGATGTAACTCTGTGAGATGAATTAACAGAACACAGAGCAGTTTCTCAGAAAGCTTCTTTCCAGTTTGGAACGGAAGATATTTCGTTTTTCACCATACCCCTCTATAGACTCCCAAATATCCCTTTGCCAATTCCACAAGAACAGCCTTAGCGAAAGGCTTCCTGACGTGAAAGATGTAACTCTGTGAGACGAATTAACAGAACACAGAGCAGTTTCTCAGAAAGCTTCTTTCCAGTTTGGAACGGAAGATATTTCCTTTTTCACCATAGCCCTCTATGGGCTTCACAATATCCCTTTGCCAATTCCACAAGAACAGCCTTAGCGAAGGGCTTCTTGAAGGGAAAGATGTAATTCTGTGACATGAATTAACAGAACACAGAGCAGTTTCTCAGAAAGCTTCTTTCCAGTTTTGAACGGAAGATATTTCGTTTTTCTCCGTAGCCCTCTATGGGATTCCAAATATCCCTTTGCCAATTCCACAAGAACAGCCTTAGCGAAAGGCTTCTTGAAGGGAAAGATGTAACTCTGTGAGATGAATTAACAGCACACAGAGCAGGTTCTCAGAAAGCTTCTTTCCAGTTTTGAACGGAAGATATTTCCTTTTTCAATATAGCCCTCTACGGGCTTCCAAATATCCCTTTGCCAATTCCACAAGAACAGCCATAGCGAAAGCCTTCTTGAAGGGAAAGATGTAACTCTGTGAGATGAATTAACAGAACACAGAGCAGTTTCTCAGAAAGATTCTTTCCAGTTTTGAACGGAAGATATTTCCTTTTTCACCATAGCCCTCTAAGGGCTTCCAAATATCCCTTTGCCAATTCCACAAGAACAGCCTTAGCGAAAGGCTTCTTGAAGGGAAAGATGTAACTCTGTGAGATGAATTAACAGAACACAGAGCAGTTTCTCAGAAAGCTTCTTTCCAATTTTGAATGGAAGATATTTACTTTTTCACCATAGCCCTCTATGGGCTTCCCAATATCCCTTTTCCAATTCCACAAGAACAGCCTTAGCGAAAGGCTTCTTGAAGGGAAAGATGTAATTCTGTGACATGAATTAACAGAACACAGAGCAGTTTCTCAGAAAGCTTCTTTCCAGTTTTGAACGGAAGATATTTCGTTTTTCTCCATAGCCCTCTATGGGCTTCCAACTATCCCGTTGCCAATTCCACAAGAACAGCCTTAGCGAAAGGCTTCTTGAAGGGAAAGATGTAACTCTTTGAGGTGAATTAACAGAACACAGAGCAGTTTCTCAGAAAGATTCTTTCCAGTTTTCAACGGAAGATATTTCCTTTTTCACCATAGCCCTCTATGGGATTCCAAATATCTCTTTGCCAATTCCACAAGAACAGCCTTAGCGAAAGGCTTCTTGAAGGGAAAGATGTAACTCTGTGAGATGAATTAACAGAACACAGAGCCGTTTCTCAGAAAGCTTCTTTCCAGTTTGGAACGGAAGATATTTGCTTTTTCACCATAGCCCTCTAGGGGCTTCCAAATATCCCTTTGCCAATTCCACAAGAACAGCCTTAGCGAAAGGCTTCCTGAAGTAAAAGATGTAACTCTGTGAGATGAATTAACAGAACACAGAGCAGTTTCTCAGAAAGCTTCTTTCCAGTTTTGAACGGAAGATATTTCCTTTTTCACCGTAGCCCTCTATGGGCTTCCAAATATCCCTTTGCCAATTCCACAAGAACAGCCTTAGCGAAAGGCTTCTTGAAGGGAAAGATGTAACTCTGTGAGATTGATTAACAGAACACAGAGCAGTTTCTCATAAAGCTTCTTTCCAGTTTGGAACGGAAGATATTTCCTTTTTCACCATAGCCCTCTATGGGCTTCCCAATATCCCTTTGCCAATTCCACAAGAACTGCCTTAGCGAAAGGCTTCTTGAAGGAAAAGATGAAACTCTGTGAGATGAATTAACAGAACACAGAGCAGTTTATCAGAAACCTTCTTTCCAGGTTGAACGGAAGATATTTCGTTTTTCACCATAGCCCTCTAGGGGCTTCCAAATATCCCTTTGCCAATTCCACAAGAACAGGTTAGCGAAAGGCTTCTTGAAGGGAAAGATGTAACTCTGTGAGATGAATTAACAGAACACAGAGCAGTTTCTCAGAAGGCTTCTTTCCAGTTTTGAACGGAAGATATTTCCTTTTTCACCATAGCCCTCTAAGGGCTTCCAAATATCCCTTTGCCAATTCCACAAGAACAGCCTTAGCGAAAGGCTTCTTGAAGGGAAAGATGTAACTCTGTGAGATGAATTAACAGAACACAGAGCAGTCTCTGAGAAAGCTTCTTTCCAGTTTTGAACGGAAGATATTTTCCTATTCACCCTAGCCGTCTATGGGCTTCCAAATATCCCTTTGCCAATTCCACAAGAACAGCCTTAGCGAAAGGCTTCTTGAAGGGAGAGATGTAACTCTGTGAGATGAATTAACAGAACACAGAGCCGTTTCTCAGAAAGCTTCTTTCCAGTTTGGAACGGAAGTTATTTGCATTTTCACCGTAGCCTTCTAGGGGCTTCCAAATATCCATTTGCCAATTCCACAAGAACAGCCTTAGCGAAAGGCTTCTTGAAGGGAAAGATGTAACTCTGTGAGATGAATTAACAGAACACGGAGCAGTTTCTCAGAAAGCTTCTTTCCAGTTTTTAACGGAAGATACTTCCTTTTTCACCATAGCCCTCTATGGGCTTTCAAATATCCCTTTGCAAATTCCACAAGAACTGCCTTAGCCAAAGGCTTCTTGAAGGAAAAGATGAAACTCTGTGAGACGAATTAACAGAACACAGAGCAGTTTATCAGAAAGCTTCTTTCCAGTTTTGAACGGAAGATATTTCGTTTTTCACCATAGCCCTCTAGGGGCTTCCAAATATCCCTTTGCCAATTCCACAAGAACAGCCTTAGCGAAAGGCTTCTTGAAGGGAAAGATGGAACTCTGTGAGATGAATTAACAGAACACAGAGCAGTTTCTCAGAAGGCTTCTTTCCAGTTTTGAACGGAAGATATTTCCTTTTTCACCATAGCCCTCTAAGGGCTTCCAAATATCCCTTTGCCAATTCCACAAGAACAGCCTTAGCGAAAGGCTTCTTGAAGGGAAAGATGTAACTCTGTGAGATGAATTAACAGAACACAGAGCAGTTTCTGAGAAAGCTTCTTTCCAGTTTTGAACGGAAGATATTTCCTTTTTCACCATAGCCCTCTAAGGGCTTCCAAATATCCCTTTGCCAATTCCACAAGAACAGCCTTAGCGAAAGGATTCTTGAAGGGAAAGATGTAACTCTGTGAGATAAATTAACAGAACACAGAGCAGTTTCCCCGAAAGCTTCTTTCCAGTTTTGAACGGAAGATATTTCGTTTTTCACCATAGCCCTCTATAGACTTCCAAATATCCCTTTGCCAATTCCACAAGAACAGCCTTAGCGAAAGGCTTCTTGAAGGGAAAGATGTAACTCTGTGACATGAATTAACAGAACACAGAGCAGTTTCTCAGAAAGCTTCTTTCCAGTTTTGAACGGAAGATATTTCCTTTTTCACCATAGCCCTCTAAGGGCTTCCAAATATCCCTTTGCCAATTCCACAAGAACAGCCTAAGCGAAAGGCTTCCTGAAAGGAAAGATGTAACTCTGTGACATGAATTAACAGAACACAGAGCAGTTTCTCAGAAAGCTTCTTTCCAGTTTTGAACCGAAGATATTTCGTTTTTCACCATAGCCCTTTATGGGCTTCCAAATATCCCTTTGACAATTACACAAGAACAGCCTTAGCGAAAGGCTTCTTGAAGGGAAAGATGTAACTCTGTGAGATGAATTAACAGCACACAGAGCAGGTTCTCAGAAAGCTTCTTTCCAGTTTTGAACGGAAGATATTTCCTTTTTCACCGTAGCCCTCTAGGGGCTTCCAAATATAGCTTTGCCAATTCCACAAGAACAGCCTTAGCGAAAGGCTTCTTGAAGGGAAAGATGTAACTCTGTGAGATGAATTAACAGAACACAGAGCAGTTTCTCAGAAAGCTTCCTTCCAGTTTTGAACGGAAGATATTTTCCTATTCACCCTAGCCGTCTATGGGCTTCCAAATATCACTTTGCCAATTCCACAAGAACAGCCTTAGCGAAAGGCTTCTTGAAGGGAAAGATGTAACTCTGTGAGATGAATTAACAGAACACAGAGACGTTTCTCAGAAAGCTTCTTTCCAGTTTGGAACGGAAGATATTTGCTTTTTCACCATACCCTCTATGGGCTTCCAAATATCCCTTTGCCAATTCCACAAGAACAGCCTTAGCGAAAGGCTTCCTGAAGTGAAAGATGTAACTCTGTGAGATGAATTAACAGAACACAGAGCAGTTTCTCAGAAAGCTTCTTTCCAGTTTTGAACGGAAGATATTTCGTTTTTCTCCATAGCCCTCTATGGGCTTCCAACTATCCCTTTGCCAATTCCACAAGAACAGCCTTAGCGAAAGGCTTCTTGAAGGGAAAGAGGTAACTCTGTGAGATGAATTAACAGAACACACAGCAGTTTCTCAGAAAGCTTCTTTCCAGTTTTGAACGGAAGATATTTCCTTTTTCACCGTAGCCCTCTATGGGCTTCCAAATATCCCTTTGCCAATTCCACAAGAACAGCCTTAGCGAAAGGCTTCTTGAAGGGAAAGATGTAACTCTGTGAGATTGATTAACAGAACACAGAGCAGTTTCTCATAAAGCTTCTTTCCAGTTTGGAACGGAAGATATTTCCTTTTTCACCATAGCCCTCTATGGGCTTCCAAATATCCCTTTGCCTATTCCACAAGAACAGCCTTAGCGAAAGGCTTCTTGAAGGAAAAGATGAAACTCTGTGAGATGAATTAACAGAACACAGAGCAGTTTATCAGAAACCTTCTTTCCAGTTTTGAACGGAAGATATTTCGTTTTTCACCATAGCCCTCTAGGGGCTTCCAAATATCCCTTTGCCAATTCCACAAGAACAGGTTAGCGAAAGGCTTCTTGAAGGGAAAGATGTAACTCTGTGAGATGAATTAACAGAACACACAGCAGTTTCTCAGAAGGCTTCTTTCCAGTTTTGAACGGAAGATATTTCCTTTTTCACCATAGCCCTCTAAGGGCTTCCAAATATCCCTTTGCCAATTCCACAAGAACAGCCTTAGCGAAAGGCTTCTTGAAGGGAAAGATGTAACTCTGTGAGATGAATTAACAGAACACAGAGCAGTTTCTGAGAAAGCTTCTTTCCAGTTTTGAACGGAAGATATTTCCTTTTTCACCATAGCCCTCTAAGGGCTTCCAAGTATCCCTTTGCCAATTCCACAAGAACAGCCTTAGCGAAAGGATTCTTGAAGGGAAAGATGTAACAGTGTGAGATGAATTCACAGAACACAGAGCAGTTTCTCAGAAAGCTTCTTTCCAGTTTTGAACGGAAGATATTTCGTTTTTCACCATAGCCCTCTATAGACTTCCAAATATCCCTTTGCCAATTCCACAAGAACAGCCTTAGCGAAGGGCTTCTTGAAGGGAAAGGTGTAACTCTGTGAGATGAATTAACAGAACACAGAGCAGTTTCTCAGAAAGCTTCTTTCCAGTTTTGAACGGAAGATATTTCTTTTTTCACCATAGCCCTCTATGGGCTTCCAAATATCCCTTTGCCAATTCCACAAGAACAGCCTAAGCGAAAGGCTTCTTGAAAGGAAAGATGTAACTCTGTGACATGAATTAACAGAACACAGAGCAGTTTCTCAGAAAGCTTCTTTCCAGTTTTGAACCGAAGATATTTCGTTTTTCTTCGTAGCCCTCTATGGGATTCCAAACATCACTTTGCCAATTCCACAAGAACAGCCTTAGCGAAAGGCTTCTTGAAGGGAAAGATGTAACTCTGTGAGATGAATTAACAGAACACAGAGCCGTTTCTCAGAAAGCTTCTTTCCAGTTTGGAACGGAAGATATTTGCATTTTCACCGTAGCCTTCTAGGGGCTTCCAAATATCCCTTTGCCAATTCCACAAGAACAGCCTTAGCGAAAGGCTTCTTGAAGGGAAAGATGTATCTCTGTGAGATGAATTAACAGAACACAGAGCAGTTTCTCAGAAAGCTTCTTTCCAGTTTTGAACGGAAGATATTTCCTTTTTCACCATAGCCCTCTAAGGGCTTCCAAATATCCCTTTGCCAATTCCACAAGAACAGCCTTAGCGAAAGGATTCTTGAAGGGAAAGATGTAACTCTGTGAGATGAATTAACAGAATACAGAGCAGTTTCTCAGAAAGCTTCTTTCCAGTTTCGAACGGAAGATATTTCGTTTTTCACCATAGCCCTCTATAGACTTCCAAATATCCCTTTGCCAATTCCACAAGAACAGCCTTAGCGAAAGGCTTCTTGAAGGGAAAGATGTAACTCTGTGAGATGAATTAACAGAACACAGAGCAGTTTCTCAGAAAGCTTCTTTCCAGTTTTGAACGGAAGATATTTCCTTTTTCACCATAGCCCTGTAAGGGCTTCCAAATATCCCTTTGCCAATTCCACAAGAACAGCCTAAGCGAAAGGCTTCCTGAAAGGAAAGATGTAACTCTTGACATGAATTAACAGAACACAGAGCAGTTTCTCAGAAAGCTTCTTTCCAGTTTTGAAAAGAAGATATTTCGTTTTTCACCATAGCCCTTTATGGGCTTCCAAATATAGCTTTGCCAATTCCACAAGAACAGCCTTACCGAAAGGGTTCTTGAAGGGAAAGATGTAACTCTGTGAGATGAATTAACAGCACACAGAGCAGGTTCTCAGAATGCTTCTTTCCAGTTTTGAACGGAAGATATTTCCTTTTTCACTGTAGCCCTCTAGGGGCTTCCAAATATAGCTTTGCCAATTCCACAAGAACAGCCTTAGCGAAAGGCTTCTTGAAGGGAAAGATGTATCTCTGTGAGATGAATTAACAGAACACAGAGCAGTTTCTCAGAAAGCTTCCTTCCAGTTTTGAACGGAAGATATTTTCCTATTCACCCTAGCCCTCTATGGGCTTCCAAATATCACTTCGCCAATTCCACAAGAACAGCCTTAGCGAAAGGATTCTTGAAGGGAAAGAGGTAACTCTGTGAGATGAATTAACAGAACACACAGCAGTTTCTCAGAATGATTCTTTCCAGTTTGGAACGAAAGATATTTCCTTTTTCACCATAGCCCTCTATGGGCTTCCAAATATCCCTTTGCCAATTCCACAAGAAGAGCCTTAGCGAAAGGCTTCTTGAAGGGAAAGATGTAACTCTGTGAGATGAATTAACAGCACACAGAGCAGGTTCTCAGAAAGCTTCTTTCCAGTTTTGAAAAGAAGATATTGATTTTTTCACCATAGCCCTCTAGTGGCTTCCAAATATCCCTTTGCCAATTCCACAAGAACATCCTTAGCAAAAGGCTTCTTGAAGGGAAAGATGTAACTCTGTGAGATGAATTAACAGAACACAGAGCCGTTTCTGAGAAAGCTTCTTTCTAGTTTTGAACGAAAGATATTTCCTTTTTCACCATAGCCCTCTAAGGGCTTCCAAATATCCCTTTGCCAATTCCACAAGAACAGCCTTAGCGATAGGATTCTTGAAGGGAAAGATGTAACTCTGTGAGATGAATTAACAGAACACAGAGCAGTTTCTCAGAAAGCTTCTTTCCAGTTTTGAACGGAAGATATTTCGTTTTTCACCATAGCCCTCTATAGACTTCCAAATATCCCTTTGCCAATTCCACAAGAACAGCCTTAGCGAAAGGATACTTGAAGGGAAAGATGTAACTCTGTGACATGAATTAACAGAACACAGAGCAGTTTCTCAGAAAGCTTCTTTCCAGTTTTGAACGGAAGATATTTCCTTTTTCACCATAGCCCTCTAAGGGCTTCCAAATATCCCTTTGCCAATTCCACAAGAACAGCCTATGCGAAAGGCTTCTTGAAAGGAAAGATGTAACTCTGTGACATGAATTAACAGAACACAGAATAGTTTCTCAGAAAGCTTCTTTCCAGTTTTGAACCGAAGATATTTCGATTTTCTCCATAGCCCTCTATGGGCTTCCAAACATCACATTGCCAATTCCACAAGAACAGCCTTAGCGAAAGGCTTATTGAAGGGAAAGATGTAACTCTGTGAGATGAATTAACAGAACACAGAGCAGTTTCTCTGAAAGCTTCTTTCCAGTTTTGAAGGGAAGATATTTCCTTTTTCACCATAGCCCTCTAAGAGCTTCCAAGTACCCCTTTGCCAATTCCACAAGAACAGCCTTAGCGAACGGCTTCTTGAAGGGGAAGATGTAAATTTGTGACATGAATTAACAGAACACAGAGCAGTTTCTCAGAAAGCTTCTTTCCAGTTTTGAACGGAAGATATTTCTGTTTTCACCATAGCCCTCTATGGGCTTCCAAATATCCCTTTGCCTATTCCACAAGAACAGCCTTAGCGAAAGGCTTCTTGAAGGGAAAGATGTAACTCTTTGAGATGAATTAACAGAAAACAGAGCAGTTTCTCAGAAAGCTTCTTTCCAATTTTGAACGGAAGATATTTCCTTTTTCACCATAGCCCTTTATGGGCTTCCAAATATCCCTTTGCCAATTCCAAAAGAACAGCCTTACCGAAAGGCTTCTTGAAGGGAAAGATGTAACTCTGTGAGATGAATTAACAGCACACAGAGCAGGTTCTCAGAAAGCTTCTTTCCAGTTTTGAACGGAAGATATTTCCTTTTTCACCATAGCCCTCTAGCGGCTTCCAAATATAGCTTTGCCAATTCCACAAGAACAGCCTTAGCGAAAGGCTTCTTGAAGGGAAAGATGTAACTCTGTGAGATGAATTAACAGAACACAGAGCAGTTTCTCAGAAATCTTCTTTCCAGTTTTGAACGGAAGATATTTTCCTATTAAACCTAGCCATCTATGGGCTTCCAAATATCACTTTGCCAATTCCACAAGAACAGCCTTAGCGAAAGGCTTCTTAAAGGGTAAGATGTAACTCTGTGAGATGAATTAACAGAACACAGAGACGTTTCTCAGAAAGCTTCTTTCCAGTTTGGAAGGGAAGATATTTGCTTTTTCACCATAGCCCTCTATGGGCTTCCAAATATCCCTTTGCCAATTACACAAGAACAGCCTTAGCGAAAGGCTTCCTGAAGTGAAAGATGTAACTCTGTGAGATGAATTAACAGAACACAGAGCAGTTTCTCAGAAAGCTTCTTTCCAGTTTTGAACGGAAGATATTTCCTTTTTCACCGTAGCCCTCTATGGGCTTCCAAATATCCCTTTGCCAATTCCACAAGAACAGCCTTAGCGAAAGGCTTCTTGAAGGGAAAGATGTAACTCTGTGAGATTGATTAACAGAACACAGAGCAGATTCTCATGAAGCTTTTTTCCAGTTTGGAACGGAAGATATTTCCTTTTTCACCATAGCCCTCTATGGGCTTCCCAATATCCCTTTGCCAATTCCACAAGAACTGCCTTAGCGAAAGGCTTCTTGAAGGAAAAGATGAAACTCTGTGAGATGAATTAACAGAACACAGAGCAGTTTATCAGAAACCTTCTTTCCAGTTTTGAACGGAAGATATTTCGTTTTTCACCATAGCCCTCTAGGGGCTTCCAAATATCCCTTTGCCAATTCCACAAGAACAGGTTAGCGAAAGGCTTCTTGAAGGGAAAGATGTAACTCTGTGAGATGAATTAACAGAACACAGAGCAGTTTCTCAGAAGGCTTCTTTCCAGTTTTGAACGGAAGATATTTCCTTTTTCACCATAGCCCTCTAAGGGCTTCCAAATATCCCTTTGCCAATTCCACAAGAACAGCCTTAGCGAAAGGCTTCTTGAAGGGAAAGATGTAACTCTGTGAGATGAATTAACAGAACACAGAGCAGTTTCTGAGAAAGCTTCTTTCCAGTTTTGAACGGAAGATATTTCCTTTTTCACCATAGCCCTCTAAGGGCTTCCAAATATCCCTTTGCCAATTCCACAAGAACAGCCTTAGCGAAAGGATTCTTGAAGGGAAAGATGTAACTCTGTGAGATGAATTAACAGAACACAGAGCAGTTTCTCAGAAAGCTTCTTTCCAGTTTTGAACGGAAGATATTTCCTTTTTCACCATAGCCCTCTATGGGCTTCCAAATATCCCTTTGCCAATTCCACAAGAACAGCCTAAGCGAAAGGCTTCTTGAAAGGAAAGATGTAACTCTGTGACATGAATTAACAGAACACAGAGCAGTTTATCAGAAAGCTTCTTTCCAGTTTTGAACCGAAGATATTTCGTTTTTCTTCATAGCCCTCTATGGGATTCCAAACATCACTTTGCCAATTCCACAAGAACAGCCTTAGCGAAAGGCTTCTTGAAGGGAAAGATGTAACTCTGTGAGATGAATTAACAGAACACAGATCAGTTTCTCTGAAAGCTTCTTTCCAGTTTTGAACGGAAGATATTTACTTTTTCACCATAGCCCTCTATGGGCTTCCAAATATCCCTTTGCCAATTCCACAAGAACAGCCTTAGCGAAAGGCTTCTTGAAGGGAAAGGTGTAACTCTGTGAGATGAATTAAGAGAACACAGAGCAGTTTCTCAGAAAGCTTCTTTCCAGTTTTGAACGGAAGATATTCTTTTTTCACCATAGCCCTCTATGGGCTTCCAAATATCCCTTTGCCAATTCCACAAGAACAGCCTAAGCGAAAGGCTTCTTGAAAGGAAAGATTTAACTCTGTGACATGAATTAACAGAACACAGAGCAGTTTCTCAGAAAGCTTCTTTCCAGTTTTGAACTGAAGATATTTCGATTTTCTCCATAGCCCTCTATGGGCTTCCAACTATCCCTTTGCCAATTCCACAAGAACAGCCTTAGCGAAAGGCTTCTTGAAGGGAAAGATGTAACTCTGTGAGATGAATTAACAGCACACAGAGCAGGTTCTCAGAAAGCTTCTTTCCAGTTTTGAACGGAAGATATTTCCTTTTTCACCATAGCCTTCTAGGGGCTTCCAAATATCCCTTTGCCAATTCCACAAGAACAGCCTTAGCGAAAGGCTTCTTGAAGGGAAAGATGTATCTCTGTGAGATGAATTAACAGAACACAGAGCAGTTTCTCAGAAAGCTTCTTTCCAGTTTTGAACGGAAGATATTTTCCTATTCACCCTAGCCGTCTATGGGCTTCCAAATATCCCTTTGCCAATTCCACAAGAACAGCCTTAGCGAAAGGCTTCTTGAAGGGAAAGATGTAACTCTGTGAGATGAATTAACAGAACACAGAGCCGTTACTCAGAAAGCTTCTTTCCAGTTTGGAACGGAAGATATTTGCTTTTTCACCATAGCCCTCTAGGGGCTTCCAAATATCCCTTTGCCAATTCCACAAGAACAGCCTTAGCGAAAGGCTTCTTGAAGGGAAAGATGTAACTCTGTGAGATGAATTAACAGAACACAGAGCAGTTTCTGAGAAAGCTTCTTTCCAGTTTTGAACGGAAGATATTTTCCTATTCACCCTAGCCGTCTATGGGCTTCCAAATATCCCTTTGCCAATTCCACAAGAAGAGCCTTAGCGAAAGGCTTCTTGAAGGGAAAGATGTAACTCTGTGAGATGAATTAACAGAACACAGAGCCGTTTCTCAGAAAGCTTCTTTCCAGTTTGGAACGGAAGATATTTGCTTTTTCACCATAGCCCTCTATGGGCTTTCAAATATCCCTTTGCCAATTCCACAAGAACAGCCTTAGCGAAAGGCTTCTTGAAGGGAAAGGTGTAACTCTGTGAGATGAATTAACAGAACACAGAGCAGTTTCTCAGAAAGCTTCTTTCCAGTTTTGAACGGAAGATATTTCTTTTTTCACCATAGCCCTCTATGGGCTTCCAAATATCCCTTTGCCAATTCCACAAGAACAGCCTTAGCGAAAGGCTTCTTGAAGGGAAAGATGTAACTCTGTGAGATGAATTAACAGAACACAGAGCAGTTTCTCCGAAAGCTTCTTTCCAATTTTGAATGGAAGATATTTCCTTTTTCACCATAGCCCTCTATGGGCTTCCCAATATCCCTATTCCAATTCCACAAGAACAGCCTTAGCGAAAGGCTTCTTGAAGGGAAAGATGTAATTCTGTGACATGAATTAACAGAACACAGAGCCGTTTCTCAGAAAGCTTCTTTCCAGTTTTGAACGGATGATATTTCGTTTTTCTCCATAGCCCTCTATGGGCTTCCAACTATCCCTTTGCCAATTCCACAAGAACAGCCTTAGCGAAAGGCTTCTTGAAGGGAAAGATGTAACTCTGTGAGATGAATTAACAGAACACAGAGCAGTTTCTCAGAAAGATTCTTTCCAGTTTTGAACGGAAGATATTTCCTTTTTCACCATAGCCCTCTATGGGCTTCCAAATATCCCTTTGCCAATTCCACAAGAACAGCCTTAGCGAAAGGCTTCTTGAAGGGAAAGATGTAACTCTGTGAGATGAATTAACAGCACACAGAGCAGGTTCTCAGAAAGCTTCTTTCCAGTTTTGAACGGAAGATATTTCCTTTTTCACCATAGCCCTCTAGGGGCTTCCAAATATCCCTTTGCCAATTCCACAAGAACAGCCTTAGCGAAAGGCTTCTTGAAGGGAAAGATGTAACTCTGTGAGATGAATTAACAGAACACAGAGCAGTTTCTCAGAAAGCTTCTTTCCAGTTTTGAACGGAAGATATTTTCCTATTCACCCTAGCCGTCTATGGGCTTCCAAATATCCCTTTGCCAATTCCACAAGAACAGACTTAGCGAAAGGCTTCTTGAAGGGAAAGATGTAACTCTGTGAGATGAATTAAAAGAACACAGAGCCGTTTCTCAGAAAGCTTCATTTCAGTTTGGAACGGAAGATATTTGCTTTTTCACCATAGCCCTCTATGGGCTTCCAAATATCCCTTTGCCAATTCCACAAGAACAGCCTTAGCGAAAGGCTTCTTGAAGGGAAAGGTGTAACTCTGTGAGATGAATTAACAGAACACAGAGCAGTTTCTCAGAAAGCTTCTTTCCAGTTTTGAACGGAAGATATTTCTTTTTTCACCATAGCCCTCTATGGGCTTCCAAATATCCCTTTGCCAATACCACAAGAACAGCCTTAGCGAAAGGCTTCTTGAAGGCAAAGATGTAACTCTGTGAGATGAATTAACAGAACACAGAGCAGTTTCTCAGAAAGCTTCTTTCCAATTTTGAATGGAAGATATTTCCTTTTTCACCATAGCCCTCTATGGGCTTCCCAATATCCCTTTTCCAATTCCACAAGAACAGCCTTAGCGAAACGCTTCTTAAAGGGAAAGATGTAATTCTGTGACATGAATTAACAGAACACAGAGCAGTTTCTCAGAAAGCTTCTTTTCAGTTTTGAACGGAAGATATTTCGTTTTTCTCCATAGCCCTCT
Source organism: Chlorocebus sabaeus (assembly GCF_047675955.1). Classification (NCBI taxonomy): domain Eukaryota; kingdom Metazoa; phylum Chordata; class Mammalia; order Primates; family Cercopithecidae; genus Chlorocebus; species Chlorocebus sabaeus. The sequence continues at coordinate 6,113,999 of NW_027326745.1, read as the reverse complement.
ATGGGCTTCCAACTATCCCTTTGCCATTCCACAAGAACAGCCTTATCGAAAGGCTTCTTGAAGGGAAAGATGTAACTCTGTGAGATGAATTAAGAGAACACAGAGCAGTTTCTCAGAAAGATTCTTTCCAGTTTTGAACGGAAGATATTTCCTTTTTCACCATAGCCCTCTATGCGATTCCAAATATCCCTTTGCCAATTCCACAAGAACAGCCTTAGCGAAAGGCTTCTTGAAGGGAAAGATGTAACTCTGTGACATGAATTAACAGCACACAGAGCAGGTTCGCAGAAAGCTTCTTTCCAGTTTTGAACGGAAGATATTTCCTTTTTCACCATAGCCCTATAGGGGTTTCCAAATATCCCTTTGCCAATTCCACAAGAACAGCCTTAGCGAAAGGCTTCTTGAAGGGAAAGATGTAACTCTGTGAGATGAATTAACAGAACACAGAGCAGTTTCTCAGAAAGCTTCTTTCCAGTTTTGAACGGAAGATATTTTCCTATTCACCCTAGCCGTCTATGGGCTTCCAAATATCCCTTTGCCAATTCCACAAGAACAGCCTTAGCGAAAGGCTTCTTGAAGGGAAAGATGTAACTCTGTGAGATGAATTAACAGAACACAGAGCCGTTTCTCAGAAAGCTTCTTTCCAGTTTGGAACGGAAGATATTTGCTTTTTCACCATAGCCCTCTATGGGCTTCCAAATATCCCTTTGCCAATTCCACAAGAACAGCCTTAGCGAAAGGCTTCTTGAAGGGAAAGGTGAAACTCTGTGAGATGAATTAACAGAACACAGAGCAGTTTCTCAGAAAGCTTCTTTCCAGTTTTGAACCGAAGATATTTCTTTTTTCACCATAGCCCTCTATGGGCTTCCAAATATCCCTTTGCCAATTCCACAAGAACAGCCTTAGCGAAAGGCTTCTTGAAGGGAAAGATGTAACTCTGTGAGATGAATTAACAGAACACAGAGCAGTTTCTCAGAAAGCTTCTTTCCAATTTTGAATGGAAGATATTTCCTTTTTCACCATAGCCCTCTATGGGCTTCCCAATATTCCTTTTCCAATTCCACAAGAACAGCCTTAGCGAAAGGCTTCTTGAAGGGAAAGATGTAATTCTGTGACATGAATTAACAGAACACAGAGCAGTTTCTCAGAAAGCTTCTTTCCAGTTTTGAACGGAAGATATTTCGTTTTTCTCCATAGCCCTCTATGGGCTTCCAACTATCCCTTTGCCAATTCCACAAGAACAGCCTTAGCGAAAGGCTTCTTGAAGGGAAAGATGTAACTCTGTGAGATGAATTAACAGAACACAGAGCAGTTTCTCAGAAAGCTTCTTTCCAGTTTTGAACGGAAGATATTTCCTTTTTCACCATAGCCCTCTATGGGCTTCCAAATATCCCTTTGCCAATTCCACAAGAACAGCCTTAGCGAAAGGCTTCTTGAAGGGAAAGATGTAACTCTGTGAGATGAATTAACAGCACACAGAGCAGGTTCTCAGAAAGCTTCTTTCCAGTTTTGAGCGGAAGATATTTCCTTTTTCACCATAGCCCTCTAGGGGCTTACAAATATCCCTTTGCCAATTCCACAAGAACAGCCTTAGCGAAAGGCTTCTTGAAGGGAAAGATGTAACTCTGTGAGATGAATTAACAGAACACAGAGCAGTTTCTCAGAAAGCTTCTTTCCAGTTTTCAACGGAAGATATTTTCCTATTCACCCTAGCCGTCTATGGGCTTCCAAATATCCCTTTGCCAATTCCACAAGAACAGCCTTAGCGAAAGGCTTGTTGAAGGGAAAGATGTAACTCTGTGAGATGAATTAACAGAACACAGAGCCGTTTCTCAGAAAGCTTCTTTCCAGTTTGGAAAAGAAGATATTTGCTTTTTCACCGTAGCCCTCTAGGGGCTTCCAAATATCCCTTTGCCAATTCCAAAAAACAGCCTTAGCGAAAGGCTTCTTGAAGGGAAAGATGTAACTCTGTGAGATGAATTAGCAGAACACAGAGCAGTTTCTCAGAAAGCTTCTTTCCAGTTTTGAACGGAAGATATTTCCTTTTTCACCATAGCCCTCTATGGGCTTTCAAATATCCCTTTGCCAATTCCACAAGAACAGCCTTAGCGAAAGGCTTCTTGAAGGAAAATATGAAACTCTGTGAGATGAATTAACAGAACACAGAGCAGTTTATCAGAAACCTTCTTTCCAGTCTTGAACGGAAGATATTTCGTTTTTCACCATAGCCCTCTAGGGGCTTCCAAATATCCCTTTGCCAATTCCACAAGAACAGGTTAGCGAAAGGCTTCTTGAAGGGAAAGATGTAACTCTGTGAGATGAATTAACAGAACACAGAGCAGTTTCTGAGAAAGCTTCTTTCCAGTTTTGAACGGAAGATATTTTCTTTTTCACCATAGCCCTCTATAGGCTTCCAAATATCCCTTTGCCAATTCCACAAGAACAGCCTTAGCGAAAGGCTTCTTGAAAGGAAAGATGTAACTCTGTGAGATGAATTAGCAGAACACAGAGCAGTTTCTCACACAGCTTCTTTCCTGTTTTCAACGGAAGATATTTCCTTTTTCACCATAGCCCTCTATGGGCTTCCAAATATCCTTTGCCAATTCCACAAGAACAGCCTTAGCGAAAGGCTTCTTGAAGGGAAAGATGTAACTCTGTGAGATGAACTAACAGAATACAGAGCAGTTTCTCAGAAGGCTTCTTTCCAGTTTTGCACGGAAGATATTTTCCTTTTCACCATAGCCCTCTATGGGCTTCCAAATATCCCTTTGCCATTTCCACAAGAACAGCCTTAGCGAAAGGTTTCTTGAAAGGAAAGATGTAACTCTGTGAGATGAATTAGCACAACACAGAGCAGTTTCTCAGATAGCTTCTTTCCAGTTTGGAACGGAAGGTATTTCCTTTTTCACCGTAGCCCTCTATGGGCTTCCAAATATCCCTTTGCCAATTCCACAAGAACAGCCTTAGCGAAAGGCTTCTTGAAGGAAAAGATGTAACTCTGTGAGATGAATTCACAGAACACAGAGCAGTTTCTCAGAAAGCTTCTTTCCAGTTTTGAACGGAAGATATTTCCTTTTTCACCATAGCCCTCTATAGACTTCCTAATCTCCCTTTGCCAATTCCACAAGAACAGCCTTAGCGAAAGGCTTCTTGAAGGGAAAGATGTAACTCTGTGAGTTGAATTAACAGAACACAGAGCAGTTTCTCAGAAGGCTTCTTTCCTGTTTGGAACGGAAGATATGTCCCTTTAAACCATAGCCCTCTATGGGCTTCCAAATATCCCTTTGCCAATTCCACAAGAACAGCCTTAGGGAAAGGCTTCTTGAAGGGAAAGATGGAACTCTGTGAGATGAATTAACAGAACACAGAGCAGTTTCTCAGAAAGCTTCTTTCCAGTTTTGAACGGAAGATATTTCCTTTTTCACCATTGCCCTCAATGGGCTTCCAAATATCCCTTGCCAATTCCACAAGAACAGCCTTAGCGAAAGGCTTCTTGAAGGGAAAGATGTAACTCTCTGAGATGAATTAACAGAACACAGAGCAGTTTTTCAGAAAGCTTCTTTCCAATTTTGAACGGAAGATATTTCCTTTTTCACCATAGCCGTCTATGGGCTTCCCAATATCCCTTTGCCAATTCCACAAGAACATCCTTAGCGAAAGGCTTCTTGAAGGGAAAGATGTAACTCTGTGAGATGAATTAACAGAACACAGAGCAGTTTCTCAGAAAGCTTCTTTCCAGTTTTGAACGGAAGATATTTCGTTTTTCACCATAGCCCTCTATGGGCTTCCAAATCTCCCTTTGCCAATTCCTAAAGAACAGCCATAGCGAAAGACTTCTCTAAGGGAAAGATTTAACTCTGTGACATGAATTAACAGAACACAGAGCAGTTTCTCAGAAAGCTTCTTTCCGGTTTGGAACGGAAGATATTTTCTTTTTCACCATAGCCCTCTAAGGGCTTTCAAATATTCCTTTGCCAATTCCACAAGAACAGCCTTAGCGAAAGCCTTCTTGAAGGAAAAGATGAAACTCTGTGAGATGAATTAACAGAACACAGAGCAGTTTCTGAGAAAGCTTCTTTCCAGTTTTGAACGGAAGATATTTCCTTTTTCACCATAGACCTCTAAGGGCTTCCAAATATCCCTTTGCCAATTCCACAAGAACAGCCTTAGCGAAAGGCTTCTTGAAGGGAAAGATGTAACTCTGTGACATGAATTAACAGAACACAGAGCAGTTTCTCAGAAAGCTTCTTTCCAGTTTTGAACGGAAGATATTTCCTTTTTCACCATAGCCCTCTATGGACTTCCAAATATCCCTTTGCCAATTCCACAAGAACAGCTTAGCGAAAGGCTTATTGAAGGGAAAGATGTAACTCTGTGACATGAATTAACAGAACACAGAGCAGTTTCTCAGAAAGGTTCTTTCCAGTTTTGAACGAAAGATATTTCCTTTTTCACCATAGCCCTCTATGGGCTTCCCAATATCCCTTTTCCAATTCCACAAGAACAGCCTTAGCGAAAGGCTTCTTAAAGGGAAAGATGTAATTCTGTGACATGAATTAACAGAACACAGAGCAGTTTCTCAGAAAGCTTCTTTCCAGTGTTGAACGGAAGATATTTCGTTTTTCTCCATAGCCCTCTATGGGCTTCCAACTATCCCTTTGCCAATTCCACAAGAACAGCCTTAGCGAAAGGCTTCTTGAAGGGAAAGATGTAACTCTGTGAGATGAATTAACAGCACACAGAGCAGGTTCTCAGAAAGCTTCTTTCCAGTTTTGAACGAAAGATATTTCCTTTTTCACCATAGCCCTCTAGGGGCTTCCAAATATCCCTTTGCCAATTCCACAAGAACAGCCTTAGCGAAAGTCTTCTTGAAGGGAAAGATGTAACTCTGTGAGATGAATTAACAGAACACAGAGCAGTTTCTCAGAAAGCTTCTTTCCAGTTTTGAACGGAAGATATTTTCCTATTCACCCTAGCCGTCTATGGGCTTCCAAATATCCCTTTGCCAATTCCACAAGAACAGCCTTAGCGAAAGGCTTCTTGAAGGGAAAGATGTAACTCTGTGAGATGAATTAACAGAACACAGAGCCGTTTCTCAGAAAGCTTCTTTCCAGTTTGGAAAAGAAGATATTTGCTTTTTCACCGTAGCCCTCTAGGGGCTTCCAAATATCCCTTTGCCAATTCCACAAGAACAGCCTTAGCGAAAGGCTTCTTGAAGGGAAAGATGTAACTCTGTGAGATGAATTAGCAGAACACAGAGCAGTTTCTCAGAAAGCTTCTTTCCAGTTTTGAACGGAAGATATTTCCTTTTTCACCATAGCCCTCTATGGGCTTTCAAATATCCCTTTGCCAATTCCACAAGAACAGCCTTAGCGAAAGGCTTCTTGAAGGAAAAGATGAAACTCTGTGAGATGAATTAACAGAACACAGAGCAGTTTATCAGAAACCTTCTTTCCAGTCTTGAACGGAAGATATTTCGTTTTTCACCATAGCCCTCTAGGGGCTTCCAAATATCCCTTTGCCAATTCCACAAGAACAGGTTAGCGAAAGGCTTCTTGAAGGGAAAGATGTAACTCTGTGAGATGAATTAACAGAACACAGAGCAGTTTCTCAGAAGGCTTCTTTCCAGTTTTGAACGGAAGATATTTTCTTTTTCACCATAGCCCTCTATAGGCTTCCAAATATCCCTTTGCCAATTCCACAAGAACAGCCTTAGCGAAAGGCTTCTTGAAAGGAAAGATGTAACTCTGTGAGATGAATTAGCAGAACACAGAGCAGTTTCTCACACAGCTTCTTTCCTGTTTTCAACGGAAGATATTTCCTTTTTCACCATAGCCCTCTATGGGCTTCCAAATATCCCTTTGCCAATTCCACAAGAACAGCCTTAGCGAAAGGCTTCTTGAAGGGAAAGATGTAATTCTGTGAGATGAATTAACAGAACACAGAGCAGTTTCTCAGAAAGCTTCTTTCCAGTTTTGAACCGAAGATATTTCGTTTTTCTCCATAGACCTCTATGGGCTTCCAAACATCACTTTGCCAATTCCACAAGAACAGCCTTAGCGAAAGGCTTCTTGAAGGGAAAGATGTAACTCTGTGAGATGAATTAACAGAACACAGAGCAGTTTCTCTGAAAGTTTTTTCCAGTTTTGAACGGAAGATATTTCCTTTTTCACCATAGACCTCCATGGGCTTCCAAATATCCCTTTGCCAATTCCACAAGAACAGCCTTAGCGAAAGGCTTCTTGAAGAGAAAGATGTAACTCTGTGAGATGATTTAACAGAACACAGAGCAGTTTCTCAGAAAGCTTCTTTCCAGTTTTGAACGGAAAATATTTCGTTTTTCTCCATAGCCCTCTATGGGCTTCCAACTATCCCTTTGCCATTCCACAAGAACAGCCTTATCGAAAGGCTTCTTGAAGGGAAAGATGTAACTCTGTGAGATGAATTAACAGAACACAGAGCAGTTTCTCAGAAAGATTCTTTCCAGTTTTGAACGGAAGATATTTCCTTTTTCACCATAGCCCTCTATGCGATTCCAAATATCCCTTTGCCAATTCCACAAGAACAGCCTTAGCGAAAGGCTTCTTGAAGGGAAAGATGTAACTCTGTGAGATGAATTAGCAGAACACAGAGCAGTTTCTCACACAGCTTCTTTCCTGTTTTCAACGGAAGATATTTCCTTTTTCACCATAGCCCTCTATGGGATTTCAAATATCCCTTTGCCAATTCCACAAGAACAGCCTTAGCGAAAGGCTTCTTGAAGGGAAAGATGTAACTCTGTGAGATGAATTAACAGAACACAGAGCAGTTTCTCAGAAAGCTTCTTTCCAGTTTGGAACGGAAGGTATTTCCTTTTTCACCATAGCACTCTATGGGCTTCAAATATCCCTTTGCCAATTCCACAAGAACAGCTTACCGAAAGGCTTCTTGAAGGGAAAGATGTAACTCTGTGACATGAATTAACAGAACACAGAGCAGTTTCTCAGAAAGCTTCTTTCCAGTTTTGAACGAAAGATATTTCCTTTTTCACCATAGCCCTCTATGGGCTTCCAAATATCCCTTTGCCAATTCCACAAGAACAGCCTTAGCGAAAGGCTTCTTGAAACGAAAGATGTAACTCTGTGACATGAATTAAGAGAACACAGAGCAGTTTCTCAGAAAGCTTCTTTCCAGTTTTGAACCGAAGATATTTCGTTTTTCTCCATAGCCCTCTATGGGCTTCCAAACATCACTTTGCCAATTCCACAAGAACAGCCTTAGCGAAAGGCTTCTTGAGGGGAAAGATGTAACTCTGTGAGATGAATTAACAGAACACAGAGCAGTTTCTCTGAAAGCTTCTTTCCAGTTTTGATCGGAAGATATTTCCTTTTTCACCATAGCCCTCTATGGGCTTCCAAATATCCCTTTGCCAATTCCACAAGAACAGCCTTAGCGAACGGCTCCTTGAAGGGAAAGATGTAACTCTGTGAGATGAATTAACAGAACACAGAGCAGTTTCTCAGAAAGCTTCTTTCCAGTTTTGAACGGAAGATATTTTCCTTTTCACCATAGCCCTCTATGGGCTTCCAAATATCCCTTTGCCATTTCCACAAGAACAGCCTTAGCGAAAGGTTTCTTGAAAGGAAAGATGTAACTCTGTGAGATGAATTAGCACAACACAGAGCAGTTTCTCAGATAGCTTCTTTCCAGTTTGGAACGGAAGGTATTTCCTTTTTCACCGTAGCCCTCTATGGGCTTCCAAATATCCCTTTGCCAATTCCACAAGAACAGCCTTAGCGAAAGGCTTCTTGAAGGAAAAGATGTAACTCTGTGAGATGAATTCACAGAACACAGAGCAGTTTCTCAGAAAGCTTCTTTCCAGTTTTGAACGGAAGATATTTCCTTTTTCACCATAGCCCTCTTTAGGCTTCCTAATCTCCCTTTGCCAATTCCACAAGAACAGCCTTAGCGAAAGGCTTCTTGAAGGGAAAGATGTAACTCTGTGAGTTGAATTAACAGAACACAGAGCGGTTTCTCAGAAGGCTTCTTTCCTGTTTGGAACGGAAGGTATTTCCCTTTAAACCATAGCCCTCTATGGGCTTCCAAATATCCCTTTGCCAATTCCACAAGAACAGCCTTAGGGAAAGGCTTCTTGAAGGGAAAGATGGAACTCTGTGAGATGAATTAACAGAACACAGAGCTGTTTCTCAGAAAGCTTCTTTCCAGTTTTGAACGGAAGATATTTCGTTTTTCACCATTGCCCTCTATGGGCTTCCAAATATCCCTTGCCAATTCCACAAGAACAGCCTTAGCGAAAGGCTTCTTGAAGGGAAAGATGTAACTCTCTGAGATGAATTAACAGAACACAGAGCAGTTTCTCAGAAAGCTTCTTTCCAATTTTGAACGGAAGATATTTCCTTTTTCACCATAGCCGTCTATGGGCTTCCCAATATCCCTTTGCCAATTCCACAAGAACATCCTTAGCGAAAGTCTTCTTGAAGGGAAAGATGTAACTCTGTGAGATGAATTAACAGAACACAGAGCAGTTTCTCAGAAAGCTTCTTTCCAGTTTTAAACGGAAGATATTTCGTTTTTCACCATAGCCCTCTATGGGCTTCCAAATCTCCCTTTGCCGATTCCTAAAGAACAGCCATAGCGAAAGACTTCTCTAAGGGAAAGATTTAACTCTGTGACATGAATTAACAGAACACAGAGCAGTTTCTCAGAAAGCTTCTTTCCGGTTTGGAACGGAAGATATTTTCTTTTTCACCAGAGCCCTCTAAGGGCTTCCATATATCCCTTTGCCAATTCCACAAGAACAGCCTTAGCGAAAGGCTTCTTGAAGGGAAAGATGTAACCCTGTGAGATGAATTAACAGAACACAGAGCAGTTTCTCAGAAATCTTCTTTCCAGTTTTGAACGGAAGATATTTCCTTTTTCACCATAGCCCTCTAAGGGCTTTCCAATATCCCTTTGCCAATTCCACAAGAACAGCCTTAGCGAAAGCCTTCTTGAAGGAAAAGATGAAACTCTGTGAGATGAATTAACAGAACACAGAGCAGTTTCTGAGAAAGCTTCTTTCCAGTTTTGAACGGAAGATATTTCCTTTTTCACCATAGACCTCTAAGGGCTTCCAAATATCCCTTTGCCAATTCCACAAGAACAGCCTTAGAGAAAGGATGCTTGAAGGGAAAGATGTAACTCTGTGAGATGAATTAACAGAACACAGAGCGGTTTCTGAGAAAGCTTCTTTCCAGTTTTGAACGGAAGATATTTCGTTTTTCACCATAGCCCTCTATGGACTTCCAAATATCCCTTTGCCAATTCCACAAGAACAGCCTTAGCGAAAGGCTTCTTGAAGGGAAAGATGTAACTCTGTTACATGAATTAACAGAACACAGAGCAGTTTCTCAGAAAGCTTCTTTCCAGTTTTGAACGGAAGATATTTCCTTTTTCACCATAGCCCTCTATGGGCTTCCAAATCTCCGTTTGCCAATTCCACAAGAACAGCTTAGCGAAAGGCTTATTGAAGGGAAAGATGTAACTCTGTGACATGAATTAACAGAACACAGAGCAGTTTCTCAGAAAGCTTCTTTACAGTTTTGAACGAAAGATATTTCCTTTTTCACCATAGCCCTCTATAGGCTTCCTAATCTCCCTTTGCCAATTCCACAAGAACAGCCTTAGCGAAAGGCTTCTTGAAGGGAAAGATGTAACTCTGTGAGATGAATTAACAGAACACAGAGCAGTTTCTCAGAAAGCTTCTTTCCAGTTTGGAACCGAAGATATTTCCCTTTCCACCATAGCCCTCTATGGGCTTCCAAATATCCCTTTGCCAATTCCACAAGAACAGCCTTAGCGAAAGGCTTCTTGAAGGGAAAGATGTAACTCTGTGAGATGAATTAACAGAACACAGAGCACTTTCTCAGAAAGCTTCTTTCCAGTTTGGAACGGAAGGTTTTTCCTGTTTCACCGTAGCCCTCTATGGGCTTCCAAATATCCCTTTGCGAATTCCACAAGAACAGCCTTAGCGAAAGGCTTCTTGAAGGGAAAGATGTAACTTTGTGAGATGAATTCACAGAACACAGAGCATTTTCTCAGAAAGCTTCTTTCCAGTTTTGAACGGAAGATATTTCCTTTTTCACCATAGCCCTCTATGGGCTTCCTAATCTCCCTTTGCCAATTCCACAAGTACAGCCTTAGCGAAAGGCTTCTTGAAGGGAAAGATGTAACTCTGTGAGATGAATTAACAGAACACAGAGCAGTTTCTCAGAAAGCTTCTTTCCAGTTTGGAACGGAAGATGTTTCCATTTCCACCATAGCCCTCTATGGGCTTCCAAATATCCCTTTGCCAATTCCACAAGAACCGGCTTAGCGAAAGGCTTCTTGCAGGGAAAGATGTAACTCTTTGAGATGAATTAACAGAACATAGAGCAGTTTCTCGAAAGCATCTTTCCAGTTTTGAACGGAAGTTATTTCCCTTTTCACCATAGCCATCTATGGGCTTCCAAATATCCCTTTGCCAATTCCACAAGAACAGCCTTAGCGAAAGGCTTCTTGAAGGGAAAGATGTAACTCTGTGACATGAATTAACAGAACACAGAGCAGTTTCTCAGAAAGCTTCTTTCCAGTTTTGAACGGAAGATGTTTCCTTTTTCACCATAGCCCTCTATGGGCTTCCAAATATCCCTTTGCCAATTCCACAAGAACAGCCTAAGCGAAAGGCTTCTTGAAAGGAAAGATGTAACTCTGTGACATGAATTAACAGAACACAGAGCAGTTTCTCAGAAAGCTTCTTTCCAGTTTTGAACCGAAGATATTTCGTTTTTCTCCCTAGCCCTCTATGGGCTTCCAAATATCCCTTTGCCAATTCCACAAGAACAGCCTTAGAGAAAGGCTTCTTGAAGGGAAAGATGTAACTCTGTGAGATGAATTAAAAGAACACAGAGCAGTTTGTCAGAAAGCTTCTTTCCAGTTTTGAACGGAAGATATTTCCTTTTTCACCATAGCCCTCTATGGGCTTCAAAATGTCCCTTTGCCAATTCCACAAGAACAGCCTTAGCGAAAGGCTTCTTGAAGGGAAAGATGTAACTCTGTGAGATGAATTAACAGAACACTGAGCAGTTTCTGAGAAACCTTCTTTCCAGTTTTGAAAGGAAGATATTTCCTTTTTCACCACAGCCCTCTATGGGCTTCCAAATATCCCTTTGCCAATTCCAAAAGAACAGCCTTAGCGAATGGGTCCTTGTGGGAAAGATGTAACTCTTTGAGATGAATTCACAGAACACAGAGCAGTTTCTCAGAAAGCTTTTTCCACTTTTGAACGGAAGATATTTCCTTTTTCACCATAGCCCTCTATGGGCTTCCAAATATCCCTTTGCCAATTCCACAAGAACAGCCTTAGCGAAAGGCTTCTTGAAGGGAAAGATGTAACTCTGTGAGATGAATTAACAGAACACAGAGCAGTTTCTCAGAAAGCTTCTTTCCAGTTTGGAACGGAAGGTATTTCCTTTTTCACCGTAGCCCTCTATGGGCTTCCAAATATCCCTTTGCGAATTCCACAAGAACAGCCTTAGCGAAAGGCTTCTTGAAGGGAAAGATGTAACTCTGTGAGATGAATTCACAGAACACAGAGCATTTTCTCAGAAACCTTCTTTCCAGTTTTGAACGGAAGATATTTCCTTTTTCACCATAGCCCTCTATGGGCTCCCTAATCTCTCTTTGCCAATTCCACAAGTACAGCCTTAGCGAAAGGCTTCTTGAAGGGAAAGATGTACCTCTGTGAGATGAATTAACAGAACACAGAGCAGTTTCTCAGAAGCTTCTTTCCAGTTTGGAACGGAAGATATTTCCCTTTCCACCATAGCCCTCTATGGGCTTCCAAATATCCCTTTGCCAATTCCACAAGAACAGCCTTAGCGAAAGGCTTCTTGAAGGGAAAGATGTAACTCTGTGAGATGAATTAGCAGAACACAGAGTAGTTTGTCAGAAAGCTTCTTTCCAGTTTTCAAAGGAAGATATTTCGTTTTTCACCATAGCCCTCTATGGGCTTTCAAATATCCATTTGCCAATTCCCCAAGAAAAGCCTTAGAGAAAGGCTTCTTGAAGGGAAAGATGTAACCCTGTGAGATGAATTAACAGAACACAGAGCAGTTTCTCAGAAAGCTTCTTTCCAGTTTTGAACGGAAGATATTTCCTTTTTCACCATTGCCCTCTATGGGCTTCCAAATATCCCTTTGCCAATTCCACAAGAACAGCCTTAGCGAAAGGCTTCTTGAAGGGAAAGATGTAACTCCGTGAGATGAATTAACAGAACACAGAGCAGTTTCTCTGAAAGCTTCTTTCCAGTTTTGAACGGAAGATATTTCCTTTTTCACCATAGCCCTCTATGGGCTTCCCAATATCCCTTTGCCAATTCCTCAAGAACAGCCTTAGCGAAAGGCTTCTTGAAGGGAAAGATGTAACTCTGTGACATGAATTAACAGAACACAGAGGAGTTTCTCAGAAAGCTTCTTTCCAGTTTGGAACGGAAGATATTTGCTTTTTCACCATAGCCCTCTAGGGGCTTCCAAATATCCCTTTGCCAATTCCACAAGAACATCCTTAGCGAAAGGCTTCTTGAAGGGAAAGATGTAACTCTGTGAGATGAATTAACAGAACACAGAGGAATTTCTCAGAAAGCTTCTTTCCAGTTTTGAACGGAAGATATTTCCTTTTTCACCATAGCCCTCTATGGGCTTCCAAATCTCCCTTTAGCAATTCCTAAAGAACAGCCATAGCGAAAGACTTCTCTAAGGGAAAGATTTAACTCTGTGACATGAATTAACAGAACACAGAGCAGTTTCTCAGAAAGCTTCTCTCCGGTTTGGAACGGAAGATATTTCCTTTTTCACCAGAGCCCTCTAAGGGCTTCCATATATCCCTTTGCCAATTCCACAAGAACAGCCTTAGCGAAAGGATTCTTGACGGGAAAGATGTAACTCTGTGAGATGAATTAACAGAACACAGAGCAGTTTCTCAGAAAGCTTCTTTCCAGTTTTGAACGGAAGATATTTTCTTTTTCACCATAGCCCTCTATGGGCTTCCAAATATCCCTTTGCCAATTCCACAAGAACAGCCTTAGCAAAAGGCTTCTTGAAGGGAAAGCTGTAACTCTGTGAGATGAATTAACAGAACACAGAGCAGTTTTTCAGAAAGCTTCTTTCCAGTTTTGAACGGAAGATATTTCCTTTTTCACCATAGCCCTCTATGGGCTTCCCAATATCCCTTTGCCAATTCCACAATAACAGCCTTAGCGAAAGGCTTCTTGAAGGGAAAGATGTAACTCTGTGACATGAATTAACAGAACACAGAGGAGTTTCTCAGAAAGCTTCTTTCCAGTTTTGAACGGAAGATATTTCCTTTTTCACCATAGCCCTCTATGGGCTTCCAAATCTCCCTTTGCCAATTCCTAAAGAACAGCCATAGCGAAAGACTTCTCTAAGGGAAAGATTTAACTCTGTGAGATGAATTAAGAGAACACAGAGCAGTTTCTGAGAAACCTTCTTTCCAGTTTTGAAAGGAAGATATTTCCTTTTTCACCATAGCCCTCTATGGGCTTCCAAATATCCCTTTGCCAATTCCAAAAGAACAGCCTTAGCGAATGGGTCCTTGTGGGAAAGATGTAACTCTGTGAGATGAATTCACAGAACACAGAGCAGTTTCTCAGAAAGTTTCTTTCCACTTTTGAACGGAAGATATTTCCTTTTTCACCATAGCCCTCTATGGGCTTCCAAAGATCCCTTTGCCAATTCCAAAAGAACAGCCTTAGCGAATGGGTCCTTGTGGGAAAGATGTAACTCTGTGAGATGAATTCACAGAACACATAGCAGTTTCTCAGAAAGCTTCTTTCCACTTTTGAACGGAAGATATTTCCTTTTTCACCGTAGCCCTCTATGGGCTTCCAAAGATCCCTTTGCCAAATCCACTAGAACAGCCTTAGCGAAAGGCTTCTTGAAGAGAAAGATGTAACTCTGTGAGATGAATTAACAGAACAGAGAGCAGTTTCTGAGAAAGCTTCTTTCCATTTTGAACGGAAGATATTTCCTTTTTCACCATAGCCCTCTAAGGGCTTCCAAATATCCCTTTGCCAATTCCACAAGAACAGCCTTAGCGAAAGGCTTCCTGAAGTGAAAGATGTAACTCTGTGAGATGAATTAACAGAACACAGAGCAGTTTCTCAGAAAGCTTCTTTCCAGTTTTGAACGGAAGATATTTCCTTTTTCACCGTAGCCCTCTATGGGCTTCCAAATATCCCTTTGCCAATTCCACAAGAACAGCCTTCGCGAAAGGATTCTTGAAGGGAAAGATGTAACTCTGTGAGATTGATTAACAGAACACAGAGCAGTTTCTCATAAAGCTTCTTTCCAGTTTTGAACGGAAGATATTTCCTTTTTCACCATAGCCCTCTATGGGCTTCCCAATACCCCTTTGCCAATTCCACAAGAACAGCCTTAGCGAAAGGCTTCTTGAAGGGAAAGATGTAATTCTGTGACATGAATTAACAGAACACAGAGCAGTTTCTCAGAAAGCTTCTTTCCAGTTTGGAACGGAAGATATTTCGTTTTTCTCCATAGCCCTCTAGGGGCTTCCAACTATCCCTTTGCCAATTCCACAAGAACAGCCTTAGCGAAAGGCTTCTTGAAGGGAAAGATGTAACTCTGTGAGATGAATTAACAGAACACAGAGCAGTTTCTCAGAAAGCTTCTTTCCAGTTTTGAACGGAAGATATTTCCATTTTCACCATAGCCCTCTATGGTATTCCAAACATCCCTTTGCCAATTCCACAAGAACAGCCTTAGCGAAAGGCTTCTTGAAGGGAAAGATGTAACTCTGTGAGATGAAATAACAGAACACAGAGCAGTTTCTCAGAAAGCTTCTTTCCAGTTTTGAACGGAAGATATTTCCTTTTTCACCATAGACCTCTATGGGTTCCAAATTCCCCTTTGCCAATTCCACAAGAACAGCCATAGCGAAAGGCTTCTCTAAGGGAAAGATTTAACGCTGTGACATGATTTAACAGAACACAGAGCAGTTTCTCCGAAAGCTTCTTTCCGGTATGGAACGGAAGATATTTCCTTTTTCACCAGAGCCCTCTAAGGGCTTCCATATATCCCTTTGCCAATTCCACAAGAACAGCCTTAGCGAAAGGCTTCTTGAAGGGAAAGATGTAACTCTGTGAGATGAATTAACAGAACACAGAGCAGTTTCTCAGAAAGCTTCTTTCCAGTTTTGAACGAAAGATATTTCCTTTTTCACCATAGCCCTCTATGGGCTTTCAAATATCCCTTTGCCAATTCCACAAGAACAGCCTTCGCGAAAGGCTTCTTGAAGGAAAAGATGAAACTCTGTGAGATGAATTAACAGAACACAGAGCAGTTTCTCAGAAAGCTTCTTTCCGGTTTTGAACGGATGATATTTCGTTTTTCACCATAGCCCTCTAGGGGCTTCCAAATATCCCTTTGCCAATTTCACAAGAACAGGTTAGCGAAAGGCTTCTTGAAGGGAAAGATGTAACTCTGTGAGATGAATTAACAGAACACAGAGCAGTTTCTCAGAAGGCTTCTTTCCAGTTTTGAACGGAAGATATTTTCTTTTTCACCATAGCCCTCTATAGGCTTCCAAATATCCCTTTGCCAATTCCACAAGAACAGCCTTAGCGAAAGGCTTCTTGAAAGGAAAGATGTAACTCTGTGAGATGAATTAGCAGAACACAGAGCAGTTTCTCAGACAGCTTCTTTCCAGTTTTCAACGGAAGATATTTCCTTTTTCACCATAGCCCTCTATGGGATTCCAAATATCCCTTTGCCAATTCCACAAGAACAGCCTTAGCGAAAGGCTTCTTGAAGGGAAAGATGTAACTCTGTGAGATGAATTAACAGAACACAGAGCAGTTTCTCAGAAAGCTTCTTTCCAGTTTGAATCGGAAGATATTTCCCTTTCCACCATAGCCCTCTTGGGCTTCCAAATATCCCTTTGCCAATTCCACAAGAACAGCCTTAGCGAAAGGCTTCTTGAAGGGAAAGATGTAACTCTGTGAGATGAATTAGCAGAACACAGAGCAGTTTGTCAGAAAGCTTCTTTCCATGTTTGAAAGGAAGATATTTCGTTTTTCACCATAGCCCTCTATGGGCTTTCAAATATCCATTTGCCAATTCCCCAAGAAAAGCCTTAGCGAAAGGCCTCTTGAAGGGAAAGATGTAACTCTGTGAGATGAATTAACAGAACACAGAGCAGTTTCTCAGAAAGCTTCTTTCCAGTTTTGAACGGAAGATATTTCCTTTTTCACCATTGCCCTCTATGGGCTTCCAAATATCCCTTTGCCAATTCCACAAGAACAGCCTTAGCGAAAGGCTTCTTGAAGGCAAAGATGTAACTCTGTGAGATGAATTAACAGATCACAGAGCAGTTTTTCAGAAAGCTTCTTTCCAGTTTTGAACGGAAGATATTTCCTTTTTCACCATAGCCCTCTATAGGCTTCCCAATATCCCTTTGCCAATTCCACAAGAACAGCCTTAGCGAAAGGCTTCTTGAAGGGAAAGATGTAACTCTGTGACATGAATTAACAGAACACAGAGGAGTTTCTCAGAAAGCTTCTTTCCAGTTTGGAACGGAAGATATTTGCTTTTTCACCATAGCCCTC
The DNA here is from genome assembly GCF_047675955.1 of Chlorocebus sabaeus. Classification (NCBI taxonomy): domain Eukaryota; kingdom Metazoa; phylum Chordata; class Mammalia; order Primates; family Cercopithecidae; genus Chlorocebus; species Chlorocebus sabaeus. The sequence continues at coordinate 6,097,339 of NW_027326745.1, read as the reverse complement.
TAGGGGCTTCCAAATATCCCTTTGCCAATTCCACAAGAACATCCTTAGCGAAAGGCTTCTTGAAGGGAAAGATGTAACTCTGTGAGATCAATTAACAGAACACAGAGCAGTTTCTCAGAAAGCTTCTTTCCAGTTTTGAATGGAAGATATTTCCTTTTTCACCATAGCCCTCTATGGGCTTCCAAATCTCCCTTTGCCAATTCCTAAAGAACAGCCATAGCGAAAGACTTCTCTAAGGGAAAGATTTAACTCTGTGACATGAATTAACAGAACACAGAGCAGTTTCTCAGAAAGCTTCTTTCCGGTTTGGAACGGAAGATATTTCCTTTTTCACCAGAGCCCTCTAAGGGCTTCCATATATCCCTTTGCCAATTCCACAAGAACAGCCTTAGCGAAAGGCTTCTTGAAGGGAAAGATGTAACCCTGTGAGATGAATTAACAGAACACAGAGCAGTTTCTCAGAAAGCTTCTTTCCAGTTTTGAACGGAAGATATTTTCTTTTTCACCATAGCCCTCTATGGGCTTCCAAATATCCCTTTGCCAATTCCACAAGAACAGCCTTAGCAAAAGGCTTCTTGAAGGGAAAGCTGTAACTCTGTGAGATGAATTAACAGAACACAGAGCAGTTTTTCAGAAAGCTTCTTTCCAGTTTTGAACGGAAGATATTTCCTTTTTCACCATAGCCCTCTATGGGCTTCCCAATATCCCTTTGCCAATTCCACAATAACAGCCTTAGCGAAAGGCTTCTTGAAGGGAAAGATGTAACTCTGTGACATGAATTAACAGAACACAGAGGAGTTTCTCAGAAAGCTTCTTTCCAGTTTTGAACGGAAGATATTTCCTTTTTCACCATAGCCCTCTATGGGCTTCCAAATCTCCCTTTGCCAATTCCTAAAGAACAGCCATAGCGAAAGACTTCTCTAAGGGAAAGATTTAACTCTGTGAGATGAATTAAGAGAACACAGAGCAGTTTCTGAGAAACCTTCTTTCCAGTTTTGAAAGGAAGATATTTCCTTTTTCACCATAGCCCTCTATGGGCTTCCAAATATCCCTTTGCCAATTCCAAAAGAACAGCCTTAGCGAATGGGTCCTTGTGGGAAAGATGTAACTCTGTGAGATGAATTCACAGAACACAGAGCAGTTTCTCAGAAAGTTTCTTTCCACTTTTGAACGGAAGATATTTCCTTTTTCACCATAGCCCTCTATGGGCTTCCAAAGATCCCTTTGCCAATTCCAAAAGAACAGCCTTAGCGAATGGGTCCTTGTGGGAAAGATGTAACTCTGTGAGATGAATTCACAGAACACATAGCAGTTTCTCAGAAAGCTTCTTTCCACTTTTGAACGGAAGATATTTCCTTTTTCACCGTAGCCCTCTATGGGCTTCCAAAGATCCCTTTGCCAAATCCACTAGAACAGCCTTAGCGAAAGGCTTCTTGAAGAGAAAGATGTAACTCTGTGAGATGAATTAACAGAACAGAGAGCAGTTTCTGAGAAAGCTTCTTTCCATTTTGAACGGAAGATATTTCCTTTTTCACCATAGCCCTCTAAGGGCTTCCAAATATCCCTTTGCCAATTCCACAAGAACAGCCTTAGCGAAAGGCTTCCTGAAGTGAAAGATGTAACTCTGTGAGATGAATTAACAGAACACAGAGCAGTTTCTCAGAAAGCTTCTTTCCAGTTTTGAACGGAAGATATTTCCTTTTTCACCGTAGCCCTCTATGGGCTTCCAAATATCCCTTTGCCAATTCCACAAGAACAGCCTTCGCGAAAGGATTCTTGAAGGGAAAGATGTAACTCTGTGAGATTGATTAACAGAACACAGAGCAGTTTCTCATAAAGCTTCTTTCCAGTTTTGAACGGAAGATATTTCCTTTTTCACCATAGCCCTCTATGGGCTTCCCAATACCCCTTTGCCAATTCCACAAGAACAGCCTTAGCGAAAGGCTTCTTGAAGGGAAAGATGTAATTCTGTGACATGAATTAACAGAACACAGAGCAGTTTCTCAGAAAGCTTCTTTCCAGTTTGGAACGGAAGATATTTCGTTTTTCTCCATAGCCCTCTAGGGGCTTCCAACTATCCCTTTGCCAATTCCACAAGAACAGCCTTAGCGAAAGGCTTCTTGAAGGGAAAGATGTAACTCTGTGAGATGAATTAACAGAACACAGAGCAGTTTCTCAGAAAGCTTCTTTCCAGTTTTGAACGGAAGATATTTCCATTTTCACCATAGCCCTCTATGGTATTCCAAACATCCCTTTGCCAATTCCACAAGAACAGCCTTAGCGAAAGGCTTCTTGAAGGGAAAGATGTAACTCTGTGAGATGAAATAACAGAACACAGAGCAGTTTCTCAGAAAGCTTCTTTCCAGTTTTGAACGGAAGATATTTCCTTTTTCACCATAGACCTCTATGGGTTCCAAATTCCCCTTTGCCAATTCCACAAGAACAGCCATAGCGAAAGGCTTCTCTAAGGGAAAGATTTAACGCTGTGACATGATTTAACAGAACACAGAGCAGTTTCTCCGAAAGCTTCTTTCCGGTATGGAACGGAAGATATTTCCTTTTTCACCAGAGCCCTCTAAGGGCTTCCATATATCCCTTTGCCAATTCCACAAGAACAGCCTTAGCGAAAGGCTTCTTGAAGGGAAAGATGTAACTCTGTGAGATGAATTAACAGAACACAGAGCAGTTTCTCAGAAAGCTTCTTTCCAGTTTTGAACGAAAGATATTTCCTTTTTCACCATAGCCCTCTATGGGCTTTCAAATATCCCTTTGCCAATTCCACAAGAACAGCCTTCGCGAAAGGCTTCTTGAAGGAAAAGATGAAACTCTGTGAGATGAATTAACAGAACACAGAGCAGTTTCTCAGAAAGCTTCTTTCCGGTTTTGAACGGATGATATTTCGTTTTTCACCATAGCCCTCTAGGGGCTTCCAAATATCCCTTTGCCAATTTCACAAGAACAGGTTAGCGAAAGGCTTCTTGAAGGGAAAGATGTAACTCTGTGAGATGAATTAACAGAACACAGAGCAGTTTCTCAGAAGGCTTCTTTCCAGTTTTGAACGGAAGATATTTTCTTTTTCACCATAGCCCTCTATAGGCTTCCAAATATCCCTTTGCCAATTCCACAAGAACAGCCTTAGCGAAAGGCTTCTTGAAAGGAAAGATGTAACTCTGTGAGATGAATTAGCAGAACACAGAGCAGTTTCTCAGACAGCTTCTTTCCAGTTTTCAACGGAAGATATTTCCTTTTTCACCATAGCCCTCTATGGGATTCCAAATATCCCTTTGCCAATTCCACAAGAACAGCCTTAGCGAAAGGCTTCTTGAAGGGAAAGATGTAACTCTGTGAGATGAATTAACAGAACACAGAGCAGTTTCTCAGAAAGCTTCTTTCCAGTTTGAATCGGAAGATATTTCCCTTTCCACCATAGCCCTCTTGGGCTTCCAAATATCCCTTTGCCAATTCCACAAGAACAGCCTTAGCGAAAGGCTTCTTGAAGGGAAAGATGTAACTCTGTGAGATGAATTAGCAGAACACAGAGCAGTTTGTCAGAAAGCTTCTTTCCATGTTTGAAAGGAAGATATTTCGTTTTTCACCATAGCCCTCTATGGGCTTTCAAATATCCATTTGCCAATTCCCCAAGAAAAGCCTTAGCGAAAGGCCTCTTGAAGGGAAAGATGTAACTCTGTGAGATGAATTAACAGAACACAGAGCAGTTTCTCAGAAAGCTTCTTTCCAGTTTTGAACGGAAGATATTTCCTTTTTCACCATTGCCCTCTATGGGCTTCCAAATATCCCTTTGCCAATTCCACAAGAACAGCCTTAGCGAAAGGCTTCTTGAAGGCAAAGATGTAACTCTGTGAGATGAATTAACAGATCACAGAGCAGTTTTTCAGAAAGCTTCTTTCCAGTTTTGAACGGAAGATATTTCCTTTTTCACCATAGCCCTCTATAGGCTTCCAAATATCCCTTTGCCAATTCCACAAGAACAGCCTTAGCGAAAGGCTTCTTGAAGGGAAAGATGTAACTCTGTGACATGAATTAACAGAACACAGAGGAGTTTCTCAGAAAGCTTCTTTCCAGTTTGGAACGGAAGATATTTGCTTTTTCACCATAGCCCTCTAGGGGCTTCCAAATATCCCTTTGCCAATTCCACAAGAACATCCTTAGCGAAAGGCTTCTTGAAGGGAAAGATGTAACTCTGTGAGATCAATTAACAGAACACAGAGCAGTTTCTCAGAAAGCTTCTTTCCAGTTTTGAATGGAAGATATTTCCTTTTTCACCATAGCCCTCTATGGGCTTCCAAATCTCCCTTTGCCAATTCCTAAAGAACAGCCATAGCGAAAGACTTCTCTAAGGGAAAGATTTAACTCTGTGACATGAATTAACAGAACACAGAGCAGTTTCTCAGAAAGCTTCTTTCCGGTTTGGAACGGAAGATATTTCCTTTTTCACCAGAGCCCTCTAAGGGCTTCCATATATCCCTTTGCCAATTCCACAAGAACAGCCTTAGCGAAAGGCTTCTTGAAGGGAAAGATGTAACCCTGTGAGATGAATTAACAGAACACAGAGCAGTTTCTCAGAAAGCTTCTTTCCAGTTTTGAACGGAAGATATTTCCTTTTTCACCAGAGCCCTCTATGGGCTTTCAAATATCCCTTTGCCAATTCCACAAGAACAGCCTTAGCGAAAGGCTTCTTGAAGGAAAAGATGAAACTCTGTGAGATGAATTAACATAACACAGAGCAGTTTCTGAGAAAAATTCTTTCCAGTTTTGAACGGAAGATATTTTCCTTTTCACCATAGCCCTCTATGGGCTTCGTAATCTCCCTTTGCCTATTCCACAAGTACAGCCTTAGCGAAAGGCTTCTTGAAGGGAAAGATGTAACTCTGTGAGATGAATTAACAGAACACAGAGCAGTTTCTCAGAAAGCTTCTTTCCAGTTTGGAACGGAAGATATTTCCCTTTCCACCATAGCCCTCTATGGGCTTCCAAATATCCCTTTGCCAGTTCCACAAGAACAGCCTTAGCGAAAGGCTTCTTGCAGGGAAAGATGTAACTCTGTGAGATGAATTAACAGAACACAGAGCAGTTTCTCTGAAAGCTTCTTTCCAGTTTTGAATGATAGATATTTCCCTTTTCACCATAGCCATCTATGGGCTTCCAAATATCCCTTTGCCATTCCACAAGAACAGCCTTAGCAAAAGGCTTCTTGAAGGGAAAGATGTAACTCTGTGACATGAATTTACAGAACACAGAGCAGTTTCTCAGAAAGCTTCTTTCCAGTTTTGAACGGAAGATATTTCCTTTTTCACCATAGCCCTCTATGGGCTTCCAAATATCCCTTTGCCAATTCCACAAGAACAGACTTAGCGAAAGGCTTCTTGAAGGGAAAGATGTAACTCTGTGAGATGAATTAACAGAACACAGAGCAGTTTCTGAGAAACCTTCTTTCCAGTTTTGAAAGGAAGATATTTCCTTTTTCACCATAGCCCTCTCTGGGCTTCCAAATATCCCTTTGCCGATTCCAAAAGAACAGCCTTAGCGAATGGGTCCTTGTGGGAAAGATGTAACTCTGTGAGATGAATTCACAGAACACATAGCAGTTTCTCAGAAAGCTTCTTTCCACTTTTGAACGGAAGATATTTCCTTTTTCACCATAGCCCTCTATGGGCTTCCAAAGATCCCTTTGCCAATTCCACTAGAACAGCCTTAGCGAAAGGCTTCTTGAAGAGAAAGATGTAACTCTGTGAGATGAATTAACAGAACACAGAGCAGTTTCTGAGAAAGCTTCTTTCCAGTTTTGAACGGAAGATATTTCCTTTTTCACCATAGCCCTCTAAGGGCTTCCAAATATCCCTTTGCCAATTCCACAAGAACAGCCTTAGCGAAAGGCTTCCTGAAGTGAAAGATGTAACTCTGTGAGATGAACTAACAGAACACAGAGCAGTTTCTCAGAAAGCTTCTTTCCAGTTTTGAACGGAAGATATTTCCTTTTTCACCGTAGCCCTCTATGGGCTTCCAAATATCCCTTTGCCAATTCCACAAGAACAGCCTTCGCGAAAGGATTCTTGAAGGGAAAGATGTAACTCTGTGAGATTGATTAACAGAACACAGAGCAGTTTCTCATAAAGCTTCTTTTCAGTTTTGAACGGAAGATATTTCCTTTTTCACCATAGCCCTCTATGGGCTTCCCAATACCCCTTTGCCAATTCCACAAGAACAGCCTTAGCGAAAGGCTTCTTGAAGGGAAAGATGTAATTCTGTGACATGAATTAACAGAACACAGAGCAGTTTCTCAGAAAGCTTCTTTCCAGTTTTGAACGGAAGATATTTCGTTTTTCTCCATAGCCCTCTAGGGGCTTCCAACTATCCCTTTGCCAATTCCACAAGAACAGCCTTAGCGAAAGGCTTCTTGAAGGGAAAGATGTAACTCTGTGAGATGAATTAACAGAACACAGAGCAGTTTCTCAGAAAGCTTCTTTCCAGTTTTGAACGGAAGATATTTCCATTTTCACCATAGCCCTCTATGGGATTCCAAATATCCCTTTGCCAATTCCACAAGAACAGCCTTAGCGAAAGGCTTCTTGAAGGGAAAGATGTAACTCTGTGAGATGAATTAACAGCACACAGAGCAGGTTCTCAGAAAGCTTCTTTCCAGTTTTGAACGGAAGATATTTCCTTTTTCACCATAGCCCTCTAGGGGCTTCCAAATATCCCTTTGCCAATTACACAAGAACAGCCTTAGCGAAAGGCTTCTTGAAGGGAAAGATGTAACTCTGTGAGATGAATTAACAGAACACAGAGCATTTTCTCAGAAAGCTTCTTTCCAGCTTTGAACGGAAGATATTTTCCTATTCACCCTAGGGGTCTATGGGCTTCCAAATATCCCTTTGCCAATTCCACAAGAACAGCCTTAGCGAAAGGCTTCTTGAAGGGAAAGATGTAACTCTGTGTGATGAATTAACAGAACACAGAGCCGTTTCTCAGAAAGCTTCTTTCCAATTTGGAACGGAAGATATTTGCTTTTACACCGTAGCCCTCTAGGGGCTTCCAAATATCCCTTTGCCAATTCCACAAGAACATCCTTAGCGAAAGGCTTCTTGAAGGGAAAGATGTAACTCTGTGAGATAAAATAACAGAACACAGAGCAGTTTCTCAGAAAGCTTCTTTCCAGTTTTGAAAGGAAGATATTTCCTTTTTCACCATAGACCTCTATGGGCTCCAAATTTCCCTTTGCCAATTCCACAAGAACAGCCATAGCGAAAGGCTTCTCTAAGGGAAAGATTTAACGCTGTGACATGATTTAACAGAACACAGAGCAGTTTCTCAGAAAGCTTCTTTCCGGTTTGGAACGGAAGATATTTCCTTTTTCACCAGAGCCCTCTAAGGGCTTCCATATATCCCTTTGCCAATTCCACAAGAACAGCCTTAGCGAAAGGCTTCTTGAAGGGAAAGATGTAACTCTGTGAGATGAATTAACAGAACACAGAGCAGTTTCTCAGAAAGCTTCTTTCCAGTTTTGAACGAAAGATATTTCCTTTTTCACCGTAGCCCTCTATGGGCTTTCAAATATCCCTTTGCCAATTCCACAAGAACAGCCTTAGCGAAAGGCTTCTTGAAGGAAATGATGAAACTCTGTGAGATGAATTAACAGAACACAGAGCAGTTTCTCAGAAAGCTTCTTTCCGGTTTTGAACGGATGATATTTCGTTTTTCACCATAGCCCTCTAGGGGCTTCCAAATATCCCTTTGCCAATTTCACAAGAACAGGTTAGCGAAAGGCTTCTTCAAGGGAAAGATGTAACTCTGTGAGATGAATTAACAGAACACAGAGCAGTTTCTCAGAAGGCTTCTTTCCAGTTTTGAACGGAAGATATTTTCTTTTTCACCGTAGCCCTCTATAGGCTTCCAAATATCCCTTTGCCAATTCCACAAGAACAGCCTTAGCGAAAGGCTTCTTGAAAGGAAAGATGTAACTCTGTGAGATGAATTAGCAGAACACAGAGCAGTTTCTCAGACAGCTTCTTTCCAGTTTTCAACGGAAGATATTTCCTTTTTCACCATAGCCCTCTATGGGATTCCAAATATCCCTTTGCCAATTCCACAAGAACAGCCTTAGCGAAAGGCTTCTTGAAGGGAAAGATGTAACTCTGTGAGATGAATTAACAGAACACAGAGCCGTTTCTCAGAAAGCTTCTTTCCAGTTTGAATCGGAAGATATTTCCCTTTCCACCATAGCCCTCTAAGGGCTTCCAAATATCCCTTTGCCAATTCCACAAGAACAGCCTTAGCGAAAGGCTTCTTGAAAGAAAAGATGTAACTCTGTGAGATGAATTAGCAGAACACAGAGCAGTTTTTCAGAAAGCTTCTTTCCAGTTTTGAAAGGAAGATATTTCGTTTTTCACCATAGCCCTCTATGGGCTTTCAAATATCCATTTTCCAATTCCCCAAGAACAGCCTTAGCGAAAGGCTTCTTGAAGGGAAAGATGTAACTCTGTGAGATGAATTAACAGAACACAGAGCAGTTTCTCAGAAAGCTTCTTTCCAGTTTGGAACGGAAGATATTTCCCTTTCCCCCATAGCCCTCTATGGGCTTCCAAATATCCCTTTGCCAATTCCACAAGAACAGCCTTAGCGAAAGGCTTCTTGAAGGGAAAGATGTAACTCTGTGAGATGAATTAACAGAACACAGAGCAGTTTGTCAGAAAGCTTCTTTCCAGGTTTGAAAGGAAGATATTTCGTTTTTCACTATAGCCCTCTATGGGCTTTCAAATATCCATTTGCTAATTCCCCAAGAAAAGCCTTAGCGAAAGGCTTCTTGAAGGGAAAGATGTAACTCTGTGAGATGAATTAACAGAACACAGAGCAGTTTCTCAGAAAGCTTCTTTCCAGTTTTGAACGGAAGATATTTCCTTTTTCACCATTGCCCTCTATGGGCTTCCAAATATCCCTTTGCCAATTCCACAAGAACAGCCTTAGCGAAAGGCTTCTTGAAGGCAAAGATGTAACTCTGTGAGATGAATTAACAGAACACAGAGCAGTTTTTCAGAAAGCTTCTTTCCAGTTTTGAACGGAAGATATTTCCTTTTTCACCATAGCCCTCTATGGGCTTCCGAATATCCCTTTGCCAATTCCACAAGAACAGCCTTAGCGAAAGGCTTCTTGAAGGGAAAGATGTAACTCTGTGACATGAATTAACAGAACACAGAGGAGTTTCTCAGAAAGCTTCTTTCCAGTTTGGAACGGAAGATATTTGCTTTTTCACCATAGCGCTCTATGGGCTTCCAAATATCCCTTTGCCAATTCCACAAGAACATCCTTAGCGAAAGGCTTCTTGAAGGGAAAGATGTAACTCTGTGAGATGAATTAACAGAACACAGAGCAGTTTCTCAGAAAGCTTCTTTCCAGTTTTGAACGGAAGATATTTCCTTTTTCACCATAGCCCTCTAGGGGCTTCCAAATCTCCCTTTGCCAATTCCTAAAGAACAGCCATAGCGAAAGACTTCTCTAAGGGAAAGATTTAACACTGTGACATGAATTAACAGAACACAGAGCAGTTTCTCAGAAAGCTTCTTTCCGGTTTGGAACGGAAGATATTTCCTTTTTCACCAGAGCCCTCTAATGGCTTCCATATATCCCTTTGCCAATTCCACAAGAACAGCCTTAGCGAAAGGCTTCTTGAAGGGAAAGATGTAACCCTGTGAGATGAATTAACAGAACACAGAGCAGTTTCTCAGAAAGCTTCTTTCCAGTTTTGAACGGAAGATATTTCCTTTTTCACCATAGCCCTCTATGGGCTTTCAAATATCCCTTTGCCAATTCCACAAGAACAGCCTTAGCGAAAGGCTTCTTGAAGGAAAAGATGAAACTCTGTGAGATGAATTAACATAACACAGAGCAGTTTCTGAGAAACCTTCTTTCCAGTTTTGAACGGAAGATATTTTCCTTTTCACCATAGCCCTCTATGGGCTTCCAAATATCCCTTTTTCAATTCCACAAGAACAGCCTTAGCGAAAGACTTCTTGAAAGGAAAGATGTAACTCTGTGAGATGAATTAGCAGAACACAGAGCAGTTTCTCAGACAGCTTCTTTCCAGTTTTCAAGGGAAGATATTTCCTTTTTCACCATAGCCCTCTATGGTATTCCAAATATCCCTTTGCCAATTCCACAAGAACAGCCTTCGCGAAAGGCTTCTTGAAGGAAAAGATGAAACTCTGTGAGATGAATTAACAGAACACAGAGCAGTTTCTCAGAAAGCTTCTTTCCGGTTTTGAACGGATGATATTTCGTTTTTCACCATAGCCCTCTAGGGGCTTCCAAATATCCCTTTGCCAATTTCACAAGAACAGGTTAGCGAAAGGCTTCTTGAAGGGAAAGATGTAACTCTGTGAGATGAATTAACAGAACACAGAGCAGTTTCTCAGAAGGCTTCTTTCCAGTTTTGAACGGAAGATATTTTCTTTTTCACCATAGCCCTCTATAGGCTTCCAAATATCCCTTTGCCAATTCCACAAGAACAGCCTTAGCGAAAGGCTTCTTGAAAGGAAAGATGTAACTCTGTGAGATGAATTAGCAGAACACAGAGCAGTTTCTCAGACAGCTTCTTTCCAGTTTTCAACGGAAGATATTTCCTTTTTCACCATAGCCCTCTATGGGATTCCAAATATCCCTTTGCCAATTCCACAAGAACAGCCTTAGCGAAAGGCTTCTTGAAGGGAAAGATGTAACTCTGTGAGATGAATTAACAGAACACAGAGCAGTTTCTCAGAAAGCTTCTTTCCAGTTTGAATCGGAAGATATTTCCCTTTCCACCATAGCCCTCATGGGCTTCCAAATATCCCTTTGCCAATTCCACAAGAACAGCCTTAGCGAAAGGCTTCTTGAAGGGAAAGATGTAACTCTGTGAGATGAATTAGCAGAACACAGAGCAGTTTGTCAGAAAGCTTCTTTCCAGGTTTGAAAGGAAGATATTTCGTTTTTCACCATAGCCCTCTATGGGCTTTCAAATATCCATTTGCCAATTCCCCAAGAAAAGCCTTAGCGAAAGGCCTCTTGAAGGGAAAGATGTAACACTGTGAGATGAATTAACAGAACACAGAGCAGTTTCTCAGAAAGTTTCTTTCCAGTTTTGAACGGAAGATATTTCCTTTTTCACCATTGCCCTCTATGGGCTTCCAAATATCCCTTTGCCAATTCCACAAGAACAGCCTTAGCGAAAGGCTTCTTGAAGGCAAAGATGTAACTCTGTGAGATGAATTAACAGATCACAGAGCAGTTTTTCAGAAAGCTTCTTTCCAGTTTTGAACGGAAGATATTTCCTTTTTCACCATAGCCCTCTATAGGCTTCCCAATATCCCTTTGCCAATTCCACAAGAACAGCCTTAGCGAAAGGCTTCTTGAAGGGAAAGATGTAACTCTGTGACATGAATTAACAGAACACAGAGGAGTTTCTCAGAAAGCTTCTTTCCAGTTTGGAACGGAAGATATTTGCTTTTTCACCATAGCCCTCTAGGGGCTTCCAAATATCCCTTTGCCAATTCCACAAGAACATCCTTAGCGAAAGGCTTCTTGAAGGGAAAGATGTAACTCTGTGAGATGAATTAACAGAACACAGAGCAGTTTCTCAGAAAGCTTCTTTCCAGTTTTGAACGGAAGATATTTCCTTTTTCACCATAGCCCTCTATGGGCTTCCAAATCTCCCTTTGCCAATTCCTAAAGAACAGCCATAGCGAAAGACTTCTCTAAGGGAAAGATTTAACTCTGTGACATGAATTAACAGAACACAGAGCAGTTTCTCAGAAAGCTTCTTTCCGGTTTGGAACGGAAGATATTTCCTTTTTCACCAGAGCCCTCTAAGGGCTTCCATATATCCCTTTGCCAATTCCACAAGAACAGCCTTAGCGAAAGGCTTCTTGAAGGGAAAGATGTAACCCTGTGAGATGAATTAACAGAACACAGAGCAGTTTCTCAGAAAGCTTCTTTCCAGTTTTGAACGGAAGATATTTCCTTTTTCACCAGAGCCCTCTATGGGCTTTCAAATATCCCTTTGCCAATTCCACAAGAACAGCCTTAGCGAAAGGCTTCTTGAAGGAAAAGATGAAACTCTGTGAGATGAATTAACATAACACAGAGCAGTTTCTGAGAAACATTCTTTCCAGTTTTGAACGGAAGATATTTTCCTTTTCACCATAGCCCTCTATGGGCTTCGTAATCTCCCTTTGCCTATTCCACAAGTACAGCCTTAGCGAAAGGCTTCTTGAAGGGAAAGATGTAACTCTGTGAGATGAATTAACAGAACACAGAGCAGTTTCTCAGAAAGCTTCTTTCCAGTTTGGAACGGAAGATATTTCCCTTTCCACCATAGCCCTCTATGGGCTTCCAAATATCCCTTTGCCAGTTCCACAAGAACAGCCTTAGCGAAAGGCTTCTTGCAGGGAAAGATGTAACTCTGTGAGATGAATTAACAGAACACAGAGCAGTTTCTCTGAAAGCTTCTTTCCAGTTTTGAATGATAGATATTTCCCTTTTCACCATAGCCATCTATGGGCTTCCAATTATCCCTTTGCCATTCCACAAGAACAGCCTTAGCAAAAGGCTTCTTGAAGGGAAAGATGTAACTCTGTGACATGAATTTACAGAACACAGAGCAGTTTCTCAGAAAGCTTCTTTCCAGTTTTGAACGGAAGATATTTCCTTTTTCACCATAGCCCTCTATGGGCTTCCAAATATCCCTTTGCCAATTCCACAAGAACAGCCTTAGCGAAAGGCTTCTTGAAGGGAAAGATGTAACTCTGTGAGATGAATTAACAGAACACAGAGCAGTTTCTGAGAAACCTTCTTTCCAGTTTTGAAAGGAAGATATTTCCTTTTTCACCATAGCCCTCTCTGGGCTTCCAAATATCCCTTTGCCGATTCCAAAAGAACAGCCTTAGCGAATGGGTCCTTGTGGGAAAGATGTAACTCTGTGAGATGAATTCACAGAACACATAGCAGTTTCTCAGAAAGCTTCTTTCCACTTTTGAACGGAAGATATTTCCTTTTTCACCATAGCCCTCTATGGGCTTCCAAAGATCCCTTTGCCAATTCCACTAGAACAGCCTTAGCGAAAGGCTTCTTGAAGAGAAAGATGTAACTCTGTGAGATGAATTAAAAGAACACAGAGCAGTTTCTGAGAAAGCTTCTTTCCAGTTTTGAACGGAAGATATTTCCTTTTTCACCATAGCCCTCTAAGGGCTTCCAAATATCCCTTTGCCAATTCCACAAGAACAGCCTTAGCGAAAGGCTTCCTGAAGTGAAAGATGTAACTCTGTGAGATGAACTAACAGAACACAGAGCAGTTTCTCAGAAAGCTTCTTTCCAGTTTTGAACGGAAGATATTTCCTTTTTCACCGTAGCCCTCTATGGGCTTCCAAATATCCCTTTGCCAATTCCACAAGAACAGCCTTCGCGAAAGGATTCTTGAAGGGAAAGATGTAACTCTGTGAGATTGATTAACAGAACACAGAGCAGTTTCTCATAAAGCTTCTTTTCAGTTTTGAACGGAAGATATTTCCTTTTTCACCATAGCCCTCTATGGGCTTCCCAATACCCCTTTGCCAATTCCACAAGAACAGCCTTAGCGAAAGGCTTCTTGAAGGGAAAGATGTAATTCTGTGACATGAATTAACAGAACACAGAGCAGTTTCTCAGAAAGCTTCTTTCCAGTTTTGAACGGAAGATATTTCGTTTTTCTCCATAGCCCTCTAGGGGCTTCCAACTATCCCTTTGCCAATTCCACAAGAACAGCCTTAGCGAAAGGCTTCTTGAAGGGAAAGATGTAACTCTGTGAGATGAATTAACAGAACACAGAGCAGTTTCTCAGAAAGCTTCTTTCCAGTTTTGAACGGAAGATATTTCCATTTTCACCATAGCCCTCTATGGGATTCCAAATATCCCTTTGCCAATTCCACAAGAACAGCCTTAGCGAAAGGCTTCTTGAAGGGAAAGATGTAACTCTGTGAGATGAATTAACAGCACACAGAGCAGGTTCTCAGAAAGCTTCTTTCCAGTTTTGAACGGAAGATATTTCCTTTTTCACCATAGCCCTCTAGGGGCTTCCAAATATCCCTTTGCCAATTACACAAGAACAGCCTTAGCGAAAGGCTTCTTGAAGGGAAAGATGTAACTCTGTGAGATGAATTAACAGAACACAGAGCATTTTCTCAGAAAGCTTCTTTCCAGCTTTGAACGGAAGATATTTTCCTATTCACCCTAGGGGTCTATGGGCTTCCAAATATCCCTTTGCCAATTCCACAAGAACAGCCTTAGCGAAAGGCTTCTTGAAGGGAAAGATGTAACTCTGTGTGATGAATTAACAGAACACAGAGCCGTTTCTCAGAAAGCTTCTTTCCAATTTGGAACGGAAGATATTTGCTTTTACACCGTAGCCCTCTAGGGGCTTCCAAATATCCCTTTGCCAATTCCACAAGAACATCCTTAGCGAAAGGCTTCTTGAAGGGAAAGATGTAACTCTGTGAGATAAAATAACAGAACACAGAGCAGTTTCTCAGAAAGCTTCTTTCCAGTTTTGAAAGGAAGATATTTCCTTTTTCACCATAGACCTCTATGGGCTCCAAATTTCCCTTTGCCAATTCCACAAGAACAGCCATAGCGAAAGGCTTCTCTAAGGGAAAGATTTAACGCTGTGACATGATTTAACAGAACACAGAGCAGTTTCTCAGAAAGCTTCTTTCCGGTTTGGAACGGAAGATATTTCCTTTTTCACCAGAGCCCTCTAAGGGCTTCCATATATCCCTTTGCCAATTCCACAAGAACAGCCTTAGCGAAAGGCTTCTTGAAGGGAAAGATGTAACTCTGTGAGATGAATTAACAGAACACAGAGCAGTTTCTCACAAAGCTTCTTTCCAGTTTTGAACGAAAGATATTTCCTTTTTCACCGTAGCCCTCTATGGGCTTTCAAATATCCCTTTGCCAATTCCACAAGAACAGCCTTAGCGAAAGGCTTCTTGAAGGAAATGATGAAACTCTGTGAGATGAATTAACAGAACACAGAGCAGTTTCTCAGAAAGCTTCTTTCCGGTTTTGAACGGATGATATTTCGTTTTTCACCATAGCCCTCTAGGGGCTTCCAAATATCACTTTGCCAATTTCACAAGAACAGGTTAGCGAAAGGCTTCTTCAAGGGAAAGATGTAACTCTGTGAGATGAATTAACAGAACACAGAGCAGTTTCTCAGAAGGCTTCTTTCCAGTTTTGAACGGAAGATATTTTCTTTTTCACCGTAGCCCTCTATAGGCTTCCAAATATCCCTTTGCCAATTCCACAAGAACAGCCTTAGCGAAAGGCTTCTTGAAAGGAAAGATGTAACTCTGTGAGATGAATTAGCAGAACACAGAGCAGTTTCTCAGACAGCTTCTTTCAAGTTTTCAACGGAAGATATTTCCTTTTTCACCATAGCCCTCTATGGGATTCCAAATATCCCTTTGCCAATTCCACAAGAACAGCCTTAGCGAAAGGCTTCTTGAAGGGAAAGATGTAACTCTGTGAGATGAATTAACAGAACACAGAGCAGTTTCTCAGAAAGCTTCTTTCCAGTTTGAATCGGAAGATATTTCCCTTTCCACCATAGCCCTCTATGGGCTTCCAAATATCCCTTTGCCAATTCCACAAGAACAGCCTTAGCGAAAGGCTTCTTGAAAGAAAAGATGTAACTCTGTGAGATGAATTAGCAGAACACAGAGCAGTTTTTCAGAAAGCTTCTTTCCAGTTTTGAAAGGAAGATATTTCGTTTTTCACCATAGCCCTCTATGGGCTTTCAAATATCCATTTTCCAATTCCCCAAGAACAGCCTTAGCGAAAGGCTTCTTGAAGGGAAAGATGTAACTCTGTGAGATGAATTAACAGAACACAGAGCAGTTTCTCAGAAAGCTTCTTTCCAGTTTCGAACGGAAGATATTTCCCTTTCCCCCATAGCCCTCTATGGGCTTCCAAATATCCCTTTGCCAATTCCACAAGAACAGCCTTAGCGAAAGGCTTCTTGAAGGGAAAGATGTAACTCTGTGAGATGAATTAACAGAACACAGAGCAGTTTGTCAGAAAGCTTCTTTCCAGGTTTGAAAGGAAGATATTTCGTTTTTCACTATAGCCCTCTATGGGCTTTCAAATATCCATTTGCTAATTCCCCAAGAAAAGCCTTAGCGAAAGGCTTCTTGAAGGGAAAGATGTAACTCTGTGAGATGAATTAACAGAACACAGAGCAGTTTCTCAGAAAGCTTCTTTCCAGTTTTGAACGGAAGATATTTCCTTTTTCACCATTGCCCTCTATGGGCTTCCAAATATCCCTTTGCCAATTCCACAAGAACAGCCTTAGCGAAAGGCTTCTTGAAGGCAAAGATGTAACTCTGTGAGATGAATTAACAGAACACAGAGCAGTTTTTCAGAAAGCTTCTTTCCAGTTTTGAACGGAAGATATTTCCTTTTTCACCATAGCCCTCTATGGGCTTCCGAATATCCCTTTGCCAATTCCACAAGAACAGCCTTAGCGAAAGGCTTCTTGAAGGGAAAGATGTAACTCTGTGACATGAATTAACAGAACACAGAGGAGTTTCTCAGAAAGCTTCTTTCCAGTTTGGAACGGAAGATATTTGCTTTTTCACCATAGCGCTCTATGGGCTTCCAAATATCCCTTTGCCAATTCCACAAGAACATCCTTAGCGAAAGGCTTCTTGAAGGCAAAGATGTAACTCTGTGAGATGAATTAACAGAACACAGAGCAGTTTTTCAGAAAGCTTCTTTCCAGTTTGGGACGGAAGATATTTCCCTTTCCACCATAGCCCTCTATGGGCTTCCGAATATCCCTTTGCCAATTCCACAAGAACAGCCTTAGCGAAAGGCTTCTTGCAGGGAAAGATGTAACTCTGTGAGATGAATTAACAGAACACAGAGCAGTTTCTCTGAAAGCTTCTTTCCAGTTTTGAACGGTAGATATTTCCCTTTTCACCATAGCCATCTATGGGCTTCCAAATATCCCTTTGCCATTCCACAAGAACAGCCTTAGCAAAAGGCTTCTCTAAGGGAAAGATGTAACTCTGTGACATGAATTAACAGAACACAGAGCAGTTTCTCAGAAAGCTTCTTTCCAGTTTTGAACGGAAGATATTTCCTTTTTCACCATAGCCCTCTAAGGGCTTTCAAATATTCCTTTGCCAATTCCACAAGAACAGCCTAAGCGAAAGGCTTCTTGAAAGGAAAGATGTAACTCTGTGACGTGAATTAACAGAACACAGAGCAGTTTCTCAGAAAGCTTCTTTCCAGTTTTGAACCGAAGATATTTCGTTTTTCTTCCTAGCCCTCTATGGGCTTCCAAACATCACTTTGCCAATTCCACAAGAACAGCCTTAGCGAAAGGCTTCTTGAAGGGAAAGATGTAACTCTGTGACATGAATTAACAGAACACAGAGCAGTTTCTCAGAAAGCTTCTTTCCAGTTTTGTAAGGAAGATATGTCTTTTTTCACCATAGCCGTCTATGGGCTTCCAAATGTCCCTTTGCCAATTCCACAAGAACAGCCTTAGCGATAGGCTTCTTGATGGGAAAGATGTAACACTGTGAGATGAATTCACAGAACACAGAGCAGTTTCTCAGAAAGCTTCTTTCCAGTTTGGAACGGAAGGTATTTCCTTTTTCACCGTAGCCCTCTATGGGCTTCCAAATATCCTTTTGCGAATTCCACAAGAACAGCCTTAGCGAAAGGCTTCTTGAAGGGAAAGATGTAACTCTGTGAGATGAATTAACAGAACACAGAGCAGTTTCTCAGAAAACTTCTTTCCAGTTTGGAACGGAAGGTATTTCCTTTTTCACCATAGCCCTCTAAGGGCTTCCAAATATCGCTTTGCCAATTCCACAAGAACAGCCTTAGCGAAAGGCTTCCTGAAGTGAAAGATGTAACTCTATGAGATGAATTAACAGAACACAGAGCAGTTTCTCAGAAAGCTTCTTTCCAGTTTTGAACGGAAGATATTTCATTTTTCACCGTAGCCCTCTATGGGCTTCCAAATATCCCTTTGCCAATTCCACAAGAACAGCCTTCGCGAAAGGCTTCTTGAAGGGAAAGATGTAACTCTGTGAGATTGATTAACAGAACACAGAGCAGTTTCTCATAAAGCTTCTTTCCAGTTTTGAACGGAAGATATTTCCTTTTTCACCATAGCCCTCTATGGGCTTCCCAATATCCCTTTGCCAATTCCAGAAGAACAGCCTTAGCGAAAGGCTTCTTGAAGGGAAAGATGGAATTCTGTGACATGAATTAACAGAACACAGAGCAGTTTCTCAGAAAGCTTCTTTCCAGTTTTGAACGGAAGATATTTCGTTTTTCTCCATAGCCCTCTAGGGGCTTCCAACTATCCCTTTGCCAATTCCACAAGAACAGCCTTAGCGAAAGGCTTCTTGAAGGGAAAGATGTAACTCTGTGAGATGAATGAAGAGAACACAGAGCAGTTTCTCAGAAAGCTTCTTTCCAGTTTTGAACGGAAGATATTTCCATTTTCACCTTAGCCTTCTATGGGCTTCCAAATATCCCTTTGCCAATTCCACAAGAACAGCCTTAGCGAAAGGCTTCTTGAAGGGAAAGATGTAACTCTGTGAGATGAATTAACAGCACACAGAGCAGGTTCTCAGAAAGCTTCTTTCCAGTTTTGAACGGAAGATATTTCCTTTTTCACCATAGCCCTCTAGGGGCTTCCAAATATCCCTTTGCCAATTACACAAGAACAGCCTTAGCGAAAGGCTTCTTGAAGGGAAAGATGGAACTCTGTGAGATGAATTAACAGAACACAGAGGAGTTTCTCAGAAAGCTTCTTTCCAGCTTTGAACGGAAGATTTTTTCCTATTCACCCTAGCCGTCTATGGGCTTCCAAATATCCCTTTGCCAATTCCAGAAGAACAGCCTTAGCGAAAGGCTTCTTGAAGGGAAAGATGTAACTCTGTGAGATGAATTAACAGAACGCAGAGCCGTTTCTCAGAAAGCTTCTTTCCAGTTTGGAACGGAAGATATTTGCTTTTACACCGTTGCCCTCTAGGGGCTTCAAAATATCCCTTTGCCAATTCCACAAGAACATCCTTAGCGAAAGGCTTCTTGAAGGGAAAGATGTAACTCTGTCAGATGAATTAACAGAACACAGAGCAGTTTCTCAGAAAGCTTCTTTCCAGTTTTGAACGGAAGATATTTCCTTTTTCACCATAGACCTCTATGGGCTTCCAAATTTCCCTTTGCCAATTCCACAAGAACTGCCATAGCGAAAGGCTTCTCTAAGGGAAAGATTTAACGCTGTGACATGAATTAACAGAACACAGAGCAGTTTCTCAGAAAGCTTCTTTCCGGTTTGGAACGGAAGATATTTCCTTTTTCACCAGAGCCCTCTAAGGGCGTCCATATATCCCTTTGCCAATTCCACAAGAACAGCCTTAGCGAAAGGCTTCTTGAAAGGAAAGATGTAACTCTGTGAGATGAATCAGCAGAACACAGAGCAGTTTCTCAGAAAGCTTATTTCCAGTTTTCAACGGAAGATATTTCCTTTTTCACCATAGCCCTCTATGGGATTCAAAATATCCCTTTGCCAATTCCACAAGAACAGCCTTAGCGAAAGGCTTCTTGAAGGGAAAGATGTAACTCTGTGAGATGAATTAACAGAACACAGAGCAGTTTCTCAGAAAGCTTCTTTCCAGTTTGGAACGGAAGGTATTTCCTTTTTCACCATAGCCCTCTATGGGCTTCCAAATATCCCTTTGCCAATTCCACAAGAACAGCTTAGCGAAAGGCTTCTTGAAGGGAAAGGTGTAACTCTGTGACATGAATTAACAGAACACAGAGCAGTTTCTCAGAAATCTTCTTTCCAGTTTTGAACGAAAGATATTTCCTTTTTCACCATAGCCCTCTATGGTCTTCCAAATATCCCTTTGCCAATTCCACAAGAACTGCCTAAGCGAAAGGCTTCTTGAAAGGAAAGATGTAACTATGTGACATGAATTAACAGAACACAGAGGAGTTTCTCAGAAAGCTTCTTTCCAGTTTGGAACGGAAGATATTTGCTTTTTCACCATAGCCCTCTAGGGGCTTCCAAATATCCCTTTGCCAATTCCACAAGAACATCCTTAGCGAAAGGCTTCTTGAAGGGAAAGATGTAACTCTGTGAGATGAATTAACAGAACACAGAGCAGTTTCTCAGAAAGCTTCTTTCCAGTTTTGAACGGAAGATATTTCCTTTTTCACCATAGCCCTCTATGGGCTTCCAAATCTCCCTTTGCCAATTCCTAAAGAACAGCCATAGCGAAAGACTTCTCTAAGGGAAAGATTTAACTCTGTGACATGAATTAACAGAACACAGAGCAGTTTCTCAGAAAGCTTCTTTCCGGTTTGGAACGGAAGATATTTCCTTTTTCACCAGAGCCCTCTAAGGGCTTCCATATATCCCTTTGCCAATTCCACAAGAACAGCCTTAGCGAAAGGCTTCTTGAAGGGAAAGATGTAACCCTGTGAGGTGAATTAACAGAACACAGAGCAGTTTCTCAGAAAGCTTCTTTCCAGTTTTGAACGGAAGATATTTCCTTTTTCACCAGAGCCCTCTATGGGGTTTCAAATATCCCTTTGCCAATTCCACAAGAACAGCCTTAGCGAAAGGCTTCTTGAAGGAAAAGATGAAACTCTGTGAGATGAATTAACATAACACAGATCAGTTTCTGAGAAACATTCTTTCCAGTTTTGAACGGAAGATATTTTCCTTTTCACCATAGCCCTCTATGGGCTTCGTAATCTCCCTTTGCCTATTCCACAAGTACAGCCTTAGCGAAAGGCTTCTTGAAGGGAAAGATGTAACTCTGTGAGATGAATTAACAGAACACAGAGCAGTTTCTCAGAAAGCTTCTTTCCAGTTTGGAACGGAAGATATTTCCCTTTCCACCATAGCCCTCTATGGGCTTCCAAATATCCCTTTGCCAGTTCCACAAGAACAGCCTTAGCGAAAGGCTTCTTGCAGGGAAAGATGTAACTCTGTGAGATGAAATAACAGAACACAGAGCAGTTTCTCTGAAAGCTTCTTTCCAGTTTTGAATGATAGATATTTCCCATTTCAACATAGCCACCTATGGGCTTCCAAATATCCCTTTGCCATTCCACAAGAACAGCCTTAGCAAAAGGCTTCTTGAAGGGAAAGATGTAACTCTGTGACATGAATTTACAGAACACAGAGCAGTTTCTCAGAAAGCTTCTTTCCAGTTTGGAACGGAAGATATTTCCTTTTTCACCATAGCCCTCTATGGGCTTCCAAATATCCCTTTGCCAATTCCACAAGAACAGCCTTAGCGAAAGGCTTCTTGAAGGGAAAGATGTAACTCTGTGAGATGAATTAACAGAACACAGAGCAGTTTCTGAGAAACCTTCTTTCCAGTTTTGAAAGGAAGATATTTCCTTTTTCACCATAGCCCTCTATGGGCTTCCAAATATCCCTTTGCCGATTCCAAAAGAACAGCCTTAGCGAATGGGTCCTTGTGGGAAAGATGTAACTCTGTGAGATGAATTCACAGAACACAGAGCAGTTTCTCAGAAAGCTTCTTTCCACTTTTGAACGGAAGATATTTCCTTTTTCACCATAGCCCTCTATGGGCTTCCAAAGATCCCTTTGCCAATTCCACTAGAACAGCCTTAGCGAAAGGCTTCTTGAAGAGAAAGATGTAACTCTGTGAGATGAATTAACAGAACACAGAGCAGTTTCTGAGAAAGCTTCTTTCCAGTTTTGAACGGAAGATATTTCCTTTTTCACCATAGCCCTCTAAGGGCTTCCAAATATCCCTTTGCCAATTCCACAAGAACAGCCTTAGCGAAAGGCTTCCTGAAGTGAAAGATGTAACTCTGTGAGATGAATTAACGGAACACAGAGCAGTTTCTCATAAAGCTTCTTTCCAGTTTTGAACGTAAGATATTTCCTTTTTCACCGTAGCCCTCTATGGGCTTCCAAATATCCCTTTGCCAATTCCACAAGAACAGCCTTAGCGAAAGGCTTCTTGAAGGCAAAGATGTAACTCTGTGAGATGAATTAACAGAACACAGAGCAGTTTTTCAGAAAGCTTCTTTCCAGTTTTGAACGGAAGATATTTCCTTTTTCACCATAGCCCTCTATGGGCTTCCGAATATCCCTTTGCCAATTCCACAAGAACAGCCTTAGCGAAAGGCTTCTTGAAGGGAAAGATGTAACTCTGTGACATGAATTAACAGAACACAGAGGAGTTTCTCAGAAAGCTTCTTTCCAGTTTGGAACGGAAGATATTTGCTTTTTCACCATAGCCCTCTAGGGGCTTCCAAATATCCCTTTGCCAATTCCACAAGAACATCCTTAGCGAAAGGCTTCTTGAAGGGAAAGATGTAACTCTGTGAGATGAATTAACAGAACACAGAGCAGTTTCTCAGAAAGCTTCTTTCCAGTTTTGAACGGAAGATATTTCCTTTTTCACCATACCCCTCTAGGGGCTTCCAAATCTCCCTTTGCCAATTCCTAAAGAACAGCCATAGCGAAAGACTTCTCTAAGGGAAAGATTTAACACTGTGACATGAATTAACAGAACACAGAGCAGTTTCTCAGAAAGCTTCTTTCCGGTTTGGAACGGAAGATATTTCCTTTTTCACCAGAGCCCTCTAAGGGCTTCCATATATCCCTTTGCCAATTCCACAAGAACAGCCTTAGCGAAAGGCTTCTTGAAGGGAAAGATGTAACCCTGTGAGATGAATTAACAGAACACAGAGCAGTTTCTCAGAAAGCTTCTTTCCAGTTTTGAACGGAAGATATTTCCTTTTTCACCATAGCCCTCTATGGGCTTTCAAATATCCCTTTGCCAATTCCACAAGAACAGCCTTAGCGAAAGGCTTCTTGAAGGAAAAGATGAAACTCTGTGAGATGAATTAACATAACACAGAGCAGTTTCTGAGAAACCTTCTTTCCAGTTTTGAACGGAAGATATTTTCCTTTTCACCATAGCCCTCTATGGGCTTCCAAATATCCCTTTGTCAATTCCACAAGAACAGCCTTAGCGAAAGACTTCTTGAAAGGAAAGATGTAACTCTGTGAGATGAATTAGCAGAACACAGAGCAGTTTCTCAGACAGCTTCTTTCCAGTTTTCAAGGGAAGATATTTCCTTTTTCACCATAGCCCTCTATGGTATTCCAAATATCCCTTTGCCAATTCCACAAGAACAGCCTTAGCGAAAGGCTTCTTGAAGGGAAAGATGTAACTCTGTGAGATGAATTAACAGAACACAGAGCAGTTTCTCAGAAAGCTTCTTTCCAGTTTGGAACGGAAGTTATTTCCTTTTTCACCGTAGCCCTCTATGGGCTTCCAAATATCCCTTTGCGAATTCCACAAGAACAGCCTTAGCGAAAGGCTTCTTGAAGGGAAAGATGGAACTCTGTGAGATGAATTCACAGAACACAGAGCAGTTTCTCAGAAAGCTTCTTTCCAGTTTTGAACGAAAGATATTTCCTTTTTCACCATAGCCCTCTAAGGGCTTCCTAATCTCCCTTTGCCTATTCCACAAGCACAGCCTTAGCGAAGGGCTTCTTGAAGGGAAAGATGTAACTCTGTGACATGAATTAACAGAACACAGAGCAGTTTCTCAGAAAGCTTCTTTCCAGTTTGGAACGGAAGATATTTCCCTTTCCACCATAGCCCTCTATGGGCTTCCAAATATCCCTTTGCCAATTCCACAAGAACAGCCTTAGCGAAAGGCTTCTTGCAGGGAAAGATGTAACTCTGTGAGATGAATTAACAGAACACAGAGCAGTTTCTCTGAAAGCTTCTTTCCAGTTTTGAACGGTAGATATTTCCCTTTTCACCATAGCCATCTATGGGCTTCCAAATATCCCTTTGCCATTCCACAAGAACAGCCTTAGCAAAAGGCTTCTTGAAGGGAAAGATGTAACTCTGTGACATGAATTAACAGAACACAGAGCAGTTTCTCAGAAAGCTTCTTTCCAGTTTTGAACGGAAGATATTTCCTTTTTCACCATAGCCCTCTAAGGGCTTTCAAATATTCCTTTGCCAATTCCACAAGAACAGCCTAAGCGAAAGGCTTCTTGAAAGGAAAGATGTAACTCTGTGACGTGAATTAACAGAACACAGAGCAGTTTCTCAGAAAGCTTCTTTCCAGTTTTGAACCGAAGATATTTCGTTTTTCTCCATAGCCCTCTATGGGCTTCCAAACATCACTTTGCCAATTCCACAAGAACAGCCTTAGCGAAAGGCTTCTTGAAGGGAAAGATGTAACTCTGTGAGATGAATTAACAGAACACAGAGCAGTTTGTCTGAAAGCTTCTTTCCAGTTTTGAACGGAAGATATTTCCTTTTTCACCATAGCCCTCTATGGGCTTCCAAATATCCCTTTGCCAATTCCACAAGAACAGCCTTAGCGAAAGGCTTCTTGAAGGGAAAGATGTAACTCTGTGACATGAATTAACAGAACACAGAGCAGTTTCTCAGAAAGCTTCTTTCCAGTTTTGTACGCAAGATATGTCTTTTTTCACCATAGCCGTCTATGGGCTTCCAAATGTCCCTTTGCCAATTCCACAAGAACAGCCTTAGCGATAGGCTTCTTCATGGGAAAGATGTAACTCTGTGAGATGAATTCACAGAACACAGAGCAGTTTCTCAGAAAGCTTCTTTCCAGTTTTGATCGGAAGATATTTCCTTTTTCACCATTGCCCTCTATGGGCTTCCAAATCTCCCTTTGCCAATTCCACAAGAACAGCCATAGCGAAAGCTTCTCTAAGGGAAAGATTTAACTCTGTGACATGAATTAACAGAACACAGAGCAGTTTCTCAGAAAGCTTCTTTCCGGTTTGGAACGGAAGATATTTCCTTTTTCACCGGAGCCCTCTAAGGGCTTTCATATATCCCTTTGCCAATTCCACAAGAACAGCCTTAGCGAAAGGCTTCTTGAAGGGAAAGATGTAACTCTGTGAGATGAATTAACAGAACACAGAGCAGTTTCTCAGAAAGCTTCTTTCCAGTTTTGAACGGAAGATATTTCCTTTTTCACCATAGCCCTCTATGGGCTTTCAAATATCCCTTTGCCAAATCCACAAGAACAGCCTTAGCGAAAGGCTTCTTGAAGGAAAAGATGAAACTCTGTGAGATGAATTAACAGAACACAGAGCAGTTTATCAGAAACCTACTTTCCAGTTTTGAACGGAAGATATTTCGTTTTTCACCATAGCCCTCTAGGGGCTTCCAAATATCCCTTTGCCAATTCCACAAGAATAGCCTAAGCGAAAGGCTTCTTGAAAGGAAAGATGTAACTCTGTGACATGAATTAACAGAACACAGAGCAGTTTCTCAGAAAGCTTCTTTCCGGTTTGGAACGGAAGATAATTCCTTTTTCACCAGAGCCCTCTAAGGGCTTCCATATATCCCTTTGCCAATTCCACAAAAACAGCCTTAGCGAAAGGCTTCTTGAAGGGAAAGATGTAACCCCGTGAGATGAATTAACAGAACACAGAGCAGTTTCTCAGAAAGCTTCTTTCCAGTTTTGAACGGAAGATATTTCCTTTTTCACCATAGCCCTCTACGGGCTTCCAAATATCCCTTTGCCAATTCCACAAGAACAGCCTTAGCGAAAGGCTTCTTGAAGGAAAAGATGAAACTCTGTGAGATGAATTAACAGAACACAGAGCAGTTTCTCAGAAAGCTTCTTTCCACTTTTGAACGGAAGATATTTCGTTTTTCACCATAGCCCTCTAAGGGCTTCCAAATATCCCTTTGCCAATTCCACAAGAACAGCTTAGCCAAAGGCTTCTTGAAGGGAAAGATGTAACTCTGTGAGATGAATTAACAGAACACAGAGCAGTTTCTCAGAAAACTTCTTTCCAGTTTGGAACGGAAGGTATTTCCTTTTTCACCGTAGCCCTCTATGGGCTTCCAAATATCCCTTTGCGAATTCCACAAGAACAGCCTTAGCGAAAGGCTTCTTGAAGGGAAAGATGTAACTCTGTGAGATGAATTAACAGAACACAGAGCAGTTTCTCAGAAAACTTCTTTCCAGTTTGGAACGGAAGGTATTTCCTTTTTCACCATAGCCCTCTAAGGGCTTCCAAATATCCCTTTGCCAATTCCACAAGAACAGCCTTAGCGAAAGGCTTCCTGAAGTGAAAGATGTAACTCTATGAGATGAATTAACAGAACACAGAGCAGTTTCTCAGAAAGCTTCTTTCCAGTTTTGAACGGAAGATATTTCCTTTTTCACCGTAGCCCTGTATGGGCTTCCAAATATCCCTTTGCCAATTCCACAAGAACAGCCTTAGCGAAAGGCTTCTTGAAGGGAAAGATGTAACTCTGTGAGATTGATTAACAGAACACAGAGCAGTTTCTCATAAAGCTTCTTTCCAGTTTTGAACGGAAGATATTTCCATTTTCACCATAGCCCTCTATGGGCTTCCAAATATCCCTTTGCCAATTCCACAAGAACAGCCTTAGCGAAAGGCTTCTTGAAGGGAAAGATGTAACTCTGTGAGATGAATTAACAGCACACAGAGCAGGTTCTCAGAAAGCTTCTTTCCAGTTTTGAACGGAAGATATTTCCTTTTTCACCATAGCCCTCTAGGGGCTTCCAAATATCCCTTTGCCAATTACACAAGAACAGCCTTAGCGAAAGGCTTCTTGAAGGGAAAGATGGAACTCTGTGAGATGAATTAACAGAACACAGAGCAGTTTCTCAGAAAGCTTCTTTCCAGCTTTGAACGGAAGATTTTTTCCTATTCACCCTAGCCGTCTATGGGCTTCCAAATATCCCTTTGCCAATTCCAGAAGAACAGCCTTAGCGAAAGGCTTCTTGAAGGGAAAGATGTAACTCTGTGAGATGAATTAACAGAACACAGAGCCGTTTCTCAGAAAGCTTCTTTCCAGTTTGGAACGGAAGATATTTGCTTTTACACCGTAGCCCTCTAGGGGCTTCAAAATATCCCTTTGCCAATTCCACAAGAACATCCTTAGCGAAAGGCTTCTTGAAGGGAAAGATGTAACTCTGTGAGATGAATTAACAGAACACAGAGCAGTTTCTCAGAAAGCTTCTTTCCAGTTTGGAACGGAAGATATTTCCTTTTTCACCATAGCCCTCTATGGGCTTCCAAATCTCCCTTTGCCAATTCCTAAAGAACAGCCATAGCGAAAGGCTTCTCTAAGGGAAAGATTTATCTCTGTGACATGAATTAACGGAACACAGAGCAGTTTCTCAGAAAGCTTCTTTCCGGTTTGGAACGGAAGATATTTCCTTTTTCACCAGAGCCCTCTAAGGGCTTCCATATATCCCTTTGCCAATTCCACAAGAACTGCCTAAGCGAAATGCTTCTTGAAAGGAAAGATGTAACTAGGTGACATGAATTAACAGAACACAGAGCAGTTTCTCAGAAAGCTTCTTTCCAGTTTTGAACCGAAGATATTTCGTTTTTCTCCATAGCCCTCTATGGGCTTCCAAACATCACTTTGCCAATTCCACAAGAACAGCCTTAGCGAAAGGCTTCTTGAAGGGAAAGATGTAACTCTGTGAGATGAATTAACAGAACATAGAGCAGTTTCTCTGAAAGCTTCTTTCCAGTTTTGAACGGAAGATATTTCCTTTTTCACCATAGCCCTCTAGGGGCTTCCAAATATACCTTTGCCAATTCCACAAGAACAGCCTTAGCGGAAGGCTTCTTGAAGGGAAAGATGTAACTCTGTGAGATGAATTAACAGAACACAGAGCAGTTTCTCAGAAGGCTTCTTTCCAGTTTTGAACGGAAGATATTTTCCTTTTCACCATAGCCCTCTATGGGCTTCCAAATATCCCTTTGCCAATTCCACAAGAACAGCCTTAGCGAAAGGCTTCTTTAAAGGAAAGATGTAACTCTGTGAGATGAATTAGCAGAACACAGAGCAGTTTCTCAGACAGCTTCTTTCCAGTTTTCAACGGAAGATATTTCCTTTTTCACAATAGCCCTCTATGGGCTTCCAAATATCCCTTTGCCAATTCCACAAGAACAGCTTTAGCGAAAGGCTTCTTGAAGGGAAAGATGTAACTCTGTGAGATGAATTAACAGAACACAGAGCAGTTTTTCAGAAAGCTTCTTTCCAGTTTTGAACGGAACATATTTCCTTTTTCACCGTAGCCCTCTATGGGCTTCCCAATATCCCTTTGCCAATTCCACAAGAACAGCCTTAGCGAAAGGCTTCTTGAAGGGAAAGATGTAACTCTGTGACATGAATTAACAGAACACAGAGCAGTTTCTCAGAAAGCTTCTTTCCAGTTTGGAACGGAAGATATTTGCTTTTTCACCATAGCCCTCTAGGGGCTTCCAAATATCCCTTTGCCAATTCCACAAGAACATCCTTAGCGAAAGGCTTCTTGAAGGGAAAGATGTAACTCTGTGAGATGAATTAACAGAACACAGAGCAGTTTCTCAGAAAGCTTCTTTCCAGTTTTGAACGGAAGATATTTCCTTTTTCACCTTAGCCCTCTATGGGCTTCCAAATCTCCCTTTGGCAATTCCTAAAGAACAGCCATAGCGAAAGGCTTCTCTAAGGGAAAGATTTAACTCTGTGACATGAATTAACAGAACACAGAGCAGTTTCTCAGAAAGCTTCTTTCCGGTTTGGAACGGAAGATATTTCCTTTTTCACCAGAGACCTCTAAGGGCTTCCATATATCCCTTTGCCAATTCCACAAGAACAGCCTTAGCGAAAGGCTTCTTGAAGGGAAAGATGTGACCCTGTGAGATGAATTAACAGAACACAGAGCCGTTTCTCAGAAAGCTTCTTTCCAGTTTTGAACGGAAGATATTTCCTTTTTCACCATAGCCCTCTATGGGCTTTCAAATATCCCTTTGCCAATTCCACAAGAACAGCCTTAGCGAAAGGCTTCTTGAAGGAAAAGATGAAACTCTGTGAGATGAATTAACAGAACACAGAGCAGTTTATCAGAAACCTTCTTTCCAGTTTTGAACGGAAGATATTTCGTTTTTCACCATTGCCCTCTACGGGCTTCCAAATATCCCTTTGCCAATTCCACAAGAACAGGCTTAGCGAAAGGCTTCTTGAAGGGAAAGATATAACTCTGTGAGATGAATTAACAGAACACAGAGCAGTTTTTCAGAAAGCTTCTTTCCAGTTTTGAACGGAAGATATTTCCTTTTTCACCATAGCCCTCTATGGGCTTCCCAATATCCCTTTGCCAATTCCACAAGAACAGCCTTAGCGAAAGGCTTCTTGAAGGGAAAGATGTAACACTGTGACATGAATTAACAGAACACAGAGCAGTTTCTCAGAAAGCTTCTTTCCAGTTTGGAACGGAAGGTATTTGCTTTTTCACCATAGCCCTCTAGGGGCTTCCAAATATCCCTTTGCCAATTCCACAAGAACAGCCTTAGCGAAAGGCTTCTTGAAGGGAAAGATGTAACTCTGTGAGATGAATTAACAGAACACAGAGCAGTTTCTCAGAAAGCTTCTTTCCAGTTTTGAACGGAAGATATTTCCTTTTTCACCATAGCCCTCTATGGGCTTCCAAATCTCCCTTTGCCAATTCCTAAAGAACAGCCATAGCGAAAGGCTTCTCTAAGGGAAAGATTTAACTCTGTGACATGAATTAGCAGAACACAGAGCAGTTTCTCAGAAAGCTTCTGTCCGGTTTGGAACGGAAGATTTTTCCTTTTTCACCAGATCCCTCTAATGGCTTCCATATATCCCTTTGCCAATTCCACAAGAACAGCCTTAGCGAAAGGCTTCTTGAAGGGAAAGATGTGACCCTGTGAGATGAATTAACAGAACACAGAGCAGTTTCTCAGAAAGCTTCTTTCCAGTTTTGAACGGAAGATATTTCCTTTTTCACCATAGCCCTCTATGGGCTTCCAAATCTCCCATTGCCAATTCCTAAAGAACAGCCATAGTGAAAGGCTTCTCTAAGGGAAAGATTTAACTCTGTGACATGAATTAACAGAACACAGAGCAGTTTCTCAGAAAGCTTCTTTCCGGTTTGGAACGGAAGATATTTCCTTTTTCACCATAGACCTCTATGGGCTTTCAAATATCCCTTTGCCAATTCCACAAGAACAGCCTTAGCGAAAGGCTTCTTGAAGGAAAAGATGAAACTCTGTGAGATGAATTAACAGAACACAGAGCAGTTTCTCAGAAAGCTTCTTTCCGGTTTGGAACGGAAGATATTTCCTTTTTCACCATAGACCTCTATGGGCTTCCAAATATCCCTTTGCGAATTCCACAAGAACAGCCTTAGCGAAAGGCTTCTGGAAAGTAAAGATGTAACTCTGTGATATGAATTAGCAGAACACAGAGCAGTTTCTCAGACAGCTTCTTTCCAGTTTTCAACGGAAGATATTTCCTTTTTCACCATAGCCCTCTATGGGATTCCCAATATCCCTTTGCCAATTCCACAAGAACAGCCTTAGCGAAAGGCTTCTTGAAGGGAAAGATGTAACTCTGTGAGATGAATTAACAGAACACAGAGCAGTTTCTCAGAAAGCTTCTTTCCAGTTTGGAACGGAAGGTATTTCCTTTTTCACCATAGCCCTCTATCAGCTTCCAAATATCCCTTTGCCAATTCCACAAGAACAGCCTTAGGGAAAGGCTTCTTGAAGGGAAAGATGTAACTCTGTGACATGAATTAACAGAACACAGAGCAGTTTCTCAGAAAGCTTCTTTCCAGTTTTGAACGGAAGATATTTCCTTGTTTCACCATAGCCCTCTATGGGCTTCCAAATATCCCTTTGCCAATTCCACAAGAACAGCCTTAGCGAAAGGCTTCTTGAAGGGAAAGATGTAACTCTGTGAGATGAATTAACAGAACACAGAGCAGTTTCTCAGAAAGCTTCTTTCCAATTTTGAACGGAAGATATTTCCTTTTTCACCATAGCCCTCTATGGGCTTCCCAATATCCCTTTTCCAATTCCACAAGAAGAGCCTTAGCGAAAGGCTTCTTGAAGGGAAAGATGTAACTCTGTGAGATGAATTAAAAAAACACAGAGCAGTTTCTGAGAAAGCTTCTTTCCAGTTTTGAACGGAAGATATTTCCTTTTTCACCATAGCCCTCTAAGGGCTTCCAAATATCCCTTTGCCAATTCCACAAGAACAGCCTTAGCGAAAGGCTTCTTGAAGGGAAAGATGTAACTCTGTGAGATGAATTAACAGAACACAGAGCAGTTTCTCAGAAAGCTTCTTTCCAGTTTTGAACGGAAGATATTTCCTTTTTTAACCATTGCCCTCTATGGGCTTCCAAATATCCCTTTGCCAATTCCACAAGAACAGCCTTAGCGAAAGGCTTCTTGAAGGGAAAGATGTAACTCTGTGAGATGAATTAACAGAACACAGAGCAGTTTTTCAGAAAGCTTCTTTCCAGTTTTGAACGGAAGATATTTCCTGTTTCACCATAGCCCTATATGGGCTTCCCAATATCCCTTTGCCAATTCCACAAGAACAGCCTTAGCGAAAGGCTTCTTGAAGGGAAAGATGTAACTCTGTGACATGAATTAACAGAACCCAGAGCAGTTTCTCAGAAAGCTTCTTTCCAGTTTTGAACGGAAGATATTTCCTTTTTCACCATAGCCCTCTATGGGCTTTCAAATATCCCTTTGCCAATTCCACAAGAACAGCCTTAGCGAAAGGCTTCTTGAAGGAAAAGATGAAACTCTGTGAGATGAATTAACAGAACACAGAGCAGTTTATCAGAAACCTTCTTTCCAGTTTTGAACGGAAGATATTTCGTTTTTCACCATTGCCCTCTACGGGCTTCCAAATATCCCTTTGCCAATTCCACAAGAACAGGCTTAGCGAAAGGCTTCTTGAAGGGAAAGATGTAACTCTGTGAGATGAATTAACAGAACACAGAGCAGTTTTTCAGAAAGCTTCTTTCCAGTTTTGAACGGAAGATATTTCCTTTTTCACCATAGCCCTCTATGGGCTTCCCAATATCCCTTTGCCAATTCCACAAGAACAGCCTTAGCGAAAGGCTTCTTGAAGGGAAAGATGTAACACTGTGACATGAATTAACAGAACACAGAGCAGTTTCTCAGAAAGCTTCTTTCCAGTTTGGAACGGAAGGTATTTGCTTTTTCACCATAGCCCTCTAGGGGCTTCCAAATATCCCTTTGCCAATTCCACAAGAACATCCTTAGCGAAAGGTTTCTTGAAGGGAAAGATGTAACTCTGTGAGATGAATTAACAGAACACAGAGCAGTTTCTCAGAAAGCTTCTTTCCAGTTTTGAACGGAAGATATTTCCTTTTTCACCATAGCCCTCTATGGGCTTCCAAATCTCCCTTTGCCAATTCCTAAAGAACAGCCATAGCGAAAGGCTTCTCTAAGGGAAAGATTTAACTCTGTGACATGAATTAACAGAACACAGAGCAGTTTCTCAGAAAGCTTCTTTCCGGTTTGGAACGGAAGATATTTCCTTTTTCACCAGATCCCTCTAAGGGCTTCCATATATCCCTTTGCCAATTCCACAAGAACAGCCTTAGCGAAAGGCTTCTTGAAGGGAAAGATGTGACCCTGTGAGATGAATTAACAGAACACAGAGCAGTTTCTCAGAAAGCTTCTTTCCAGTTTTGAACGGAAGATATTTCCTTTTTCACCATAGCCCTCTATGGGCTTCCAAATCTCCCTTTGCCAATTCCTAAAGAACAGCCATAGCGAAAGGCTTCTCTAAGGGAAAGATTTAACTCTGTGACATGAATTAACAGAACACAGAGCAGTTTCTCAGAAAGCTTCTTTCCGGTTTGGAACGGAAGATATTTCCTTTTTCACCAGATCCCTCTAAGGGCTTCCATATATCCCTTTGCCAATTCCACAAGAACAGCCTTAGCGAAAGGCTTCTTGAAGGGAAAGATGTGACCCTGTGAGATGAATTAACAGAACACAGAGCAGTTTCTCAGAAAGCTTCTTTCCAGTTTTGAACGGAAGATATTTCCTTTTTCACCATAGCCCTCTATGGGCTTCCAAAGCTCCCATTGCCAATTCCTAAAGAACAGCCATAGTGAAAGGCTTCTCTAAGGGAAAGATTTAACTCTGTGACATGAATTAACAGAACACAGAGCAGTTTCTCAGAAAGCTTCTTTCCGGTTTGGAACGGAAGATATTTCCTTTTTCACCAGAGCCCTCTAAGGGCTTCCATATATCCCTTTGCCAATTCCACAAGAACAGCCTTAGCGAAAGGCTTCTTGAAGGGAAAGATGTAACCCTGTGAGATGAATTAACAGAACACAGAGCAGTTTCTCAGAAAGCTTCTTTCCAGTTTTGAACGGAAGATATTTCCTTTTTCACCATAGACCTCTATGGGCTTTCAAATATCCCTTTGCCAATTCCACAAGAACAGCCTTAGCGAAAGGCTTCTTGAAGGAAAAGATGAAACTCTGTGAGATGAATTAACAGAACACAGAGCAGGTTGTCAGAAACCTTCCTTCCAGTTTTGAACGGAAGATATTTCGTTTTTCACCATAGCCCTCTAGGGTCTTCCAAATATCCCTTTGCCAATTCCACAAGAACAGGTTAGCGAAAGGCTTCTTGAAGGGAAAGAAGTAACTCTGTGAGATGAATTAACAGAACACAGAGCAGTTACTCAGAAAGCTTCTTTCCAGTTTGGAACGGAAGGTATTTCCTTTTTCACCATAGCCCTCTATCAGCTTCAAAATATCCCTTTGCCAATTCCACAAGAACAGCCTTAGCGAAAGGCTTCTTGAAGGGAAAGATGTAACTCTGTGAGATGAATTAACAGAACACGGAGCAGTTTCTCAGAAGGCTTCTTTCCAGTTTTGAACGGAAGATATTTTCCTTTTCACCATAGCCCTCTATGGGCTTCCAAATATCCCCTTGCGAATTCCACAAGAACAGCCTTAGCGAAAGGCTTCTGGAAAGGAAAGATGTAACTCTGTGATATGAATTAGCAGAACACAGAGCAGTTTCTCAGACAGCTTCTTTCCAGTTTTCAACGGAAGATATTTCCTTTTTCACCATAGCCCTCTATGGGATTCCCAATATCCCTTTGCCAATTCCACAAGAACAGCCTTAGCGAAAGGCTTCTTGAAGGGAAAGATGTAACTCTGTGACATGAATTAACAGAACACAGAGCAGTTTCTCAGAAAGCTTCTTTCCAGTTTTGAACGGAAGATATTTCCTTTTTTCACCATAGCCCTCTATGGGCTTCCAAATATCCCTTTGCCAATTCCACAAGAACAGCCTTAGCGAAAGGCTTCTTGAAGGGAAAGATGTAACTCTGTGAGATGAATTAACAGAACACAGAGCAGTTTCTCAGAAAGCTTCTTTCCAATTTTGAACGGAAGATATTTCCTTTTTCACCATAGCCCTCTATGGGCTTCCCAATATCCCTTTTCCAATTCCACAAGAAGAGCCTTAGCGAAAGGCTTCTTGAAGGGAAAGATGTAACTCTGTGAGATGAATTAAAAAAACACAGAGCAGTTTCTGAGAAAGCTTCTTTCCAGTTTTGAACGGAAGATATTTCCTTTTTCACCATAGCCCTCTAAGGGCTTCCAAATATCCCTTTGCCAATTCCACAAGAACAGCCTTAGCGAAAGGCTTCTTGAAGGGAAAGATGTAACTCTGTGAGATGAATTAACAGAACACAGAGCAGTTTCTCAGAAAGCTTCTTTCCAGTTTTGAACGGAAGATATTTCCTTTTTTAACCATTGCCCTCTATGGGCTTCCAAATATCCCTTTGCCAATTCCACAAGAACAGCCTTAGCGAAAGGGTTCTTGAAGGGAAAGATGTAACTCTGTGAGATGAATTAACAGAACACAGAGCAGTTTTTCAGAAAGCTTCTTTCCAGTTTTGAACGGAAGATATTTCCTTTTTCACCATAGCCCTATATGGGCTTCCCAATATCCCTTTGCCAATTCCACAAGAACAGCCTTAGCGAAAGGCTTCTTGAAGGGAAAGATGTAACTCTGTGAGATGAATTAACAGAACACAGAGCAGTTTCTCAGAAAGCTTCTTTCCAGTTTGGAACGGAAGGTATTTCCTTTTTCACCATAGCCCTCTATTAGCTTCCAAATATCCCTTTGCCAATTCCACAAGAACAGCCTTAGCGAAAGGCTTCTTGAAGGGAAAGATGTAACTCTGTGAGATGAATTAACAGAACACAGAGCAGTTTCTCTGAAAGCTTCCTTCCAGTTTTGAACGGAAGATATTTCCTTTTTCACCATAGCCCTCTAAGGGCTTCCAAATATCCCTTTGCCAATTCCACAAGAACACCTTAGCGAAAGGCTTCTTGAAGGGAAAGATGTAACTCTGTGAGATGAATTAACAGAACACAGAGCAGTTTCTCAGAAAGCTTCTTTCCAGTTTTGAACGGAAGATATTTCCTTTTTTAACCATTGCCCTCTATGGGCTTCCAAATATCCCTTTGCCAATTCCACAAGAACAGCCTTAGCGAAAGGCTTCTTGAAGGGAAAGATGTAACTCTGTGAGATGAATTAACAGAACACAGAGCAGTTTTTCAGAAAGCTTCTTTCAAGTTTTGAAAAGAAGATATTTCCTTTTTCACCATAGCCCTATATGGGCTTCCCAATATCCCTTTGCCAATTCCACAAGAACAGCCTTAGCGAAAGGCTTCTTGAAGGGAAAGATGTAACCCTGTGACATGAATTAACAGAACACAGAGCAGTTTCTCAGAAAGCTTCTTTCCAGTTTGGAACGGAAGATATTTGCTTCTTCACCATAGCCCTCTAGGGGCTTCCAAATATCCCTTTGCCAATTCCACAAGAACATCCTTAGCGAAAGGCTTCTTGAAGGGAAAGATGTAACTCTGTGAGATGAATTAACAGAACACAGAGCAGTTTCTCAGAAAGCTTCTTTCCAGTTTGGAACGGAAGATATTTCCTTTTTCACCATAGACCTCTATGGGCTTCCAAATCTCCCTTTGCCAATTCCTAAAGAACAGCCATAGCGAAAGGCTTCTCTAAGGGAAAGATTTAACTCTGTGACATGAATTAACAGAACACAGAGCAGTTTCTCAGAAAGCTTCTTTCCGGTTTGGAACGGAAGATATTTCCTTTTTCACCAGAGCCCTCTAAGGGCTTCCATATATCCCTTTGACAATTCCACAAGAACAGCCTTAGCGAAAGGCTTCTTGAAGGGAAAGATGTGACCCTGTGAGATGAATTAACAGAACACAGAGCAGTTTCTCAGAAAGCTTCTTTCCAGTTTTGAACGGAAGATATTTCCTTTTTCTCCATAGCCCTCTATGGGCTTTCAAATATCCCTTTGCCAATTCCACAAGAACAGCCTTAGCGAAAGACTTATTTAAGGAAAAGATGAAACTCTGTGAGATGAATTAACAGAACACAGAGCAGTTTATCAGAAACCTTCTTTCCAGTTTTGAACGGAAGGTATTTCGTTTTTGAGCATTGCCCTCTATGGGCTTCCAAATATCCCTTTGCCAATTCCACAAGAGCAGCCTTAGCGAAAGGCTTCTTGAGGGGAAAGATGTAACTCTGTGAGATGAATTAACAGAACACAGAGCAGTTTTTCAGAAAGCTTCTTTCCAGTTTTGAACGGAAGATATTTCCTTTTTCACCATAGCCCTCTATGGGATTCCCAATATCACTTTGCCAATTCCACAAGAACAGCCATAGCGAAAGGCTTCTCTAAGGGAAAGATTTAACTCTGTGACATGAATTAACAGAACACAGAGCAGTTTCTCAGAAAGCTTCTTTCCGGTTTGGAACGGAAGATATTTCCTTTTTCACCAGAGCCTTCTAAGGGCTTCCATATATCCCTTTGCCAATTCCACAAGAACAGCCTTAGCGAAAGGCTTCTTGAAGGGAAAGATGTAACCCTGTGAGATGAATAAACAGAAGACAGAGCAGTTTCTCAGAAAGCTTCTTTCCAATTTTGAACGGAAGATATTTCCTTTTTCACCATAGCCCTCTATGGGCTTTCAAATATCCCTTTGCCAATTCCACAAGAACAGCCTTAGCGAAAGGCTTCTTGAAGGAAAAGATGAAACTCTGTGAGATGAATTAACAGAACACAGAGCAGTTTATCAGAAACCTTCTTTCCAGTTTTGAACGGAAGATATTTCGTTTTTCACCATAGCCCTCTAGGGGCTTCCAAATATCCCTTTGCCAATTCCACAAGAACAGGTTAGCGAAAGGCATCTTGAAGGGAAAGAAGTAACTCTGTGAGATGAATTAACAGAACACAGAGCAGTTTCTCAGAAAGCTTCTTTCCAGTTTTGAACGGAAGATATTTCCTTTTTCACAATAGCCCTCTATGGGCTTCCAAATATCCCCTTGCCAATTCCACAAGAACAGCCTGAGCGAAGGGCTTCTTGAAGGGAAAGATGTAACTCTGTGAGATGAATTAACAAAACACAGAGCAGTTTCTCAGAAGGCTTCTTTCCAGTTTTGAACGGAAGATATTTTCCTTTTCACCAAATCCCTATATGGGCTTCCAAATATCCCTTTGCCAATTCCACAAGAACAGCCTTAGCGAAAGGCTTCTGGAAAGGAAAGATGTAACTCTGTGATATGAATTAGCAGAACACAGAGCAGTTTCTCAGACAGCTTCTTTCCAGTTTTCAACGGAAGATATTTCCTTTTTCACCATAGCCCTCTATGGGATTCCAAATATCCCTTTGCCAATTCCACAAGAACAGCCTTAGCGAAAGGCTTCTTGAAGGGAAAGATGTAACTCTGTGAGATGAATTAACAGAACACAGAGCAGTTTCTCACAAAGCTTCTTTCCAGTTTGGAACGGAAGGTATTTCCTTTTTCACCATAGCCCTCTATCAGCTTCCAAATATCCCTTTGCCAATTCCACAAGAACAGCCTTAGCGAAAGGCTTCTTGAAGGGAAAGATGTAACTCTGTGAGATGAATTAACAGAACACAGAGCAGTTTCTCTGAAAGCTTCTTTCCAGTTTTGAACGGAAGATATTTCCTTTTTCACCATAGCCGTCTATGGGCTTCCAAATATCCCTTTGCCAATTCCGCAAGAACAGCCTTAGAGAAAGGCTTCTTGAAGGGAAAGATGTAACTCTGTGACATGAATTAACAGAACACAGAGCAGTTTCTCAGAAAGCTTCTTTCCAGTTTTGAACGGAAGATATTTCTTTTTTCACCATAGCCCTCTATGGGCTTCCAAATATCCCTTTGCCAATTCCACAAGAACAGCCTTAGCGAAAGGCTTCTTGAAGGGAAAGATGTAACTCTGTGAGATGAATTAACAGAACACAGAGCAGTTTCTCAGAAAGCTTCTTTCCAATTTTGAACGGAAGATATTTCCTTTTTCACCATAGCCCTCTATGGGCTTCCCAATATCCCTTTTAAAATTCCACAAGAAGAGCCTTAGCGAAAGGCTTCTTGAAGGGAAAGATGGAACTCTGTGAGATGAATTAACAAAACACAGAGCAGTTTCTGAGAAAGCTTCTTTCCAGTTTTGAACGGAAGATATTTCCTTTTTCACCATAGACCTCTAAGGGCTTCCAAATATCCCTTTGCCAATTCCACAAGAACAGCCTTAGGGAAAGGCTTCTTGAAGGGAAAGATGTAACTCTGTGACATGAATTAACAGAACACAGAGCAGTTTCTCAGAAAGCTTCTTTCCAGTCTGGAACGGAAGATATTTGCTTTTTCACCATAGCCCTCTAGGGGCTTCCAAATATCCCTTTGCCAATTCCACAAGAACATCCTTTGCGAAAGGCTTCTTGAAGGGAAAGATGTAACTCTGTGAGATGAATTAACAGAACACAGAGCAGTTTCTCAGAAAGCTTCTTTCCAGTTTGGAACGGAAGATATTTCCTTTTTCACCATAGCCCTCTATGGGCTTCCAAATCTCCCTTTGCCAATTCCTAAAGAACAGCCATAGCGAAAGGCTTCTCTAAGGGAAAGATTTAACTCTGTGACATGAATTAACAGAACACAGAGCAGTTTCTCAGAAAGCTTCTTTCCGGTTTGGAACAGAAGATATTTCCATTTTCACCAGAGCCCTCTAAGGGCTTCCATATATCCCTTTGCCAATTCAACAAGAACAGCCTTAGCGAAAGGCTTCTTGAAGGGAAAGATGTGACACTGTGAGATGAATTAACAGAACACAGAGCAGTTTCTCAGAAAGCTTCTTTCCAGTTTTGAACGGAAGATATTTCCTTTTTCTCCATAGCCCTCTATGGGCTTTCAAATATCCCTTTGCCAATTCCACAAGAACAGCCTTAGCGAAAGACTTATTTAAGGAAAAGATGAAACTCTGTGAGATGAATTAACAGAACACAGAGCAGTTTATCAGAAACCTTCTTTCCAGTTTTGAACGGAAGGTATTTCGTTTTTGAGCATTGCCCTCTAT
The DNA here is from genome assembly GCF_047675955.1 of Chlorocebus sabaeus. Lineage (NCBI taxonomy): Eukaryota > Metazoa > Chordata > Mammalia > Primates > Cercopithecidae > Chlorocebus > Chlorocebus sabaeus. The sequence goes on along the minus strand of NW_027326745.1, from coordinate 6,057,969 downwards.
GGGCTTCCAAATATCCCTTTGCCAATTCCACAAGAGCAGCCTTAGCGAAAGGCTTCTTGAGGGGAAAGATGTAACTCTGTGAGATGAATTAACAGAACACAGAGCAGTTTTTCAGAAAGCTTCTTTCCAGTTTTGAACGGAAGATATTTCCTTTTTCACCATAGCCCTCTATGTTATTCCCAATATCACTTTGCCAATTCCACAAGAACAGCCTGAGCGAAGGGCTTCTTGAAGGGAAAGATGTAACTCTGTGAGATGAATTAACAGAACACAGAGCAGTTTCTCAGAAAGCTTCTTTCCAATTTTGAACGGAAGATATTTCCTTTTTCACCATAGCCCTCTATGGGCTTCCCAATATCCCTTTTAAAATTCCACAAGAAGAGCCTTAGCGAAAGGCTTCTTGAAGGGAAAGATGGAACTCTATGAGATGAATTAACAAAACACAGAGCAGTTTCTGAGAAAGCTTCTTTCCAGTTTTGAACGGAAGATATTTCCTTTTTCACCATAGACCTCTAAGGGCTTCCAAATATCCCTTTGCCAATTCCACAAGAACAGCCTTAGGGAAAGGCTTCTTGAAGGGAAAGATGTAACTCTGTGACATGAATTAACAGAACACAGAGCAGTTTCTCAGAAAGCTTCTTTCCACTTTGGAACGGAAGATATTTGCTTTTTCACCATAGCCCTCTAGGGGCTTCCAAATATCCCTTTGCCAATTCCACAAGAACATCCTTTGCGAAAGGCTTCTTGAAGGGAAAGATGTAACTCTGTGAGATGAATTAACAGAACACAGAGCAGTTTCTCAGAAAGCTTCTTTCCAGTTTGGAACGGAAGATATTTCCTTTTTCACCATAGCCCTCTATGGGCTTCCAAATCTCCCTTTGCCAATTCCTAAAGAACAGCCATAGCGAAAGGCTTCTCTAAGGGAAAGATTTAACTCTGTGACATGAATTAACAGAACACAGAGCAGTTTCTCAGAAAGCTTCTTTCCGGTTTGGAACGGAAGATATTTCCATTTTCACCAGAGCCCTCTAAGGGCTTCCATATATCCCTTTGCCAATTCAACAAGAACAGCCTTAGCGAAAGGCTTCTTGAAGGGAAAGATGTGACACTGTGAGATGAATTAACAGAACACAGAGCAGTTTCTCAGAAAGCTTCTTTCCAGTTTTGAACGGAAGATATTTCCTTTTTCTCCATAGCCCTCTATGGGCTTTCAAATATCCCTTTGCCAATTCCACAAGAACAGCCTTAGCGAAAGACTTATTTAAGGAAAAGATGAAACTCTGTGAGATGAATTAACAGAACACAGAGCAGTTTATCAGAAACCTTCTTTCCAGTTTTGAACGGAAGATATTTCGTTTTTGAGCATTGCCCTCTATGGGCTTCCAAATATCCCTTTGCCAATTCCACAAGAGCAGCCTTAGCGAAAGGCTTCTTGAGGGGAAAGATGTAACTCTGTGAGATGAATTAACAGAACACAGAGCAGTTTTTCAGAAAGCTTCTTTCCAGTTTTGAACGGAAGATATTTCCTTTTTCACCATAGCCCTCTATGTTATTCCCAATATCACTTTGCCAATTCCACAAGAACAGCCATAGCGAAAGGCTTCTCTAAGGGAAAGATTTAACTCTGTGACATGAATTAACAGAACACAGAGCAGTTTCTCAGAAAGCTTCTTTCCGGTTTGGAACGGAAGATATTTCCTTTTTCACCAGAGCCTTCTAAGGGCTTCCATATATCCCTTTGCCAATTCCACAAGAACAGCCTTAGCGAAAGGCTTCTTGAAGGGAAAGATGTAACCCTGTGAGATGAATAAACAGAAGACAGAGCAGTTTCTCAGAAAGCTTCTTTCCAATTTTGAACGGAAGATATTTCCTTTTTCACCATAGCCCTCTATGGGCTTTCAAATATCCCTTTGCCAATTCCACAAGAACAGCCTTAGCGAAAGGCTTCTTGAAGGAAAAGATGAAACTCTGTGAGATGAATTAACAGAACACAGAGCAGTTTATCAGAAACCTTCTTTCCAGTTTTGAACGGAAGATATTTCGTTTTTCAAAATAGCCCTCTAGGGGCTTCCAAATATCCCTTTGCCAATTCCACAAGAACAGGTTAGCGAAAGGCATCTTGAAGGGAAAGAAGTAACTCTGTGAGATGAATTAACAGAACACAGAGCAGTTTCTCAGAAAGCTTCTTTCCAGTTTTGAACGGATTATATTTCCTTTTTCACAATAGCCCTCTAAGGGCTTCCAAATATCCCCTTGACAATTCCACAAGAACAGCCTGAGCGAAGGGCTTCTTGAAGGGAAAGATGTAACTCTGTGAGATGAATTAACAGAACACAGAGCAGTTTCTCAGAAGGCTTCTTTCCAGTTTTGAACGGAAGATATTTTCCTTTTCACCATATCCCAATATGGGCTTCCAAATATCCCTTTGCCAATTCCACAAGAACAGCCTTAGCGAAAGGCTTCTGGAAAGGAGAGATGTAACTCTGAGATATGAATTAGCAGAACACAGAGCAGTTTCTCAGACAGCTTCTTTCCAGTTTTCAACGGAAGATATTTCCTTTTTCACCATAGCCCTCTATGGGATTCCAAATATCCCTTTGCCAATTCCACAAGAACAGCCTTAGCGAAAGGCTTCTTGAAGGAAAAGATGAAACTCTGTGAGATGAATTAACAAAACACAGAGCAGTTTATCAGAAACCTTCTTTGCAGTTTTTAACGGAAGATATTTCGTTTTTCACCATAGCCCTCTAGGGGCTTCCAAATATCCCTTTGCCAATTCCACAAGAACAGGTTAGCGAAAGGCTTCTTGAAGGGAAAGAAGTAACTCTGTGAGATGAATTAACAGAACACAGAGCAGTTTCTCAGAAAGCTTCTTTCCAGTTTTGAACGGAAGATATTTCCTTTTTCACAATAGCCCTCTATGGGCTTCCAAATATCCCCTGGCCAATTCCACAAGAACGGCCTTAGCGAAGGGCTTCTTGAAGGGAAAGATGTAACTCTGTGAGATGAAATAACAGAACACAGAGCAGTTTCTCAGAAGGCTTCTTTCCAGTTTTGAACGGAAGATATTTTCCTTTTCACCCTAGCCCTCTATGGGCTTCCAAATATCCCTTTGCCAATTCCACAAGAACAGCCTTAGCGAAAGGCTTCTTGAAGGGAAAGATGTAACTCTGTGAGATGAATTAACAGAACACAGAGCAGTTTCTCAGAAAGCTTCTTTCCAGTTTTGAACGGAAGATATTTCCTTTTTTAACCATTGCCCTCTATGGGCTTCCAAATATCCCTTTGCCAATTCCACAAGAACAGCCTTAGCGAAAGGGTTCTTGAAGGGAAAGATGTAACTCTGTGAGATGAATTAACAGAACACAGAGCAGTTTTTCAGAAAGCTTCTTTCCAGTTTTGAACGGAAGATATTTCCTTTTTCACCATAGCCCTATATGGGCTTCCCAATATCCCTTTGCCAATTCCACAAGAACAGCCTTAGCGAAAGGCTTCTTGAAGAGAAAGATGTAACTCTGTGACATGAATTAACAGAACACAGAGCAGTTTCTCAGAAAGCTTCTTTCCAGTTTGGAACGGAAGATATTTGCTTTTTCACCATAGCCCTCTAGGGGCTTCCAAATATCCCTTTGCCAATTCCACAAGAACAGCCTTAGCGAAAGGCTTCTTGAAGGGAAAGATGTAAGCCTGTGAGATGAATTAACAGAACACAGAACCGTTTCTCAGAAAGCTTCTTTCCAGTTTGGAACGGAAGACATTTCCTTTTTCACCATAGCCCTCTAAGGGCTTCCAAATCTCCCTTTGCCAAATCCTAAAGAACAGCCATAGCGAAAGGCTTCTCTAAGGGAAAGATTTAACTCTGTGACATGAATTAACGGAACACAGAGCAGTTTCTCAGAAAGCTTCTTTCCGGTTTGGAACGGAAGATATTTCCTTTTTCACCAGAGCCCTCTAAGGGCTTCCATATATCCCTTTGCCAATTCCACAAGAACTGCCTAAGCGAAAGGCTTCTTGAAAGGAAAGATGTAACTAGGTGACATGAATTAACAGAACACAGAGCAGTTTCTCAGAAAGCTTCTTTCCAGTTTTGAACCGAAGATATTTCGTTTTTCTCCATAGCCCTCTATGGGCTTCCAAACATCACTTTGCCAATTCCACAAGAACAGCCTTAGCGAAAGGCTTCTTGAAGGGAAAGATGTAACTCTGTGAGATGAATTAACAGAACACAGAGCAGTTTCTCACAAAGCTTCTTTCCAGTTTGGAAGGGGAGGTATTTCCTTTTTCACCATAGCCCTCTATCAGCTTCCAAATATCCCTTTGCCAATTCCACAAGAACAGCCTTAGCGAAAGGCTTCTTGAAGGGAAAGATGTAACTCTGTGAGATGAATTAACAGAACACAGAGCAGTTTCTCTGAAAGCTTGTTTTCAGTTTTGAACGGAAGATATTTCCTTTTTCACCATAGCCCTCTATGGGCTTCCAAATATCCCTTTGCCAATTCCGCAAGAACAGCCTTAGAGAAAGGCTTCTTGAAGGGAAAGATGTAACTCTGTGACATGAATTAACAGAACACAGAGCAGTTTCTCAGAAAGCTTCTTTCCAGTTTTGAACGGAAGATATTTCTTTTTTCACCATAGCCCTCTAAGGGCTTCCAAATATCCCTTTGCCAATTCCACAAGAACAGCCTTAGCGAAAGGCTTCTTGAAGGGAAAGATGTAACTCTGTGAGATGAATTAACAGAACACAGAGCAGTTTATCAGAAACCATCTTTCCAGTTTTGAACGGAAGATATTTCGTTTTTCACCATAGCCCTCTAGGGGCTTCCAAATATCCCTTTGCCAATTCCACAAGAACAGCTTAGCGAAAGGCTTCTTGAAGGGAAAGATGTAACTCTGTGAGATGAATTAAGAGAACACAGAGCAGTTTCTCAGAAGGCTTCTTTCCAATTTTGAACGGAAGATATTTTCCTTTTCACCATAGCCCTCTATGGGCTTCCAAATATCCCTTTGCGAATTCCACAAGAACAGCCTTAGCGAAAGGCTTCTGGAAAGGAAAGATGTAACTCTGTGATATGAATTAACAGTACACAGAGCAGTTTCTCAGACAGCTTCTTTCCAGTTTTCAACGGAAGATATTTCCTTTTTCACCATAGCCCTCTATGGGATTCCAAATATCCCTTTGCCAATTCCACAAGAACAGCCCTAGAGAAAGGCTTCTTGAAGGGAAAGATGTAACTCTGTGACATGAATTAACAGAACACAGAGCAGTTTCTCAGAAAGCTTCTTTCCAGTTTTGAACGGAAGATATTTCTTTTTTCACCATAGCCCTCTATGGGTTTCCAAATATCCCTTTGCCAATTCCACAAGAACAGCCTTAGCGAAAGGCTTCTTGAAGGGAAAGATGTAACTCTGTGAGATGAATTAACAGAACACAGAGCAGTTTCTCAGAAAGCTTCTTTCCAGTTTGGAACGGAAGGTATTTCCTTTTTCACCATAGCCCTCTATTAGCTTCCAAATATCCCTTTGCCAATTCCACAAGAACAGCCTTAGCGAAAGGCTTCTTGAAGGGAAAGATGTAACTCTGTGAGATGAATTAACAGAACACAGAGCAGTTTCTCTGAAAGCTTCCTTCCAGTTTTGAACGGAAGATATTTCCTTTTTCACCATAGCCCTCTAAGGGCTTCCAAATATCCCTTTGCCAATTCCACAAGAACACCTTAGCGAAAGGCTTCTTGAAGGGAAAGATGTAACTCTGTGAGATGAATTAACAGAACACAGAGCAGTTTCTCAGAAAGCTTCTTTCCAGTTTTGAACGGAAGATATTTCCTTTTTTAACCATTGCCCTCTATGGGCTTCCAAATATCCCTTTGCCAATTCCACAAGAACAGCCTTAGCGAAAGGCTTCTTGAAGGGAAAGATGTAACTCTGTGAGATGAATTAACAGAACACAGAGCAGTTTTTCAGAAAGCTTCTTTCAAGTTTTGAAAAGAAGATATTTCCTTTTTCACCATAGCCCTATATGGGCTTCCCAATATCCCTTTGCCAATTCCACAAGAACAGCCTTAGCGAAAGGCTTCTTGAAGGGAAAGATGTAACCCTGTGACATGAATTAACAGAACACAGAGCAGTTTCTCAGAAAGCTTCTTTCCAGTTTGGAACGGAAGATATTTGCTTCTTCACCATAGCCCTCTAGGGGCTTCCAAATATCCCTTTGCCAATTCCACAAGAACATCCTTAGCGAAAGGCTTCTTGAAGGGAAAGATGTAACTCTGTGAGATGAATTAACAGAACACAGAGCAGTTTCTCAGAAAGCTTCTTTCCAGTTTGGAACGGAAGATATTTCCTTTTTCACCATAGACCTCTATGGGCTTCCAAATCTCCCTTTGCCAATTCCTAAAGAACAGCCATAGCGAAAGGCTTCTCTAAGGGAAAGATTTAACTCTGTGACATGAATTAACAGAACACAGAGCAGTTTCTCAGAAAGCTTCTTTCCGGTTTGGAACGGAAGATATTTCCTTTTTCACCAGAGCCCTCTAAGGGCTTCCATATATCCCTTTGACAATTCCACAAGAACAGCCTTAGCGAAAGGCTTCTTGAAGGGAAAGATGTGACCCTGTGAGATGAATTAACAGAACACAGAGCAGTTTCTCAGAAAGCTTCTTTCCAGTTTTGAACGGAAGATATTTCCTTTTTCTCCATAGCCCTCTATGGGCTTTCAAATATCCCTTTGCCAATTCCACAAGAACAGCCTTAGGGAAAGACTTATTTAAGGAAAAGATGAAACTCTGTGAGATGAATTAACAGAACACAGAGCAGTTTATCAGAAACCTTCTTTCCAGTTTTGAACGGAAGGTATTTCGTTTTTGAGCATTGCCCTCTATGGGCTTCCAAATATCCCTTTGCCAATTCCACAAGAGCAGCCTTAGCGAAAGGCTTCTTGAGGGGAAAGATGTAACTCTGTGAGATGAATTAACAGAACAGAGAGCAGTTTTTCAGAAAGCTTCTTTCCAGTTTTGAACGGAAGATATTTCCTTTTTCACCATAGCCCTCTATGGGATTCCCAATATCACTTTGCCAATTCCACAAGAACAGCCATAGCGAAAGGCTTCTCTAAGGGAAAGATTTAACTCTGTGACATGAATTAACAGAACACAGAGCAGTTTCTCAGAAAGCTTCTTTCCGGTTTGGAACGGAAGATATTTCCTTTTTCACCAGAGCCTTCTAAGGGCTTCCATATATCCCTTTGCCAATTCCACAAGAACAGCCTTAGCGAAAGGCTTCTTGAAGGGAAAGATGTAACCCTGTGAGATGAATAAACAGAAGACAGAGCAGTTTCTCAGAAAGCTTCTTTCCAATTTTGAACGGAAGATATTTCCTTTTTCACCATAGCCCTCTATGGGCTTTCAAATATCCCTTTGCCAATTCCACAAGAACAGCCTTAGCGAAAGGCTTCTTGAAGGAAAAGATGAAACTCTGTGAGATGAATTAACAGAACACAGAGCAGTTTATCAGAAACCTTCTTTCCAGTTTTGAACGGAAGATATTTCGTTTTTCACCATAGCCCTCTAGGGGCTTCCAAATATCCCTTTGCCAATTCCACAAGAACAGGTTAGCGAAAGGCATCTTGAAGGGAAAGAAGTAACTCTGTGAGATGAATTAACAGAACACAGAGCAGTTTCTCAGAAAGCTTCTTTCCAGTTTTGAACGGAAGATATTTCCTTTTTCACAATAGCCCTCTATGGGCTTCCAAATATCCCCTTGCCAATTCCACAAGAACAGCCTGAGCGAAGGGCTTCTTGAAGGGAAAGATGTAACTCTGTGAGATGAATTAACAAAACACAGAGCAGTTTCTCAGAAGGCTTCTTTCCAGTTTTGAACGGAAGATATTTTCCTTTTCACCAAATCCCTATATGGGCTTCCAAATATCCCTTTGCCAATTCCACAAGAACAGCCTTAGCGAAAGGCTTCTGGAAAGGAAAGATGTAACTCTGTGATATGAATTAGCAGAACACAGAGCAGTTTCTCAGACAGCTTCTTTCCAGTTTTCAACGGAAGATATTTCCTTTTTCACCATAGCCCTCTATGGGATTCCAAATATCCCTTTGCCAATTCCACAAGAACAGCCTTAGCGAAAGGCTTCTTGAAGGGAAAGATGTAACTCTGTGAGATGAATTAACAGAACACAGAGCAGTTTCTCACAAAGCTTCTTTCCAGTTTGGAACGGAAGGTATTTCCTTTTTCACCATAGCCCTCTATCAGCTTCCAAATATCCCTTTGCCAATTCCACAAGAACAGCCTTAGCGAAAGGCTTCTTGAAGGGAAAGATGTAACTCTGTGAGATGAATTAACAGAACACAGAGCAGTTTCTCTGAAAGCTTCTTTCCAGTTTTGAACGGAAGATATTTCCTTTTTCACCATAGCCGTCTATGGGCTTGAAATATCCCTTTGCCAATTCCGCAAGAACAGCCTTAGAGAAAGGCTTCTTGAAGGGAAAGATGTAACTCTGTGACATGAATTAACAGAACACAGAGCAGTTTCTCAGAAAGCTTCTTTCCAGTTTTGAACGGAAGATATTTCTTTTTTCACCATAGCCCTCTATGGGCTTCCAAATATCCCTTTGCCAATTCCACAAGAACAGCCTTAGCGAAAGGCTTCTTGAAGGGAAAGATGTAACTCTGTGAGATGAATTAACAGAACACAGAGCAGTTTCTCAGAAAGCTTCTTTCCAATTTTGAACGGAAGATATTTCCTTTTTCACCATAGCCCTCTATGGGCTTCCCAATATCCCTTTTAAAATTCCACAAGAAGAGCCTTAGCGAAAGGCTTCTTGAAGGGAAAGATGGAACTCTGTGAGATGAATTAACAAAACACAGAGCAGTTTCTGAGAAAGCTTCTTTCCAGTTTTGAACGGAAGATATTTCCTTTTTCACCATAGACCTCTAAGGGCTTCCAAATATCCCTTTGCCAATTCCACAAGAACAGCCTTAGGGAAAGGCTTCTTGAAGGGAAAGATGTAACTCTGTGACATGAATTAACAGAACACAGAGCAGTTTCTCAGAAAGCTTCTTTCCAGTTTGGAACGGAAGATATTTGCTTTTTCACCATAGCCCTCTAGGGGCTTCCAAATATCCCTTTGCCAATTCCACAAGAACATCCTTTGCGAAAGGCTTCTTGAAGGGAAAGATGTAACTCTGTGAGATGAATTAACAGAACACAGAGCAGTTTCTCAGAAAGCTTCTTTCCAGTTTGGAACGGAAGATATTTCCTTTTTCACCATAGCCCTCTATGGGCTTCCAAATCTCCCTTTGCCAATTCCTAAAGAACAGCCATAGCGAAAGGCTTCTCTAAGGGAAAGATTTAACTCTGTGACATGAATTAACAGAACACAGAGCAGTTTCTCAGAAAGCTTCTTTCCGGTTTGGAACGGAAGATATTTCCATTTTCACCAGAGCCCTCTAAGGGCTTCCATATATCCCTTTGCCAATTCAACAAGAACAGCCTTAGCGAAAGGCTTCTTGAAGGGAAAGATGTGACACTGTGAGATGAATTAACAGAACACAGAGCAGTTTCTCAGAAAGCTTCTTTCCAGTTTTGAACGGAAGATATTTCCTTTTTCTCCATAGCCCTCTATGGGCTTTCAAATATCCCTTTGCCAATTCCACAAGAACAGCCTTAGCGAAAGACTTATTTAAGGAAAAGATGAAACTCTGTGAGATGAATTAACAGAACACAGAGCAGTTTATCAGAAACCTTCTTTCCAGTTTTGAACGGAAGGTATTTCGTTTTTGAGCATTGCCCTCTATGGGCTTCCAAATATCCCTTTGCCAATTCCACAAGAGCAGCCTTAGCGAAAGGCTTCTTGAGGGGAAAGATGTAACTCTGTGAGATGAATTAACAGAACACAGAGCAGTTTTTCAGAAAGCTTCTTTCCAGTTTTGAACGGAAGATATTTCCTTTTTCACCATAGCCCTCTATGTTATTCCCAATATCACTTTGCCAATTCCACAAGAACAGCCTGAGCGAAGGGCTTCTTGAAGGGAAAGATGTAACTCTGTGAGATGAATTAACAGAACACAGAGCAGTTTCTCAGAAAGCTTCTTTCCAATTTTGAACGGAAGATATTTCCTTTTTCACCATAGCCCTCTATGGGCTTCCCAATATCCCTTTTAAAATTCCACAAGAAGAGCCTTAGCGAAAGGCTTCTTGAAGGGAAAGATGGAACTCTATGAGATGAATTAACAAAACACAGAGCAGTTTCTGAGAAAGCTTCTTTCCAGTTTTGAACGGAAGATATTTCCTTTTTCACCATAGACCTCTAAGGGCTTCCAAATATCCCTTTGCCAATTCCACAAGAACAGCCTTAGGGAAAGGCTTCTTGAAGGGAAAGATGTAACTCTGTGACATGAATTAACAGAACACAGAGCAGTTTCTCAGAAAGCTTCTTTCCACTTTGGAACGGAAGATATTTGCTTTTTCACCATAGCCCTCTAGGGGCTTCCAAATATCCCTTTGCCAATTCCACAAGAACATCCTTTGCGAAAGGCTTCTTGAAGGGAAAGATGTAACTCTGTGAGATGAATTAACAGAACACAGAGCAGTTTCTCAGAAAGCTTCTTTCCAGTTTGGAACGGAAGATATTTCCTTTTTCACCATAGCCCTCTATGGGCTTCCAAATCTCCCTTTGCCAATTCCTAAAGAACAGCCATAGCGAAAGGCTTCTCTAAGGGAAAGATTTAACTCTGTGACATGAATTAACAGAACACAGAGCAGTTTCTCAGAAAGCTTCTTTCCGGTTTGGAACGGAAGATATTTCCATTTTCACCAGAGCCCTCTAAGGGCTTCCATATATCCCTTTGCCAATTCAACAAGAACAGCCTTAGCGAAAGGCTTCTTGAAGGGAAAGATGTGACACTGTGAGATGAATTAACAGAACACAGAGCAGTTTCTCAGAAAGCTTCTTTCCAGTTTTGAACGGAAGATATTTCCTTTTTCTCCATAGCCCTCTATGGGCTTTCAAATATCCCTTTGCCAATTCCACAAGAACAGCCTTAGCGAAAGACTTATTTAAGGAAAAGATGAAACTCTGTGAGATGAATTAACAGAACACAGAGCAGTTTATCAGAAACCTTCTTTCCAGTTTTGAACGGAAGATATTTCGTTTTTGAGCATTGCCCTCTATGGGCTTCCAAATATCCCTTTGCCAATTCCACAAGAGCAGCCTTAGCGAAAGGCTTCTTGAGGGGAAAGATGTAACTCTGTGAGATGAATTAACAGAACACAGAGCAGTTTTTCAGAAAGCTTCTTTCCAGTTTTGAACGGAAGATATTTCCTTTTTCACCATAGCCCTCTATGTTATTCCCAATATCACTTTGCCAATTCCACAAGAACAGCCATAGCGAAAGGCTTCTCTAAGGGAAAGATTTAACTCTGTGACATGAATTAACAGAACACAGAGCAGTTTCTCAGAAAGCTTCTTTCCGGTTTGGAACGGAAGATATTTCCTTTTTCACCAGAGCCTTCTAAGGGCTTCCATATATCCCTTTGCCAATTCCACAAGAACAGCCTTAGCGAAAGGCTTCTTGAAGGGAAAGATGTAACCCTGTGAGATGAATAAACAGAAGACAGAGCAGTTTCTCAGAAAGCTTCTTTCCAATTTTGAACGGAAGATATTTCCTTTTTCACCATAGCCCTCTATGGGCTTTCAAATATCCCTTTGCCAATTCCACAAGAACAGCCTTAGCGAAAGGCTTCTTGAAGGAAAAGATGAAACTCTGTGAGATGAATTAACAGAACACAGAGCAGTTTATCAGAAACCTTCTTTCCAGTTTTGAACGGAAGATATTTCGTTTTTCAAAATAGCCCTCTAGGGGCTTCCAAATATCCCTTTGCCAATTCCACAAGAACAGGTTAGCGAAAGGCATCTTGAAGGGAAAGAAGTAACTCTGTGAGATGAATTAACAGAACACAGAGCAGTTTCTCAGAAAGCTTCTTTCCAGTTTTGAACGGATTATATTTCCTTTTTCACAATAGCCCTCTAAGGGCTTCCAAATATCCCCTTGACAATTCCACAAGAACAGCCTGAGCGAAGGGCTTCTTGAAGGGAAAGATGTAACTCTGTGAGATGAATTAACAGAACACAGAGCAGTTTCTCAGAAGGCTTCTTTCCAGTTTTGAACGGAAGATATTTTCCTTTTCACCATATCCCAATATGGGCTTCCAAATATCCCTTTGCCAATTCCACAAGAACAGCCTTAGCGAAAGGCTTCTGGAAAGGAGAGATGTAACTCTGAGATATGAATTAGCAGAACACAGAGCAGTTTCTCAGACAGCTTCTTTCCAGTTTTCAACGGAAGATATTTCCTTTTTCACCATAGCCCTCTATGGGATTCCAAATATCCCTTTGCCAATTCCACAAGAACAGCCTTAGCGAAAGGCTTCTTGAAGGAAAAGATGAAACTCTGTGAGATGAATTAACAAAACACAGAGCAGTTTATCAGAAACCTTCTTTGCAGTTTTTAACGGAAGATATTTCGTTTTTCACCATAGCCCTCTAGGGGCTTCCAAATATCCCTTTGCCAATTCCACAAGAACAGGTTAGCGAAAGGCTTCTTGAAGGGAAAGAAGTAACTCTGTGAGATGAATTAACAGAACACAGAGCAGTTTCTCAGAAAGCTTCTTTCCAGTTTTGAACGGAAGATATTTCCTTTTTCACAATAGCCCTCTATGGGCTTCCAAATATCCCCTGGCCAATTCCACAAGAACGGCCTTAGCGAAGGGCTTCTTGAAGGGAAAGATGTAACTCTGTGAGATGAAATAACAGAACACAGAGCAGTTTCTCAGAAGGCTTCTTTCCAGTTTTGAACGGAAGATATTTTCCTTTTCACCCTAGCCCTCTATGGGCTTCCAAATATCCCTTTGCCAATTCCACAAGAACAGCCTTAGCGAAAGGCTTCTGGAAAGGAAAGATGTAACTCTGTGATATGAATTAGCAGAACACAGAGCAGTTTCTCAGACAGCTTCTTTCCAGTTTTCAACGGAAGATATTTCCTTTTTCACCATAGCCCTCTATGGGCTTCCAAATATCCCTTTGCCAATTCCACAAGAACAGCCTTAGCGAAAGGCTTCTTGAAGGGAAAGATGTAACTCTGTGAGATGAATTAACAGAACACAGAGCAGTTTCTCACAAAGCTTCTTTCCAGTTTGGAACGGAAAGTATTTCCTTTTTCACCATAGCCCTCTATGGGATTCCAAATATCCCTTTGCCAATTCCACAAGAACAGCCTTAGCGAAAGGCTTCTTGAAGGGAAAGATGTAACTCTGTGAGATGAATTAACAGAACACAGAGCAGTTTCTCTGAAAGCTTCTTTCCAGTTTTGAACGGAAGATATTTCCTTTTTCACCATAGCCCTCTATGGGCTTCCAAATATCCCTTTGCCAATTCCGCAAGAACAGCCTTAGCGAAAGGCTTCTTGAAGGGAAAGATGTAACTCTGTGACATGAATTAACAGAACACAGAGCAGTTTCTCAGAAAGCTTCTTTCCCGTTTTGAACGGAAGATATTTCTTTTTTCACCATAGCCCTCTATGGGCTTCCAAATATCCCTTTGCCAATTCCACAAGAACAGCCTTAGCGAAAGGCTTCCTGAAGGGAAAGATGTAACTCTGTGAGATGAATTAACAGAACACAGAGCAGTTTCTCAGAAAGCTTCTTTCCAATTTTGAACGGAAGATATTTCCTTTTTTACCATAGCCCTCTATGGGCTTCCAAATATCCCTTTTCCAATTCCACAAGAAGAGCCTTAGCGAAAGGCTTCTTGAAGGGAAAGATGTACCTCTGTGAGATGAATTAACAAAACACAGAGCTGTTTCTGAGAAAGCTTCTTTCCAGTTTTGAACGGAAGATATTTCCTTTTTCACCATAGCCCTCTAAGGGCTTCCAAATATCCCTTTGCCAATTCCACAAGAACAGCCTTAGAGAAAGGATTCTTGAAGGGAAAAATGTAACTCTGTGAGATGAATTAACAGAACACAGAGCAGTTTCTGAGAAAGCTTCTTTCCAGTTTTGAACGGAAGATATTTGTTTTTTCACCATAGCCCTCTATGGACTTCCAAATATCCCTTTGCCAATTCCACAAGAACAGCCTTAGCGAAAGGCTTCTTGAAGGGAAAGATGTAACTCTGTGACATGAATTAACAGAACACAGAGCAGTTTGTCAGAAAGCTTCTTTCGAATTTTCAACGGAAGATATTTCCTTTTTCACTATAGCCCTCTATGGGCTTCCAAATATCCCTTTGCCAATTCCACAAGAACAGCCTTAGCGAAAGGCTTCTTGAAGGGAATGATGTAACTCTGTGAGATGAATTAACAGAACACAGAGCAGTTTCTCAGAAAGCTTCTTTCCAGTTTTGAACCGAAGATATTTCGTTTTTCAAAATAGCCCTCTAGGGGCTTCCAAATATCCCTTTGCCAATTCCACAAGAACAGGTTAGCGAAAGGCATCTTGAAGGGAAAGAAGTAACTCTGTGAGATGAATTAACAGAACACAGAGCAGTTTCTCAGAAAGCTTCTTTCCAGTTTTGAACGGATTATATTTCCTTTTTCACAATAGCCCTCTAAGGGCTTCCAAATATCCCCTTGACAATTCCACAAGAACAGCCTGAGCGAAGGGCTTCTTGAAGGGAAAGATGTAACTCTGTGAGATGAATTAACAGAACACAGAGCAGTTTCTCAGAAGGCTTCTTTCCAGTTTTGAACGGAAGATATTTTCCTTTTCACCATATCCCAATATGGGCTTCCAAATATCCCTTTGCCAATTCCACAAGAACAGCCTTAGCGAAAGGCTTCTGGAAAGGAGAGATGTAACTCTGAGATATGAATTAGCAGAACACAGAGCAGTTTCTCAGACAGCTTCTTTCCAGTTTTCAACGGAAGATATTTCCTTTTTCACCATAGCCCTCTATGGGATTCCAAATATCCCTTTGCCAATTCCACAAGAACAGCCTTAGCGAAAGGCTTCTTGAAGGAAAAGATGAAACTCTGTGAGATGAATTAACAAAACACAGAGCAGTTTATCAGAAACCTTCTTTGCAGTTTTTAACGGAAGATATTTCGTTTTTCACCATAGCCCTCTAGGGGCTTCCAAATATCCCTTTGCCAATTCCACAAGAACAGGTTAGCGAAAGGCTTCTTGAAGGGAAAGAAGTAACTCTGTGAGATGAATTAACAGAACACAGAGCAGTTTCTCAGAAAGCTTCTTTCCAGTTTTGAACGGAAGATATTTCCTTTTTCACAATAGCCCTCTATGGGCTTCCAAATATCCCCTGGCCAATTCCACAAGAACGGCCTTAGCGAAGGGCTTCTTGAAGGGAAAGATGTAACTCTGTGAGATGAAATAACAGAACACAGAGCAGTTTCTCAGAAGGCTTCTTTCCAGTTTTGAACGGAAGATATTTTCCTTTTCACCCTAGCCCTCTATGGGCTTCCAAATATCCCTTTGCCAATTCCACAAGAACAGCCTTAGCGAAAGGCTTCTTGAAGGGAAAGATGTAACTCTGTGAGATGAATTAACAGAACACAGAGCAGTTTCTCAGAAAGCTTCTTTCCAGTTTTGAACGGAAGATATTTCCTTTTTTAACCATTGCCCTCTATGGGCTTCCAAATATCCCTTTGCCAATTCCACAAGAACAGCCTTAGCGAAAGGGTTCTTGAAGGGAAAGATGTAACTCTGTGAGATGAATTAACAGAACACAGAGCAGTTTTTCAGAAAGCTTCTTTCCAGTTTTGAACGGAAGATATTTCCTTTTTCACCATAGCCCTATATGGGCTTCCCAATATCCCTTTGCCAATTCCACAAGAACAGCCTTAGCGAAAGGCTTCTTGAAGAGAAAGATGTAACTCTGTGACATGAATTAACAGAACACAGAGCAGTTTCTCAGAAAGCTTCTTTCCAGTTTGGAACGGAAGATATTTGCTTTTTCACCATAGCCCTCTAGGGGCTTCCAAATATCCCTTTGCCAATTCCACAAGAACAGCCTTAGCGAAAGGCTTCTTGAAGGGAAAGATGTAAGCCTGTGAGATGAATTAACAGAACACAGAACCGTTTCTCAGAAAGCTTCTTTCCAGTTTGGAACGGAAGATATTTCCTTTTTCACCATAGCCCTCTAAGGGCTTCCAAATCTCCCTTTGCCAAATCCTAAAGAACAGCCATAGCGAAAGGCTTCTCTAAGGGAAAGATTTAACTCTGTGACATGAATTAACGGAACACAGAGCAGTTTCTCAGAAAGCTTCTTTCCGGTTTGGAACGGAAGATATTTCCTTTTTCACCAGAGCCCTCTAAGGGCTTCCATATATCCCTTTGCCAATTCCACAAGAACTGCCTAAGCGAAAGGCTTCTTGAAAGGAAAGATGTAACTAGGTGACATGAATTAACAGAACACAGAGCAGTTTCTCAGAAAGCTTCTTTCCAGTTTTGAACCGAAGATATTTCGTTTTTCTCCATAGCCCTCTATGGGCTTCCAAACATCACTTTGCCAATTCCACATGAACAGCCTTAGCGAAAGGCTTCTTGAAGGGAAAGATGTAACTCTGTGAGATGAATTAACAGAACACAGAGCAGTTTCTCACAAAGCTTCTTTCCAGTTTGGAAGGGGAGGTATTTCCTTTTTCACCATAGCCCTCTATCAGCTTCCAAATATCCCTTTGCCAATTCCACAAGAACAGCCTTAGCGAAAGGCTTCTTGAAGGGAAAGATGTAACTCTGTGAGATGAATTAACAGAACACAGAGCAGTTTCTCTGAAAGCTTGTTTTCAGTTTTGAACGGAAGATATTTCCTTTTTCACCATAGCCCTCTATGGGCTTCCAAATATCCCTTTGCCAATTCCGCAAGAACAGCCTTAGAGAAAGGTTTCTTGAAGGGAAAGATGTAACTCTGTGACATGAATTAACAGAACACAGAGCAGTTTCTCAGAAAGCTTCTTTCCAGTTTTGAACGGAAGATATTTCTTTTTTCACCATAGCCCTCTAAGGGCTTCCAAATATCCCTTTGCCAATTCCACAAGAACAGCCTTAGCGAAAGGCTTCTTGAAGGGAAAGATGTAACTCTGTGAGATGAATTAACAGAACACAGAGCAGTTTATCAGAAACCATCTTTCCAGTTTTGAACGGAAGATATTTCGTTTTTCACCATAGCCCTCTAGGGGCTTCCAAATATCCCTTTGCCAATTCCACAAGAACAGCTTAGCGAAAGGCTTCTTGAAGGGAAAGATGTAACTCTGTGAGATGAATTAAGAGAACACAGAGCAGTTTCTCAGAAGGCTTCTTTCCAATTTTGAACGGAAGATATTTTCCTTTTCACCATAGCCCTCTATGGGCTTCCAAATATCCCTTTGCGAATTCCACAAGAACAGCCTTAGCGAAAGGCTTCTGGAAAGGAAAGATGTAACTCTGTGATATGAATTAACAGTACACAGAGCAGTTTCTCAGACAGCTTCTTTCCAGTTTTCAACGGAAGATATTTCCTTTTTCACCATAGCCCTCTATGGGATTCCAAATATCCCTTTGCCAATTCCACAAGAACAGCCCTAGAGAAAGGCTTCTTGAAGGGAAAGATGTAACTCTGTGACATGAATTAACAGAACACAGAGCAGTTTCTCAGAAAGCTTCTTTCCAGTTTTGAACGGAAGATATTTCTTTTTTCACCATAGCCCTCTATGGGTTTCCAAATATCCCTTTGCCAATTCCACAAGAACAGCCTTAGCGAAAGGCTTCTTGAAGGGAAAGATGTAACTCTGTGAGATGAATTAACAGAACACAGAGCAGTTTCTCAGAAAGCTTCTTTCCAGTTTGGAACGGAAGGTATTTCCTTTTTCACCATAGCCCTCTATTAGCTTCCAAATATCCCTTTGCCAATTCCACAAGAACAGCCTTAGCGAAAGGCTTCTTGAAGGGAAAGATGTAACTCTGTGAGATGAATTAACAGAACACAGAGCAGTTTCTCTGAAAGCTTCCTTCCAGTTTTGAACGGAAGATATTTCCTTTTTCACCATAGCCCTCTAAGGGCTTCCAAATATCCCTTTGCCAATTCCACAAGAACACCTTAGCGAAAGGCTTCTTGAAGGGAAAGATGTAACTCTGTGAGATGAATTAACAGAACACAGAGCAGTTTCTCAGAAAGCTTCTTTCCAGTTTTGAACGGAAGATATTTCCTTTTTTAACCATTGCCCTCTATGGGCTTCCAAATATCCCTTTGCCAATTCCACAAGAACAGCCTTAGCGAAAGGCTTCTTGAAGGGAAAGATGTAACTCTGTGAGATGAATTAACAGAACACAGAGCAGTTTTTCAGAAAGCTTCTTTCAAGTTTTGAAAAGAAGATATTTCCTTTTTCACCATAGCCCTATATGGGCTTCCCAATATCCCTTTGCCAATTCCACAAGAACAGCCTTAGCGAAAGGCTTCTTGAAGGGAAAGATGTAACCCTGTGACATGAATTAACAGAACACAGAGCAGTTTCTCAGAAAGCTTCTTTCCAGTTTGGAACGGAAGATATTTGCTTCTTCACCATAGCCCTCTAGGGGCTTCCAAATATCCCTTTGCCAATTCCACAAGAACATCCTTAGCGAAAGGCTTCTTGAAGGGAAAGATGTAACTCTGTGAGATGAATTAACAGAACACAGAGCAGTTTCTCAGAAAGCTTCTTTCCAGTTTGGAACGGAAGATATTTCCTTTTTCACCATAGACCTCTATGGGCTTCCAAATCTCCCTTTGCCAATTCCTAAAGAACAGCCATAGCGAAAGGCTTCTCTAAGGGAAAGATTTAACTCTGTGACATGAATTAACAGAACACAGAGCAGTTTCTCAGAAAGCTTCTTTCCGGTTTGGAACGGAAGATATTTCCTTTTTCACCAGAGCCCTCTAAGGGCTTCCATATATCCCTTTGACAATTCCACAAGAACAGCCTTAGCGAAAGGCTTCTTGAAGGGAAAGATGTGACCCTGTGAGATGAATTAACAGAACACAGAGCAGTTTCTCAGAAAGCTTCTTTCCAGTTTTGAACGGAAGATATTTCCTTTTTCTCCATAGCCCTCTATGGGCTTTCAAATATCCCTTTGCCAATTCCACAAGAACAGCCTTAGGGAAAGACTTATTTAAGGAAAAGATGAAACTCTGTGAGATGAATTAACAGAACACAGAGCAGTTTATCAGAAACCTTCTTTCCAGTTTTGAACGGAAGGTATTTCGTTTTTGAGCATTGCCCTCTATGGGCTTCCAAATATCCCTTTGCCAATTCCACAAGAGCAGCCTTAGCGAAAGGCTTCTTGAGGGGAAAGATGTAACTCTGTGAGATGAATTAACAGAACACAGAGCAGTTTTTCAGAAAGCTTCTTTCCAGTTTTGAACGGAAGATATTTCCTTTTTCACCATAGCCCTCTATGGGATTCCCAATATCACTTTGCCAATTCCACAAGAACAGCCATAGCGAAAGGCTTCTCTAAGGGAAAGATTTAACTCTGTGACATGAATTAACAGAACACAGAGCAGTTTCTCAGAAAGCTTCTTTCCGGTTTGGAACGGAAGATATTTCCTTTTTCACCAGAGCCTTCTAAGGGCTTCCATATATCCCTTTGCCAATTCCACAAGAACAGCCTTAGCGAAAGGCTTCTTGAAGGGAAAGATGTAACCCTGTGAGATGAATAAACAGAAGACAGAGCAGTTTCTCAGAAAGCTTCTTTCCAATTTTGAACGGAAGATATTTCCTTTTTCACCATAGCCCTCTATGGGCTTTCAAATATCCCTTTGCCAATTCCACAAGAACAGCCTTAGCGAAAGGCTTCTTGAAGGAAAAGATGAAACTCTGTGAGATGAATTAACAGAACACAGAGCAGTTTATCAGAAACCTTCTTTCCAGTTTTGAACGGAAGATATTTCGTTTTTCACCATAGCCCTCTAGGGGCTTCCAAATATCCCTTTGCCAATTCCACAAGAACAGGTTAGCGAAAGGCATCTTGAAGGGAAAGAAGTAACTCTGTGAGATGAATTAACAGAACACAGAGCAGTTTCTCAGAAAGCTTCTTTCCAGTTTTGAACGGAAGATATTTCCTTTTTCACAATAGCCCTCTATGGGCTTCCAAATATCCCCTTGCCAATTCCACAAGAACAGCCTGAGCGAAGGGCTTCTTGAAGGGAAAGATGTAACTCTGTGAGATGAATTAACAAAACACAGAGCAGTTTCTCAGAAGGCTTCTTTCCAGTTTTGAACGGAAGATATTTTCCTTTTCACCAAATCCCTATATGGGCTTCCAAATATCCCTTTGCCAATTCCACAAGAACAGCCTTAGCGAAAGGCTTCTGGAAAGGAAAGATGTAACTCTGTGATATGAATTAGCAGAACACAGAGCAGTTTCTCAGACAGCTTCTTTCCAGTTTTCAACGGAAGATATTTCCTTTTTCACCATAGCCCTCTATGGGATTCCAAATATCCCTTTGCCAATTCCACAAGAACAGCCTTAGCGAAAGGCTTCTTGAAGGGAAAGATGTAACTCTGTGAGATGAATTAACAGAACACAGAGCAGTTTCTCACAAAGCTTCTTTCCAGTTTGGAACGGAAGGTATTTCCTTTTTCACCATAGCCCTCTATCAGCTTCCAAATATCCCTTTGCCAATTCCACAAGAACAGCCTTAGCGAAAGGCTTCTTGAAGGGAAAGATGTAACTCTGTGAGATGAATTAACAGAACACAGAGCAGTTTCTCTGAAAGCTTCTTTCCAGTTTTGAACGGAAGATATTTCCTTTTTCACCATAGCCGTCTATGGGCTTGAAATATCCCTTTGCCAATTCCGCAAGAACAGCCTTAGAGAAAGGCTTCTTGAAGGGAAAGATGTAACTCTGTGACATGAATTAACAGAACACAGAGCAGTTTCTCAGAAAGCTTCTTTCCAGTTTTGAACGGAAGATATTTCTTTTTTCACCATAGCCCTCTATGGGCTTCCAAATATCCCTTTGCCAATTCCACAAGAACAGCCTTAGCGAAAGGCTTCTTGAAGGGAAAGATGTAACTCTGTGAGATGAATTAACAGAACACAGAGCAGTTTCTCAGAAAGCTTCTTTCCAATATTGAACGGAAGATATTTCCTTTTTCACCATAGCCCTCTATGGGCTTCCCAATATCCCTTTTAAAATTCCACAAGAAGAGCCTTAGCGAAAGGCTTCTTGAAGGGAAAGATGGAACTCTGTGAGATGAATTAACAAAACACAGAGCAGTTTCTGAGAAAGCTTCTTTCCAGTTTTGAACGGAAGATATTTCCTTTTTCACCATAGACCTCTAAGGGCTTCCAAATATCCCTTTGCCAATTCCACAAGAACAGCCTTAGGGAAAGGCTTCTTGAAGGGAAAGATGTAACTCTGTGACATGAATTAACAGAACACAGAGCAGTTTCTCAGAAAGCTTCTTTCCAGTTTGGAACGGAAGATATTTGCTTTTTCACCATAGCCCTCTAGGGGCTTCCAAATATCCCTTTGCCAATTCCACAAGAACATCCTTTGCGAAAGGCTTCTTGAAGGGAAAGATGTAACTCTGTGAGATGAATTAACAGAACACAGAGCAGTTTCTCAGAAAGCTTCTTTCCAGTTTGGAACGGAAGATATTTCCTTTTTCACCATAGCCCTCTATGGGCTTCCAAATCTCCCTTTGCCAATTCCTAAAGAACAGCCATAGCGAAAGGCTTCTCTAAGGGAAAGATTTAACTCTGTGACATGAATTAACAGAACACAGAGCAGTTTCTCAGAAAGCTTCTTTCCGGTTTGGAACGGAAGATATTTCCATTTTCACCAGAGCCCTCTAAGGGCTTCCATATATCCCTTTGCCAATTCAACAAGAACAGCCTTAGCGAAAGGCTTCTTGAAGGGAAAGATGTGACACTGTGAGATGAATTAACAGAACACAGAGCAGTTTCTCAGAAAGCTTCTTTCCAGTTTTGAACGGAAGATATTTCCTTTTTCTCCATAGCCCTCTATGGGCTTTCAAATATCCCTTTGCCAATTCCACAAGAACAGCCTTAGCGAAAGACTTATTTAAGGAAAAGATGAAACTCTGTGAGATGAATTAACAGAACACAGAGCAGTTTATCAGAAACCTTCTTTCCAGTTTTGAACGGAAGGTATTTCGTTTTTGAGCATTGCCCTCTATGGGCTTCCAAATATCCCTTTGCCAATTCCACAAGAGCAGCCTTAGCGAAAGGCTTCTTGAGGGGAAAGATGTAACTCTGTGAGATGAATTAACAGAACACAGAGCAGTTTTTCAGAAAGCTTCTTTCCAGTTTTGAACGGAAGATATTTCCTTTTTCACCATAGCCCTCTATGTTATTCCCAATATCACTTTGCCAATTCCACAAGAACAGCCTGAGCGAAGGGCTTCTTGAAGGGAAAGATGTAACTCTGTGAGATGAATTAACAGAACACAGAGCAGTTTCTCAGAAAGCTTCTTTCCAATTTTGAACGGAAGATATTTCCTTTTTCACCATAGCCCTCTATGGGCTTCCCAATATCCCTTTTAAAATTCCACAAGAAGAGCCTTAGCGAAAGGCTTCTTGAAGGGAAAGATGGAACTCTATGAGATGAATTAACAAAACACAGAGCAGTTTCTGAGAAAGCTTCTTTCCAGTTTTGAACGGAAGATATTTCCTTTTTCACCATAGACCTCTAAGGGCTTCCAAATATCCCTTTGCCAATTCCACAAGAACAGCCTTAGGGAAAGGCTTCTTGAAGGGAAAGATGTAACTCTGTGACATGAATTAACAGAACACAGAGCAGTTTCTCAGAAAGCTTCTTTCCAGTTTGGAACGGAAGATATTTGCTTTTTCACCATAGCCCTCTAGGGGCTTCCAAATATCCCTTTGCCAATTCCACAAGAACATCCTTTGCGAAAGGCTTCTTGAAGGGAAAGATGTAACTCTGTGAGATGAATTAACAGAACACAGAGCAGTTTCTCAGAAAGCTTCTTTCCAGTTTGGAACGGAAGATATTTCCTTTTTCACCATAGCCCTCTATGGGCTTCCAAATCTCCCTTTGCCAATTCCTAAAGAACAGCCATAGCGAAAGGCTTCTCTAAGTGAAAGATTTAACTCTGTGACATGAATTAACAGAACACAGAGCAGTTTCTCAGAAAGCTTCTTTCCGGTTTGGAACGGAAGATATTTCCATTTTCACCAGAGCCCTCTAAGGGCTTCCATATATCCCTTTGCCAATTCAACAAGAACAGCCTTAGCGAAAGGCTTCTTGAAGGGAAAGATGTGACACTGTGAGATGAATTAACAGAACACAGAGCAGTTTCTCAGAAAGCTTCTTTCCAGTTTTGAACGGAAGATATTTCCTTTTTCTCCATAGCCCTCTATGGGCTTTCAAATATCCCTTTGCCAATTCCACAAGAACAGCCTTAGCGAAAGACTTATTTAAGGAAAAGATGAAACTCTGTGAGATGAATTAACAGAACACAGAGCAGTTTATCAGAAACCTTCTTTCCAGTTTTGAACGGAAGATATTTCGTTTTTGAGCATTGCCCTCTATGGGCTTCCAAATATCCCTTTGCCAATTCCACAAGAGCAGCCTTAGCGAAAGGCTTCTTGAGGGGAAAGATGTAACTCTGTGAGATGAATTAACAGAACACAGAGCAGTTTTTCAGAAAGCTTCTTTCCAGTTTTGAACGGAAGATATTTCCTTTTTCACCATAGCCCTCTATGTTATTCCCAATATCACTTTGCCAATTCCACAAGAACAGCCATAGCGAAAGGCTTCTCTAAGGGAAAGATTTAACTCTGTGACATGAATTAACAGAACACAGAGCAGTTTCTCAGAAAGCTTCTTTCCGGTTTGGAACGGAAGATATTTCCTTTTTCACCAGAGCCTTCTAAGGGCTTCCATATATCCCTTTGCCAATTCCACAAGAACAGCCTTAGCGAAAGGCTTCTTGAAGGGAAAGATGTAACCCTGTGAGATGAATAAACAGAAGACAGAGCAGTTTCTCAGAAAGCTTCTTTCCAATTTTGAACGGAAGATATTTCCTTTTTCACCATAGCCCTCTATGGGCTTTCAAATATCCCTTTGCCAATTCCACAAGAACAGCCTTAGCGAAAGGCTTCTTGAAGGAAAAGATGAAACTCTGTGAGATGAATTAACAGAACACAGAGCAGTTTATCAGAAACCTTCTTTCCAGTTTTGAACGGAAGATATTTCGTTTTTCAAAATAGCCCTCTAGGGGCTTCCAAATATCCCTTTGCCAATTCCACAAGAACAGGTTAGCGAAAGGCATCTTGAAGGGAAAGAAGTAACTCTGTGAGATGAATTAACAGAACACAGAGCAGTTTCTCAGAAAGCTTCTTTCCAGTTTTGAACGGATTATATTTCCTTTTTCACAATAGCCCTCTAAGGGCTTCCAAATATCCCCTTGACAATTCCACAAGAACAGCCTGAGCGAAGGGCTTCTTGAAGGGAAAGATGTAACTCTGTGAGATGAATTAACAGAACACAGAGCAGTTTCTCAGAAGGCTTCTTTCCAGTTTTGAACGGAAGATATTTTCCTTTTCACCATATCCCAATATGGGCTTCCAAATATCCCTTTGCCAATTCCACAAGAACAGCCTTAGCGAAAGGCTTCTGGAAAGGAGAGATGTAACTCTGAGATATGAATTAGCAGAACACAGAGCAGTTTCTCAGACAGCTTCTTTCCAGTTTTCAACGGAAGATATTTCCTTTTTCACCATAGCCCTCTATGGGATTCCAAATATCCCTTTGCCAATTCCACAAGAACAGCCTTAGCGAAAGGCTTCTTGAAGGAAAAGATGAAACTCTGTGAGATGAATTAACAAAACACAGAGCAGTTTATCAGAAACCTTCTTTGCAGTTTTTAACGGAAGATATTTCGTTTTTCACCATAGCCCTCTAGGGGCTTCCAAATATCCCTTTGCCAATTCCACAAGAACAGGTTAGCGAAAGGCTTCTTGAAGGGAAAGAAGTAACTCTGTGAGATGAATTAACAGAACACAGAGCAGTTTCTCAGAAAGCTTCTTTCCAGTTTTGAACGGAAGATATTTCCTTTTTCACAATAGCCCTCTATGGGCTTCCAAATATCCCCTGGCCAATTCCACAAGAACGGCCTTAGCGAAGGGCTTCTTGAAGGGAAAGATGTAACTCTGTGAGATGAAATAACAGAACACAGAGCAGTTTCTCAGAAGGCTTCTTTCCAGTTTTGAACGGAAGATATTTTCCTTTTCACCCTAGCCCTCTATGGGCTTCCAAATATCCCTTTGCCAATTCCACAAGAACAGCCTTAGCGAAAGGCTTCTGGAAAGGAAAGATGTAACTCTGTGATATGAATTAGCAGAACACAGAGCAGTTTCTCAGACAGCTTCTTTCCAGTTTTCAACGGAAGATATTTCCTTTTTCACCATAGCCCTCTATGGGCTTCCAAATATCCCTTTGTCTATTCCACAAGAACAGCCTTAGCGAAAGGCTTCTTGAAGGGAAAGATGTAACTCTGTGAGATGAATTAACAGAACACAGAGCAGTTTCTCACAAAGCTTCTTTCCAGTTTGGAACGGAAAGTATTTCCTTTTTCACCATAGCCCTCTATGGGATTCCAAATATCCCTTTGCCAATTCCACAAGAACAGCCTTAGCGAAAGGCTTCTTGAAGGGAAAGATGTAACTCTGTGAGATGAATTAACAGAACACAGAGCAGTTTCTCTGAAAGCTTCTTTCCAGTTTTGAACGGAAGATATTTCCTTTTTCACCATAGCCCTCTATGGGCTTCCAAATATCCCTTTGCCAATTCCGCAAGAACAGCCTTAGCGAAAGGCTTCTTGAAGGGAAAGATGTAACTCTGTGACATGAATTAACAGAACACAGAGCAGTTTCTCAGAAAGCTTCTTTCCCGTTTTGAACGGAAGATATTTCTTTTTTCACCATAGCCCTCTATGGGCTTCCAAATATCCCTTTGCCAATTCCACAAGAACAGCCTTAGCGAAAGGCTTCCTGAAGGGAAAGATGTAACTCTGTGAGATGAATTAACAGAACACAGAGCAGTTTCTCAGAAAGCTTCTTTCCAATTTTGAACGGAAGATATTTCCTTTTTTACCATAGCCCTCTATGGGCTTCCAAATATCCCTTTTCCAATTCCACAAGAAGAGCCTTAGCGAAAGGCTTCTTGAAGGGAAAGATGTACCTCAGTGAGATGAATTAACAAAACACAGAGCTGTTTCTGAGAAAGCTTCTTTCCAGTTTTGAACGGAAGATATTTCCTTTTTCACCATAGCCCTCTAAGGGCTTCCAAATATCCCTTTGCCAATTCCACAAGAACAGCCTTAGAGAAAGGATTCTTGAAGGGAAAAATGTAACTCTGTGAGATGAATTAACAGAACACAGAGCAGTTTCTGAGAAAGCTTCTTTCCAGTTTTGAACGGAAGATATTTCGTTTTTCACCAGAGCCCTCTATGGACTTCCAAATATCCCTTTGCCAATTCCACAAGAACAGCCTTAGCGAAAGGCTTCTTGAAGGGAAAGATGTAACTCTGTGAAATGAATTAACAGAACACAGAGCAGTTTGTCAGAAAGCTTCTTTCCAATTTTGAACGGAAGATATTTGTTTTTTCACCATAGCCCTCTATGGACTTCCAAATATCCCTTTGCCAATTCCACAAGAACAGCCTTAGCGAAAGGCTTCTTGAAGGGAAAGATGTAACTCTGTGACATGAATTAACAGAACACAGAGCAGTTTGTCAGAAAGCTTCTTTCGAATTTTCAACGGAAGATATTTCCTTTTTCACTATAGCCCTCTATGGGCTTCCAAATATCCCTTTGCCAATTCCACAAGAACAGCCTTAGCGAAAGGCTTCTTGAAGGGAATGATGTAACTCTGTGAGATGAATTAACAGAACACAGAGCAGTTTCTCAGAAAGCTTCTTTCCAGTTTTGAACCGAAGATATTTCGTTTTTCTCCATAGACCTCTATGGGCTTCCAAACATCACTTTGCCAATTCCACAAGAACAGCCTTAGCGAAAGGCTTCTTGAAGGGAAAGAGGTAACTCTGTGAGATGAATTAACAGAACACAGAGCAGTCTCTCAGAAAGCTTCTTTCCAGTTTGGAACGGAAGATATTTCCTTTTTCACCATAGCCCTCTAGGGGCTTCCAAATCTCCCTTTGCCAATTCCTAAAGAACAGCCATAGCGAAAGACTTCTCTAAGGGAAAGATTTAACTCTGTGACATGAATTAACAGAACACAGAGCAATTTCTCAGAAAGCTTCTTTCCGGTTTGGAACGGATGATATTTCCTTTTTCACCAGAGCCCTCTAAGGGCTTCCATATATCCCTTTGCCAATTCCACAAGAACAGCCTTAGCGAAAGGCTTCTTGAAGGGAAAGATGTAACTCTGTGAGATGAATTAACAGAACACAGAGCAGGTTCTCTGAAAGCTTCATTCCAGTTTTGAACGGAAGATATTTCCTTTTTCACCATAGCCCTCTAAGGGCTTCCAAATATCCCTTTGCCAATTCCACAAGAACACCTTAGCGAAAGGCTTCTTGAAGGGAAAGATGTAACTCTGTGAGATGAATTAACAGAACACAGAGCAGTTTCTCAGAAAGCTTCTTTCCAGTTTTGAACGGAAGATATTTCCTTTTTTAACCATTGCCCTCTATGGGCTTCCAAATATCCCTTTGCCAATTCCACAAGAACAGCCTTAGCGAAAGGCTTCTTGAAGGGAAAGATGTAACTCTGTGAGATGAATTAACAGAACACAGAGCAGTTTTTCAGAAAGCTTCTTTCAAGTTTTGAAAAGAAGATATTTCCTTTTTCACCATAGCCCTATATGGGCTTCCCAATACCCCTTTGCCAATTCCACAAGAACAGCCTTAGCGAAAGGCTTCTTGAAGGGAAAGATGTAACCCTGTGACATGAATTAACAGAACACAGAGCAGTTTCTCAGAAAGCTTCTTTCCAGTTTGGAACGGAAGATATTTGCTTTTTCACCATAGCCCTCTAGGGGCTTCCAAATATCCCTTTGCCAATTCCACAAGAACATCCTTAGCGAAAGGCTTCTTGAAGGGAAAGATGTAACTCTGTGAGATGAATTAACAGAACACAGAGCAGTTTCTCAGAAAGCTTCTTTCCAGTTTGGAACGGAAGATATTTCCTTTTTCACCATAGACCTCTATGGGCTTCCAAATCTCCCTTTGACAATTCCTAAAGAACAGCCATAGCGAAAGGCTTCTCTAAGGGAGAGATTTAACTCTGTGACATGAATTAACAGAACACAGAGCAGTTTCTCAGAAAGCTTCTTTCCGGTTTGGAACGGAAGATATTTCCTTTTTCACAATAGCCCTCTATGGGATTCCAAATATCCCCTTGCCAATTCCACAAGAACAGCCTGAGCGAAGGGCTTCTTGAAGGGAAAGATGTAACTCTGTGAGATGAATTAACAGAACACAGAGCAGTTTATCAGAAACCTTCTTTCCAGTTTTGAACGAAAGATATTTCGTTTTTCACCATAGCCCTCTAGGGGCTTCCAAATATCCCTTTGCCAATTCCACAAGAACAGGTTAGCGAAAGGCATCTTGAAGGGAAAGAAGTAACTCTGTGAGATGAATTAACAGAACACAGAGCAGTTTCTCAGAAAGCTTCTTTCCAGTTTTGAACGGAAGATATTTCCTTTTTCACAATAGCCCTCTATGGGCTTCCAAATATCCCCTTGCCAATTCCACAAGAACAGCCTGAGCGAAGGGCTTCTTGAAGGGAAAGATGTAACTCTGTGAGATGAATTAACAGAACACAGAGCAGTTTCTCAGAAGGCTTCTTTCCAGTTTTGAACGGAAGATATTTTCCTTTTCACCATATCCCAATATGGGCTTCCAAATATCCCTTTGCCAATTCCACAAGAACAGCCTTAGCGAAAGGCTTCTGGAAAGGAAAGATGTAACTCTGTGATATGAATTAGCAGAACACAGAGCAGTTTCTCAGACAGCTTCTTTCCAGTTTTCAACGGAAGATATTTCCTTTTTCACCATAGCCCTCTATGGGATTCCAAATATCCCTTTGCCAATTCCACAAGAACAGCCTTAGCGAAAGGCTTCTTGAAGAGAAAGATGTAACTCTGTGAGATGAATTAACAGAACACAGAGCAGTTTCTCACAAAGCTTCTTTCCAGTTTGGAACGGAAGGTATTTCCTTTTTCACCATAGCCCTCTATCAGCTTCCAAATATCCCTTTGCCAATTCCACAAGAACAGCCTTAGCGAAAGGCTTCTTGAAGGGAAAGATGAAACTCTGTGAGATGAATTAACAGAACACAGAGCAGTTTCTCTGAAAGCTTCTTTCCAGTTTTGAACGGAAGATATTTCCTTTTTCACCATAGCCGTCTATGGGCTTCCAAATATCCCGTTGCCAATTCCGCAAGAACAGCCTTAGAGAAAGGCTTCTTGAAGGGAAAGATGTAACTCTGTGACATGAATTAACAGAACACAGAGCAGTTTCTCAGAAAGCTTCTTTCCAGTTTTGAACGGAAGATATTTCTTTTTTCACCATAGCCCTCTATGGGCTTCCAAATATCCCTTTGCCAATTCCACAAGAACAGCCTTAGCGAAAGGCTTCTTGAAGGGAAAGATGTAACTCTGTGAGATGAATTAACAGAACACAGAGCAGTTTCTCAGAAAGCTTCTTTCCAATTTTGAACGGAAGATATTTCCTTTTTCACCATAGCCCTCTATGGGCTTCCCAATATCCCTTTTAAAATTCCACAAGAAGAGCCTTAGCGAAAGGCTTCTTGAAGGGAAAGATGGAACTCTGTGAGATGAATTAACAAAACACAGAGCAGTTTCTGAGAAAGCTTCTTTCCAGTTTTGAACGGAAGATATTTCCTTTTTCACCATAGCCCTCTAAGGGCTTCCAAATATCCCTTTGCCAATTCCACAAGAACAGCCTTAGCGAAAGGCTTCTTGAAGGGAAAGATGTAACTCTGTGAGATGAATTAACAGAACACAGAGCAGTTTCTCAGAAAGCTTCTTTCCAGTTTGGAACGGAAGATATTTGCTTTTTCACCATAGCCCTCTAGGGGCTTCCAAATATCCCTTTGCCAATTCCACAAGAACAGCCTTAGCGAAAGGCTTCTTGAAGGGAAAGATGTGACCCTGTGAGATGAATTAACAGTACACAGAGCAGTTTCTCAGAAAGCTTCTTTCCAGTTTTGAACGGAAGATATTTCCTTTTTCACCATAGCCCTCTATGGGCTTCCAAATCTCCCTTTGCCAATTCCTAAAGAACAGCCATAGCGAAAGGCTTTTCTAAGGGAAAGATTTAACTCTGTGACATGAATTAACAGAACACAGAGCAGTTTCTCAGAAAGCTTCTTTCCGGTTCGGAACGGAAGATATTACCTTTTTCACCAGAGCCCTCTAAGGGCTTCCATATATCCCTTTACCAATTCCACAAGAACAGCCTTAGCGAAAGGCTTCTTGAAGGGAAAGATGTAACCCTGTGAGATGAATTAACAGAACACAGAGCAGTTTCTCAGACAGCTTCTTTCCAGTTTTCAACGGAAGATATTTCCTTTTTCACCATAGCCCTCTATGGGCTTCCAAATATCCCTTTGCCAATTCCACAAGAACAGCCTTAGCGAAAGGCTTCTTGAAGGGAAAGATGTAACTCTGTGAGATGAATTAACAGAACACAGAGCAGTTTCTCACAAAGCTTCTTTCCAGTTTGGAACGGAAAGTATTTCCTTTTTCACCATAGCCCTCTATGGGCTTCCAAATATCCCTTTGCCAATTCCACAAGAACAGCCTTAGCGAAAGGCTTCTTGAAGGGAAAGATGGAACTCTGTGAGATGAATTCACAGAACACAGAGCAGTTTCTCAGAAAGCTTCTTTCCAGTTTTGAACTTAACATATGTCTTTTTTCACCATAGCCGTCTATGGGCTTCTAAATGTCCCTTTGCCAATTCCACAAGAACAGCCTTAGCGATAGGCTTCTTGATGTGAAAGATGTAACTCTGTGATATGAATTAGCAGAAGACAGAGCAGTTTCTCAGACAGCTTCTTTCCAGTTTTCAACGGAAGATATTTCCTTTTTCACCATAGCCCTATATGGGCTTACAAATATCCCTTTGCAAATTCCACAAGAACAGCCTTAGCGAAAGGCTTCTTGAAGGGAAAGATGTAACTCTGTGAGATGAATTAACAGAACACAGAGCAGTTTCTCACAAAGCTTCTTTCCAGTTTGGAACGGAAAGTATTTCCTTTTTCACCATAGCCCTCTATGGGCTTCCAAATATCCCTTTGCCAATTCCACAAGAACAGCCTCAGCGAAAGGCTTCTTGAAGGGAAAGATGTAACTCTGTGAGATGAATTAACAGAACACAGAGCAGTTTCTCTGAAAGCTTCTTTCCAGTTTTGAACGGAAGATATTTCCTTTTTCACCATAGCCCTCTATGGGCTTCCAAATATCCCTTTGCAGTTTCTCTGAAAGCTTCTTTCCAGTTTTGAACGGAAGATATTTCTTTTTTCACCATAGCCCTCTATGGGCTTCCAAATATCCCTTTGCCAATTCCACAAGAACAGCCTTAGCGAAAGGCTTCTTGAAGGGAAAGATGTAACTCTGTGAGATGAATTAACAGAACACAGAGCAGTTTCTCAGAAAGCTTCTTTCCAATTTTGAACGGAAGATATTTCCTTTTTTACCATAGCCCTCTATGGGCTTCCAAATATCCCTTTTCCAATTCCACAAGAAGAGCCTTAGCGAAAGGCTTCTTGAAGGGAAAGATGTAACTCTGTGAGATGAATTAACAGAACACAGAGCAGTTTCTCAGAAAGCTTCTTTCCAGTTTTAAACGGAAGATATTTCCTTTTTCACCATAGCCCTCTATGGGATTCCAAATATCCCTTTGCCAATTCCACAAGAACAGCCTTAGCGAAAGGCTTCTTGAAGGGAAAGATGGAACTCTGTGAGATGAATTAACAAAACACAGAGCAGTTTCTGAGAAAGCTTCTTTCCAGTTTTGAACGGAAGATATTTCCTTTTTCACCATAGCCCTCTAAGGGCTTCCAAATATCCCTTTGCCAATTCCACAAGAACAGCCTTAGCGAAAGGCTTCTTGAAGGGAAAGATGTAACTCTGTGACATGAATTAACAGAACACAGAGCAGTTTCTCAGAAAGCTTCTTTCCAGTTTGGAACGGAAGATATTTGCTTTTTCACCATAGCCCTCTAGGGGCTTCCAAATATCCCTTTGCCAATTCCACAAGAACATCCTTAACGAAAGGCTTCTTGAAGGGAAAGATGTAACTCTGTGAGATGAATTAACAGAACACAGAGCAGTTTCTCAGAAAGCTCCTTTCCAGTTTGGAACGGAAGATATTTCCTTTTTCACCATAGCCCTCTATGGGCTTCCAAATCTCCCTTTGCCAATTCCTAAAGAACAGCCATAGCGAAAGGCTTCTCTAAGGGAAAGATTTAACTCTGTGTCATGAATTAACAGAACACAGAGCAGTTTCTCAGAAAGCTTCTTTCCGGTTTGGAACGGAATATATTTCCTTTTTCACCAGAGCCCTCTAAGGGCTTCCATATATCCCTTTGCCAATTCCCCAAGAACAGCCTTAGCGAAAGGCTTCTTGAAGGAAAAGATGAAACTCTGTGAGATGAATTAACAAAACACAGAGCAGTTTATCAGAAACCTTCTTTGCAGTTTTTAACGGAAGATATTTCGTTTTTCACCATAGCCCTCTAGGGGCTTCCAAATATCCCTTTGCCAATTCCACAAGAACAGGTTAGCGAAAGGCTTCTTGAAGGGAAAGAAGTAACTCTGTGAGATGAATTAACAGAACACAGAGCAGTTTCTCAGAAAGCTTCTTTCCAGTTGTGAACGGAAGATATTTCCTTTTTCACAATAGCCCTCTATGGGCTTCCAAATATCCCCTGGCCAATTCCACAAGAACGGCCTTAGCGAAGGGCTTCTTGAAGGGAAAGATGTAACTCTGTGAGATGAATTAACAGAACACAGAGCAGTTTCTCAGACGGCTTCTTTCCAGTTTTGAACGGAAGGTATTTTCCTTTTCACCATAGCCCTCTATGGGCTTCCAAATATCCCTTTGCCAATTCCACAAGAACAGCCTTAGCGAAAGGCTTCTGGAAAGGAAAGATGTAACTCTGTGATATGAATTAGCAGAACACAGAGCAGTTTCTCAGACAGCTTCTTTCCAGTTTTCAACGGAAGATATATCCTTTTTCACCATAGCCCTCTATGGGTTTCCAAATGTCCCTTTGCCAATTCCACAAGAACAGCCTTAGCGAAAGGCTTCTTGAAGGGAAAGATGAAACTCTGTGAGATGAATTAACAGAACACAGAGCAGTTTCTCACAAAGCTTCTTTCCAGTTTGGAACGGAAAGTATTTCCTTTTTCACCATAGCCCTCTATGGGCTTCCAAATATCCCTTTGCCAATTCCACAAGAACAGCCTTAGTGAAAGGCTTCTTGAAGGGAAAGATGTAACTCTGTGAGATGAATTAACAGAACACAGAGCAGTTTCTCTGAAAGCTTCTTTCCAGTTTTGAACGGAAGATATTTCCTTTTTCACCATAGCCCTCTATGGGCTTCCAAATATCCCTTTGCCAATTCCGCAAGAACAGCCTTAGCGAAAGGCTTCTTGAAGGGAAAGATGTAACTCTGTGACATGAATTAACAGAACACAGAGCAGTTTCTCAGAAAGCTTCTTTCCCGTTTTGAACGGAAGATATTTCTTTTTTCACCATAGCCCTCTATGGGCTTCCAAATATCCCTTTGCCAATTCCACAAGGAGAGCCTTAGCGAAAGGCTTCTTGAAGGGAAAGATGTAACTCTGTGAGATGAGTTAACAGAACACAGAGCAGTTTCTCAGAAAGCTTCTTTCCAGTTTTGAACGGAAGATATTTCCTTTTTTACCATAGCCCTCTATGGGCTTCCAAATATCCCTTTTCCAATTCCACAAGAAGAGCCTTAGCGAAAGGCTTCTTGAAGGGAAAGATGTAACTCTGTGAGATGAATTAACAAAACACAGAGCTGTTTCTGAGAAAGCTTCTTTCCAGTTTTGAACGGAAGATATTTCCTTTTTCACCATAGCCCTCTAAGGGCTTCCAAATATACCTTTGCCAATTCCACAAGAACAGCCTTAGAGAAAGGATTCTTGAAGGGAAAAATGTAACTCTGTGAGATGAATTAACAGAACACAGAGCAGTTTCTGAGAAAGCTTCTTTCCAGTTTTGAACGGAAGATATTTCGTTTTTCACCATAGCCCTCTATGGACTTCCAAATATCCCTTTGCCAATTCCACAAGAACAGCCTTAGCGAAAGGCTTCTTGAAGGGAAAGATATAACTCTGTGAAATGAATTAACAGAACACAGAGCAGTTTGTCAGAAAGCTTCTTTCCAATTTTGAACGGAAGATATTTGTTTTTTCACCATAGCCCTCTATGGACTTCCAAATATCCCTTTGCCAATTCCACAAGAACAGCCTTAGCGAAAGGCTTCTTGAAGGGAAAGATGTAACTCTGTGACATGAATTAACAGAACACAGAGCAGTTTGTCAGAAAGCTTCTTTCGAATTTTCAACGGAAGATATTTCCTTTTTCACTATAGCCCTCTATGGGCTTCCAAATATCCCTTTGCCAATTCCACAAGAACAGCCTTAGCGAAAGGCTTCTTGAAGGGAATGAAGTAACTCTGTGAGATGAATTAACAGAACACAGAGCAGTTTCTCAGAAAGCTTCTTTCCAGTTTTGAACCGAAGATACTTCGTTTTTCTCCATAGCCCTCTATGGGCTTCCAAACATCACTTTGCCAATTCCACAAGAACAGCCTTAGCGAAAGGCTTCTTGAAGGGAAAGATGTAACTCTCTGAGATGAATTAACAGAACACAGAGCAGTTTCTCAGAAAGCTTCTTTCCAGTTTGGAACGGAAGATATTTCCCTTTTCACCATAGCCCTCTATGGGCTTCCAAATATCCCTTTGCCAATTCCACAAGAACAGCCTTAGCGAAAGGCTTCTTGAAGGGAAAGAGGTAACTCTGTGAGATGAATTAACAGAACACAGAGCAGTCTCTCAGAAAGCTTCTTTCCAGTTTGGAACGGAAGATATTTCCTTTTTCACCATAGCCCTCTAGGGGCTTCCAAATCTCCCTTTGCCAATTCCTAAAGAACAGCCATAGCGAAAGACTTCTCTAAGGGAAAGATTTAACTCTGTGACATGAATTAACAGAACACAGAGCAATTTCTCAGAAAGCTTCTTTCCGGTTTGGAACGGATGATATTTCCTTTTTCACCAGAGCCCTCTAAGGGCTTCCATATATCCCTTTGCGAATTAAACAAGAACAGCCTTAGCGAAAGGCTTCTTGAAGGGAAAGATGTAACCCTGTGAGATGAATTAACAGAACACAGAGCAGTTTCTCAGAAAGCTTCTTTCCAGTTTTGAACGGAGGATATTTCCCTTTTCACCATAGCCCTCTAAGGGCTTTCAAATATCCCTTTGCCAATTCCACAAGAACAGCCTTAGCGAAAGGCTTCTTGAAGGAAAAGATGAAACTCTGTGAGAGGAATTAACATAACACAGAGCAGTTTCTGAGAAACCTTCTTTCCAGTTTTGAACGGAAGATATTTCCTTTTTCACCATAGCCCTCTAAGGGCTTCCAAATATCCCTTTGCCAATTCCACAAGAACAGCCTTAGCGAATTTCTTCTTGAAGGGAAAGATGTAACTCTGTGAGATAAATTAACAGAACACAGAGCAGTTTCTCAGAAGGCTTCTTTCCAGTTAGAAACGGAAGGTATTTCCTTTTTCACCGTAGCCCTCTATGGGCTTCCAAATATCCCTTTGCGAATTCCACAAGAACAGCCTTAGCGAAAGGCTTCTTGAAGGGAAAGATGGAACTCTGTGAGATGAATTCACAGAACACAGAGCAGTTTCTCAGAAAGCTTCTTTCCAGTTTTGAACGGAAGATATTTCCTTTTTCACCATAGCCCTCTATGAGCTTCCTAATCTCCCTTTGCCTATTCCACAAGTACAGCCTTAGCGAAAGGCTTCTTGAAGGGAAAGATGTAATTCTGTGAGATGAATTAACAGAACACAGAGCAGTTTCTCAGAAAGCTTCTTTCCAGCTTGGAACGGAAGATATTTCCCTTTCCACCATAGCCCTCTAAGGGCTTCCAAATATCCCTTTGCCAATTCCACAAGAACAGCCTTAGTGAAAGGCTTCTTACAGGGAAAGATGTAACTCAGTGACATGAATTAACAGAACACAGAGCAGTTTCTCTGAAAGCTTCTTTCCAGTTTTGAACGGAAGATATTTCCTTTTTCACCATAGCCCTCTATGGGCTTCCAAATATCCCTTTGCCAATTACACAAGAACAGCCTTAGCGAAAGGCTTCTTGCAGGGAAAGATGTAACTCTGTGAGATGAATTAACAGAACACAGAGCAGTTTCTCTGAAAGCTTCTTTCCACTTTTGAACGGTAGATATTTCCCTTTTCACCATAGCCATCTATGGGCATCCAAATATCCCTTTGCCATTCCACAAGAACAGCCTTAGCGAAAGGCTTCTTGAAGAGAAAGATGTAACTCTGTGAGATGAATTAACAGAACATAGAGCAGTTTCTCACAAAGCTTCTTTCCAGTTTGGAACGGAAGGTATTTCCTTTTTCACCATAGCCCTCTATCAGCTTCCAAATATCCCTTTGCCAATTCCACAAGAACAGCCTTAGCGAAAGGCTTCTTGAAGGGAAAGATGTAACTCTGTGAGATGAATTAACAGAACACAGAGCAGTTTCTCTGAAAGCTTCTTTACAGTTTTGAACGGAAGATATTTCCTTTTTCACCATAGCCGTCTATGGGCTTCCAAATATCCCTTTGCCAATTCCGCAAGAACAGCCTTAGAGAAAGGCTTCTTGAAGGGAAAGATGTAACTCTGTGACATGAATTAACAGAACACAGAGCAGTTTCTCAGAAAGCTTCTTTCCAGTTTTGAACGGAAGATATTTCTTTTTTCACTATAGCCCTCTATGGGCTTCCAAATATCCCTTTGCCAATTCCACAAGAACAGCCTTAGCGAAAGGCTTCTTGAAGGGAAAGATGTAACTCTGTGAGATGAATTAACAGAACACAGAGCAGTTTCTCAGAAAGCTTCTTTCCAATTTTGAACGGAAGATATTTCCTTTTTCACCATAGCCCTCTATGGGCTTCGCAATATTCCTTTTAAAATTCCACAAGAAGAGCCTTAGCGAAAGGCTTCTTGAAGGGAAAGATGGAACTCTGTGAGATGAATTAACAAAACACAGAGCAGTTTCTGAGAAAGCTTCTTTCCAGTTTTGAACGGAAGATATTTCCTTTTTCACCATAGCCCTCTAAGGGCTTCCAAATATCCCTTTGCCAATTCCACAAGAACAGCCTTAGCGAAAGGCTTCTTGAAGGGAAAGATGTAACTCTGTGACATGAATTAACAGAACACAGAGCAGTTTCTCAGAAAGCTTCTTTCCAGTTTGGAACGGAAGATATTTGCTTTTTCACCATAGCCCTCTAGGGGCTTCCAAATATCCCTTTGCCAATTCCTAAAGAACAGCCATAGCGAAAGGCTTCTCTAAGGGAAAGATTTAACTCTGTGTCATGAATTAACAGAACACAGAGCAGTTTCTCAGAAAGCTTCTTTCCGGTTTGGAACGGAATATATTTCCTTTTTCACCAGAGCCCTCTAAGGGCTTCCATATATCCCTTTGCCAATTCCACAAGAACAGCCTTAGCGAAAGGCTTCTTGAAGGAAAAGATGAAACTCTGTGAGATGAATTAACAAAACACAGAGCAGTTTATCAGAAACCTTCTTTGCAGTTTTTAACGGAAGATATTTCGTTTTTCACCATAGCCCTCTAGGGGCTTCCAAATATCCCTTTGCCAATTCCACAAGAATAGGTTAGCGAAAGGCTTCTTGAAGGGAAAGAAGTAACTCTGTGAGATGAATTAACAGAACACAGAGCAGTTTCTCAGAAAGCTTCTTTCCAGTTTTGAACGGAAGATATTTCCTTTTTCACCATAGCCCTCTATGGGCTTCCAAATATCCCCTGGCCAATTCCACAAGAACGGCCTTAGCGAAGGGCTTCTTGAAGGGAAAGATGTAACTCTGTGAGATGAATTAACAGAACACAGAGCAGTTTCTCAGAAGGCTTCTTTCCAGTTTTGAACGGAAGATATTTTCCTTTTCACCATAGCCCTCTATGGGCTTCCAAATATCCCTTTTCCAATTCCACAAGAAGAGCCTTAGCGAAAGGCTTCTTGAAGGGAAAGATGTAACTCTGTGAGATGAATTAACAAAACACAGAGCTGTTTCTGAGAAAGCTTCTTTCCAGTTTTGAACGGAAGATATTTCCTTTTTCACCATAGCCCTCTAAGGGCTTCAAAATATCCCTTTGCCAATTCCACAAGAACAGCCTTAGAGAAAGGATTCTTGAAGGGAAAAATGTAACTCTGTGAGATGAATTAACAGAACACAGAGCAGTTTCTGAGAAAGCTTCTTTCCAGTTTTGAACGGAAGATATTTCGTTTTTCACCATAGCCCTCTATGGACTTCCAAATATCCCTTTGCCAATTCCACAAGAACAGCCTTAGCGAAAGGCTTCTTGAAGGGAAAGATGTAACTCTGTGAAATGAATTAACAGAACACAGAGCAGTTTGTCAGAAAGCTTCTTTCCAATTTTGAACGGAAGATATTTGTTTTTTCACCATAGCCCTCTATGGACTTCCAAATATCCCTTTGCCAATTCCACAAGAACAGCCTTAGCGAAAGGCTTCTTGAAGGGAAAGATGTAACTCTGTGACATGAATTAACAGAACACAGAGCAGTTTGTCAGAAAGCTTCTTTCGAATTTTCAACGGAAGATATTTCCTTTTTCACTATAGCCCTCTATGGGCTTCCAAATATCCCTTTGTCAATTCCACAAGAACAGCCTTAGCGAAAGGCTTCTTGAAGGGAATGATGTAACTCTGTGAGATGAATTAACAGAACACAGAGCAGTTTCTCAGAAAGCTTCTTTCCAGTTTTGAACCGAAGATATTTCGTTTTTCTCCATAGCCCTCTATGGGCTTCCAAACATCACTTTGCCAATTCCACAAGAACAGCCTTAGCGAAAGGCTTCTTGAAGGGAAAGATGTAACTCTCTGAGATGAATTAACAGAACACAGAGCAGTCTCTCAGAAAGCTTCTTTCCAGTTTTGAACGGAAGATATTTCCTTTTTCACCATAGCCCTCTAGGGGCTTCCAAATCTCCCTTTGCCAATTCCTAAAGAACAGCCATAGCGAAAGACTTCTCTAAGGGAAAGATTTAACTCTGTGACATGAATTAACAGAACACAGAGCAATTTCTCAGAAAGCTTCTTTCCGGTTTGGAACGGATGATATTTCCTTTTTCACCAGAGCCCTCTAAGGGCTTCCATATATCCCTTTGCCAATTCCACAAGAACAGCCTTAGCGAAAGGCTTCTTGAAGGGAAAGATGTAACCCTGTGAGATGAATTAACAGAACACAGAGCAGTTTCTCAGAAAGCTTATTTCCAGTTTTGAACGGAAGATATTTCCCTTTTCACCATAGCCCTCTAAGGGCTTTCAAATATCCCTTTGCCAATTCCACAAGAACAGCCTTAGCGAAAGGCTTCTTGAAGGAAAAGATGAAACTCTGTGAGAGGAATTAACATAACACAGAGCAGTTTCTGAGAAACCTTCTTTCCAGTTTTGAACGGAAGATATTTCCTTTTTCACCATAGCCCTCTAAGGGCTTCCAAATATCCCTTTGCCAATTCCACAAGAACAGCCTTAGCGAAAGGCTACTTGAAGGGAAAGATGTAACTCTGTGAGATAAATTAACAGAACACAGAGCAGTTTCTCAGAAGGCTTCTTTCCAGTTAGAAACGGAAGGTATTTCCTTTTTCACCGTAGCCCTCTATGGGCTTCCAAATATCCCTTTGCGAATTCCACAAGAACAGCCTTAGCGAAAGGCTTCTTGAAGGGAAAGATGGAACTCTGTGAGATGAATTCACAGAACACAGAGCAGTTTCTCAGAAAGCTTCTTTCCAGTTTTGAACGGAAGATATTTCCTTTTTCACCATAGCCCTCTATGAGCTTCCTAATCTCCCTTTGCCTATTCCACAAGTACAGCCTTAGCGAAAGGCTTCTTGAAGGGAAAGATGTAATTCTGTGAGATGAATTAACAGAACACAGAGCAGTTTCTCAGAAAGCTTCTTTCCAGCTTGGAACGGAAGATATTTCCCTTTCCACCATAGCCCTCTAAGGGCTTCCAAATATCCCTTTGCCAATTCCACAAGAACAGCCTTAGTGAAAGGCTTCTTACAGGGAAAGATGTAACTCAGTGACATGAATTAACAGAACACAGAGCAGTTTCTCTGAAAGCTTCTTTCCAGTTTTGAACGGAAGATATTTCCTTTTTCACCATAGCCCTCTATGGGCTTCCAAATATCCCTTTGCCAATTACACAAGAACAGCCTTAGCGAAAGGCTTCTTGCAGGGAAAGATGTAACTCTGTGAGATGAATTAACAGAACACAGAGCAGTTTCTCTGAAAGCTTCTTTCCACTTTTGAACGGTAGATATTTCCCTTTTCACCATAGCCATCTATGGGCATCCAAATATCCCTTTGCCATTCCACAAGAACAGCCTTAGCGAAAGGCTTCTTGAAGAGAAAGATGTAACTCTGTGAGATGAATTAACAGAACATAGAGCAGTTTCTCACAAAGCTTCTTTCCAGTTTGGAACGGAAGGTATTTCCTTTTTCACCATAGCCCTCTATCAGCTTCCAAATATCCCTTTGCCAATTCCACAAGAACAGCCTTAGCGAAAGGCTTCTTGAAGGGAAAGATGTAACTCTGTGAGATGAATTAACAGAACACAGAGCAGTTTCTCTGAAAGCTTCTTTACAGTTTTGAACGGAAGATATTTCCTTTTTCACCATAGCCGTCTATGGGCTTCCAAATATCCCTTTGCCAATTCCGCAAGAACAGCCTTAGAGAAAGGCTTCTTGAAGGGAAAGATGTAACTCTGTGACATGAATTAACAGAACACAGAGCAGTTTCTCAGAAAGCTTCTTTCCAGTTTTGAACGGAAGATATTTCTTTTTTCACTATAGCCCTCTATGGGCTTCCAAATATCCCTTTGCCAATTCCACAAGAACAGCCTTAGCGAAAGGCTTCTTGAAGGGAAAGATGTAACTCTGTGAGATGAATTAACAGAACACAGAGCAGTTTCTCAGAAAGCTTCTTTCCAATTTTGAACGGAAGATATTTCCTTTTTCACCATAGCCCTCTATGGGCTTCGCAATATTCCTTTTAAAATTCCACAAGAAGAGCCTTAGCGAAAGGCTTCTTGAAGGGAAAGATGGAACTCTGTGAGATGAATTAACAAAACACAGAGCAGTTTCTGAGAAAGCTTCTTTCCAGTTTTGAACGGAAGATATTTCCTTTTTCACCATAGCCCTCTAAGGGCTTCCAAATATCCCTTTGCCAATTCCACAAGAACAGCCTTAGCGAAAGGCTTCTTGAAGGGAAAGATGTAACTCTGTGACATGAATTAACAGAACACAGAGCAGTTTCTCAGAAAGCTTCTTTCCAGTTTGGAACGGAAGATATTTGCTTTTTCACCATAGCCCTCTAGGGGCTTCCAAATATCCCTTTGCCAATTCCTAAAGAACAGCCATAGCGAAAGGCTTCTCTAAGGGAAAGATTTAACTCTGTGTCATGAATTAACAGAACACAGAGCAGTTTCTCAGAAAGCTTCTTTCCGGTTTGGAACGGAATATATTTCCTTTTTCACCAGAGCCCTCTAAGGGCTTCCATATATCCCTTTGCCAATTCCACAAGAACAGCCTTAGCGAAAGGCTTCTTGAAGGAAAAGATGAAACTCTGTGAGATGAATTAACAAAACACAGAGCAGTTTATCAGAAACCTTCTTTGCAGTTTTTAACGGAAGATATTTCGTTTTTCACCATAGCCCTCTAGGGGCTTCCAAATATCCCTTTGCCAATTCCACAAGAATAGGTTAGCGAAAGGCTTCTTGAAGGGAAAGAAGTAACTCTGTGAGATGAATTAACAGAACACAGAGCAGTTTCTCAGAAAGCTTCTTTCCAGTTTTGAACGGAAGAT
This sequence comes from Chlorocebus sabaeus, assembly GCF_047675955.1. NCBI lineage: Eukaryota > Metazoa > Chordata > Mammalia > Primates > Cercopithecidae > Chlorocebus > Chlorocebus sabaeus. The sequence continues at coordinate 6,015,785 of NW_027326745.1, read as the reverse complement.
ATTTCCTTTTTCACCATAGCCCTCTATGGGCTTCCAAATATCCCCTGGCCAATTCCACAAGAACGGCCTTAGCGAAGGGCTTCTTGAAGGGAAAGATGTAACTCTGTGAGATGAATTAACAGAACACAGAGCAGTTTCTCAGAAGGCTTCTTTCCAGTTTTGAACGGAAGATATTTTCCTTTTCACCATAGCCCTCTATGGGCTTCCAAATATCCCTTTTCCAATTCCACAAGAAGAGCCTTAGCGAAAGGCTTCTTGAAGGGAAAGATGTAACTCTGTGAGATGAATTAACAAAACACAGAGCTGTTTCTGAGAAAGCTTCTTTCCAGTTTTGAACGGAAGATATTTCCTTTTTCACCATAGCCCTCTAAGGGCTTCAAAATATCCCTTTGCCAATTCCACAAGAACAGCCTTAGAGAAAGGATTCTTGAAGGGAAAAATGTAACTCTGTGAGATGAATTAACAGAACACAGAGCAGTTTCTGAGAAAGCTTCTTTCCAGTTTTGAACGGAAGATATTTCGTTTTTCACCATAGCCCTCTATGGACTTCCAAATATCCCTTTGCCAATTCCACAAGAACAGCCTTAGCGAAAGGCTTCTTGAAGGGAAAGATGTAACTCTGTGAAATGAATTAACAGAACACAGAGCAGTTTGTCAGAAAGCTTCTTTCCAATTTTGAACGGAAGATATTTGTTTTTTCACCATAGCCCTCTATGGACTTCCAAATATCCCTTTGCCAATTCCACAAGAACAGCCTTAGCGAAAGGCTTCTTGAAGGGAAAGATGTAACTCTGTGACATGAATTAACAGAACACAGAGCAGTTTGTCAGAAAGCTTCTTTCGAATTTTCAACGGAAGATATTTCCTTTTTCACTATAGCCCTCTATGGGCTTCCAAATATCCCTTTGTCAATTCCACAAGAACAGCCTTAGCGAAAGGCTTCTTGAAGGGAATGATGTAACTCTGTGAGATGAATTAACAGAACACAGAGCAGTTTCTCAGAAAGCTTCTTTCCAGTTTTGAACCGAAGATATTTCGTTTTTCTCCATAGCCCTCTATGGGCTTCCAAACATCACTTTGCCAATTCCACAAGAACAGCCTTAGCGAAAGGCTTCTTGAAGGGAAAGATGTAACTCTCTGAGATGAATTAACAGAACACAGAGCAGTCTCTCAGAAAGCTTCTTTCCAGTTTTGAACGGAAGATATTTCCTTTTTCACCATAGCCCTCTAGGGGCTTCCAAATCTCCCTTTGCCAATTCCTAAAGAACAGCCATAGCGAAAGACTTCTCTAAGGGAAAGATTTAACTCTGTGACATGAATTAACAGAACACAGAGCAATTTCTCAGAAAGCTTCTTTCCGGTTTGGAACGGATGATATTTCCTTTTTCACCAGAGCCCTCTAAGGGCTTCCATATATCCCTTTGCCAATTCCACAAGAACAGCCTTAGCGAAAGGCTTCTTGAAGGGAAAGATGTAACCCTGTGAGATGAATTAACAGAACACAGAGCAGTTTCTCAGAAAGCTTATTTCCAGTTTTGAACGGAAGATATTTCCCTTTTCACCATAGCCCTCTAAGGGCTTTCAAATATCCCTTTGCCAATTCCACAAGAACAGCCTTAGCGAAAGGCTTCTTGAAGGAAAAGATGAAACTCTGTGAGAGGAATTAACATAACACAGAGCAGTTTCTGAGAAACCTTCTTTCCAGTTTTGAACGGAAGATATTTCCTTTTTCACCATAGCCCTCTAAGGGCTTCCAAATATCCCTTTGCAAATTCCACAAGAACAGCCTTAGCGAAAGGCTACTTGAAGGGAAAGATGTAACTCTGTGAGATAAATTAACAGAACACAGAGCAGTTTCTCAGAAGGCTTCTTTCCAGTTAGAAACGGAAGGTATTTCCTTTTTCACCGTAGCCCTCTATGGGCTTCCAAATATCCCTTTGCGAATTCCACAAGAACAGCCTTAGCGAAAGGCTTCTTGAAGGGAAAGATGGAACTCTGTGAGATGAATTCACAGAACACAGAGCAGTTTCTCAGAAAGCTTCTTTCCAGTTTTGAACGGAAGATATTTCCTTTTTCACCATAGCCCTCTATGAGCTTCCTAATCTCCCTTTGCCTATTCCACAAGTACAGCCTTAGCGAAAGGCTTCTTGAAGGGAAAGATGTAATTCTGTGAGATGAATTAACAGAACACAGAGCAGTTTCTCAGAAAGCTTCTTTCCAGTTTGGAACGGAAGATATTTCCCTTTCCACCATAGCCCTCTATGGGCTTCCAAATATCCCTTTGCCAATTCCACAAGAACAGCCTTAGTGAAAGGCTTCTTGCAGGGAAAGATGTAACTCAGTGACATGAATTAACAGAACACAGAGCAGTTTCTCTGAAAGCTTCTTTCCAGTTTTGAACGGAAGATATTTCCTTTTTCACCATAGCCCTCTATGGGCTTCCAAATATCCCTTTGCCAATTCCACAAGAACAGCCTTAGCGAAAGGCTTCTTGCAGGGAAAGATGTAACTCTGTGAGATGAATTAACAGAACACAGAGCAGTTTCTCTGAAAGCTTCTTTCCACTTTTGAACGGTAGATATTTCCCTTTTCACCATAGCCATCTATGGGCATCCAAATATCCCTTTGCCATTCCACAAGAACAGCCTTAGCAAAAGGCTTCTTGAAGGGAAAGAAGTAACTCAGTGACATGAATTAACAGAACACAGAGCAGTTTCTCAGAAAGCTTCTTTCCAGTTTTGAACGGAAGATATTTCCTTTTTCACCATAGCCCTCTATGGGCTTCCAAATATCCCTTTGCCAATTCCACAAGAAGAGCCTAAGCGAAAGACTTCTTGAAAGGAAAGATGTAACTCTGTGACGTGAATTAACAGAACACAGAGCAGTTTCTCAGAAAGCTTCTTTCCAGTTTTGAACCGAAGGTATTTCGTTTTTCTCCATAGCCCTCTATGGGCTTCCAAACATCACTTTGCCAATTCCACAAGAACAGCCTTAGCGAAAGGCTTCTTGAAGGGAAAGATGTAACTCTGTGAGATGAATTAACAGAACACAGAGCAGTTTCTCTGAAACTTTCTTTCCAGTTTTGAAGGGAAGATATTTCCTTTTTCACCATAGCCCTCTATGGGATTCCAAATATCCCTTTGCCAATTCCACAAGAACAGCCTTAGCGAAAGGCTTCTTGAAGGGAAAGATGTAACTCTGTGACATGAATTAACAGAACACAGAGCAGTTTCTCAGAAAGCTTCTTTCCAGTTTTGAACTTAACATATGTCTTTTTTCACCATAGCCGTCTATGGGCTTCTAAATGTCCCTTTGCCAATTCCACAAGAACAGCCTTAGCGATAGGCTTCTTGATGTGAAAGATGTAACTCTGTGAGATGAATTAACAGAACACAGAGCAGTTTCTCAGAAAGCTTCTTTCCAGTTTTAAACGGAAGACATTTCCTTTTTCACCATAGCCCTCTAGGGGCTTCCAAATCTCCCTTTGCCAATTCCTAAAGAACAGCCATAGCGAAAGGCTTCTCTAAGGGAAAGATTTAACTCTGTGACATGAATTAACAGAACACAGAGCAGTTTCTCAGAAAGCTTCTTTCCGGTTTGGAACGGAAGATATTTCCTTTTTCACCAGAGCCTTCTAAGGGCTTCCATATATCCCTTTGCCAATTCCACAAGAACAGCCTTAGCGAAAGGCTTCTTGAAGGGAAAGATGTAACCCTGTGAGATGAATAAACAGAAGACAGAGCAGTTTCTCAGAAAGCTTCTTTCCAATTTTGAACGGAAGATATTTCCTTTTTCACCATAGCCCTCTATGGGCTTTCAAATATCCCTTTGCCAATTCCACAAGAACAGCCTTAGCGAAAGGCTTCTTGAAGGAAAAGATGAAACTCTGTGAGATGAATTAACAGAACACAGAGCAGTTTATCAGAAACCTTCTTTCCAGTTTTGAACGGAAGATATTTCGTTTTTCACCATAGCCCTCTAGGGGCTTCCAAATATCCCTTTGCCAATTCCACAAGAACAGGTTAGCGAAAGGCATCTTGAAGGGAAAGAAGTAACTCTGTGAGATGAATTAACAGAACACAGAGCAGTTTCTCAGAAAGCTTCTTTCCAGTTTTGAACGGAAGATATTTCCTTTTTCACAATAGCCCTCTATGGGCTTCCAAATATCCCCTTGCCAATTCCACAAGAACAGCCTGAGCGAAGGGCTTCTTGAAGGGAAAGATGTAACTCTGTGAGATGAATTAACAAAACACAGAGCAGTTTCTCAGAAGGCTTCTTTCCAGTTTTGAACGGAAGATATTTTCCTTTTCACCAAATCCCTATATGGGCTTCCAAATATCCCTTTGCCAATTCCACAAGAACAGCCTTAGCGAAAGGCTTCTGGAAAGGAAAGATGTAACTCTGTGATATGAATTAGCAGAACACAGAGCAGTTTCTCAGACAGCTTCTTTCCAGTTTTCAACGGAAGATATTTCCTTTTTCACCATAGCCCTCTATGGGATTCCAAATATCCCTTTGCCAATTCCACAAGAACAGCCTTAGCGAAAGGCTTCTTGAAGGGAAAGATGTAACTCTGTGAGATGAATTAACAGAACACAGAGCAGTTTCTCACAAAGCTTCTTTCCAGTTTGGAACGGAAGGTATTTCCTTTTTCACCATAGCCCTCTATCAGCTTCCAAATATCCCTTTGCCAATTCCACAAGAACAGCCTTAGCGAAAGGCTTCTTGAAGGGAAAGATGTAACTCTGTGAGATGAATTAACAGAACACAGAGCAGTTTCTCTGAAAGCTTCTTTACAGTTTTGAACGGAAGATATTTCCTTTTTCACCATAGCCGTCTATGGGCTTCCAAATATCCCTTTGCCAATTCCGCAAGAACAGCCTTAGAGAAAGGCTTCTTGAAGGGAAAGATGTAACTCTGTGACATGAATTAACAGAACACAGAGCAGTTTCTCAGAAAGCTTCTTTCCAGTTTTGAACGGAAGATATTTCTTTTTTCACTATAGCCCTCTATGGGCTTCCAAATATCCCTTTGCCAATTCCACAAGAACAGCCTTAGCGAAAGGCTTCTTGAAGGGAAAGATGTAACTCTGTGAGATGAATTAACAGAACACAGAGCAGTTTCTCAGAAAGCTTCTTTCCAATTTTGAACGGAAGATATTTCCTTTTTCACCATAGCCCTCTATGGGCTTCGCAATATTCCTTTTAAAATTCCACAAGAAGAGCCTTAGCGAAAGGCTTCTTGAAGGGAAAGATGGAACTCTGTGAGATGAATTAACAAAACACAGAGCAGTTTCTGAGAAAGCTTCTTTCCAGTTTTGAACGGAAGATATTTCCTTTTTCACCATAGCCCTCTAAGGGCTTCCAAATATCCCTTTGCCAATTCCACAAGAACAGCCTTAGCGAAAGGCTTCTTGAAGGGAAAGATGTAACTCTGTGACATGAATTAACAGAACACAGAGCAGTTTCTCAGAAAGCTTCTTTCCAGTTTGGAACGGAAGATATTTGCTTTTTCACCATAGCCCTCTAGGGGCTTCCAAATATCCCTTTGCCAATTCCTAAAGAACAGCCATAGCGAAAGGCTTCTCTAAGGGAAAGATTTAACTCTGTGTCATGAATTAACAGAACACAGAGCAGTTTCTCAGAAAGCTTCTTTCCGGTTTGGAACGGAATATATTTCCTTTTTCACCAGAGCCCTCTAAGGGCTTCCATATATCCCTTTGCCAATTCCACAAGAACAGCCTTAGCGAAAGGCTTCTTGAAGGAAAAGATGAAACTCTGTGAGATGAATTAACAAAACACAGAGCAGTTTATCAGAAACCTTCTTTGCAGTTTTTAACGGAAGATATTTCGTTTTTCACCATAGCCCTCTAGGGGCTTCCAAATATCCCTTTGCCAATTCCACAAGAATAGGTTAGCGAAAGGCTTCTTGAAGGGAAAGAAGTAACTCTGTGAGATGAATTAACAGAACACAGAGCAGTTTCTCAGAAAGCTTCTTTCCAGTTTTGAACGGAAGATATTTCCTTTTTCACCATAGCCCTCTATGGGCTTCCAAATATCCCCTGGCCAATTCCACAAGAACGGCCTTAGCGAAGGGCTTCTTGAAGGGAAAGATGTAACTCTGTGAGATGAATTAACAGAACACAGAGCAGTTTCTCAGAAGGCTTCTTTCCAGTTTTGAACGGAAGATATTTTCCTTTTCACCATAGCCCTCTATGGGCTTCCAAATATCCCTTTTCCAATTCCACAAGAAGAGCCTTAGCGAAAGGCTTCTTGAAGGGAAAGATGTAACTCTGTGAGATGAATTAACAAAACACAGAGCTGTTTCTGAGAAAGCTTCTTTCCAGTTTTGAACGGAAGATATTTCCTTTTTCACCATAGCCCTCTAAGGGCTTCAAAATATCCCTTTGCCAATTCCACAAGAACAGCCTTAGAGAAAGGATTCTTGAAGGGAAAAATGTAACTCTGTGAGATGAATTAACAGAACACAGAGCAGTTTCTGAGAAAGCTTCTTTCCAGTTTTGAACGGAAGATATTTCGTTTTTCACCATAGCCCTCTATGGACTTCCAAATATCCCTTTGCCAATTCCACAAGAACAGCCTTAGCGAAAGGCTTCTTGAAGGGAAAGATGTAACTCTGTGAAATGAATTAACAGAACACAGAGCAGTTTGTCAGAAAGCTTCTTTCCAATTTTGAACGGAAGATATTTGTTTTTTCACCATAGCCCTCTATGGACTTCCAAATATCCCTTTGCCAATTCCACAAGAACAGCCTTAGCGAAAGGCTTCTTGAAGGGAAAGATGTAACTCTGTGACATGAATTAACAGAACACAGAGCAGTTTGTCAGAAAGCTTCTTTCGAATTTTCAACGGAAGATATTTCCTTTTTCACTATAGCCCTCTATGGGCTTCCAAATATCCCTTTGTCAATTCCACAAGAACAGCCTTAGCGAAAGGCTTCTTGAAGGGAATGATGTAACTCTGTGAGATGAATTAACAGAACACAGAGCAGTTTCTCAGAAAGCTTCTTTCCAGTTTTGAACCGAAGATATTTCGTTTTTCTCCATAGCCCTCTATGGGCTTCCAAACATCACTTTGCCAATTCCACAAGAACAGCCTTAGCGAAAGGCTTCTTGAAGGGAAAGATGTAACTCTCTGAGATGAATTAACAGAACACAGAGCAGTCTCTCAGAAAGCTTCTTTCCAGTTTTGAACGGAAGATATTTCCTTTTTCACCATAGCCCTCTAGGGGCTTCCAAATCTCCCTTTGCCAATTCCTAAAGAACAGCCATAGCGAAAGACTTCTCTAAGGGAAAGATTTAACTCTGTGACATGAATTAACAGAACACAGAGCAATTTCTCAGAAAGCTTCTTTCCGGTTTGGAACGGATGATATATCCTTTTTCACCAGAGCCCTCTAAGGGCTTCCATATATCCCTTTGCCAATTCCACAAGAACAGCCTTAGCGAAAGGCTTCTTGAAGGGAAAGATGTAACCCTGTGAGATGAATTAACAGAACACAGAGCAGTTTCTCAGAAAGCTTATTTCCAGTTTTGAACGGAAGATATTTCCCTTTTCACCATAGCCCTCTAAGGGCTTTCAAATATCCCTTTGCCAATTCCACAAGAACAGCCTTAGCGAAAGGCTTCTTGAAGGAAAAGATGAAACTCTGTGAGAGGAATTAACATAACACAGAGCAGTTTCTGAGAAACCTTCTTTCCAGTTTTGAACGGAAGATATTTCCTTTTTCACCATAGCCCTCTAAGGGCTTCCAAATATCCCTTTGCCAATTCCACAAGAACAGCCTTAGCGAAAGGCTACTTGAAGGGAAAGATGTAACTCTGTGAGATAAATTAACAGAACACAGAGCAGTTTCTCAGAAGGCTTCTTTCCAGTTAGAAACGGAAGGTATTTCCTTTTTCACCGTAGCCCTCTATGGGCTTCCAAATATCCCTTTGCGAATTCCACAAGAACAGCCTTAGCGAAAGGCTTCTTGAAGGGAAAGATGGAACTCTGTGAGATGAATTCACAGAACACAGAGCAGTTTCTCAGAAAGCTTCTTTCCAGTTTTGAACGGAAGATATTTCCTTTTTCACCATAGCCCTCTATGAGCTTCCTAATCTCCCTTTGCCTATTCCACAAGTACAGCCTTAGCGAAAGGCTTCTTGAAGGGAAAGATGTAATTCTGTGAGATGAATTAACAGAACACAGAGCAGTTTCTCAGAAAGCTTCTTTCCAGTTTGGAACGGAAGATATTTCCCTTTCCACCATAGCCCTCTATGGGCTTCCAAATATCCCTTTGCCAATTCCACAAGAACAGCCTTAGTGAAAGGCTTCTTGCAGGGAAAGATGTAACTCAGTGACATGAATTAACAGAACACAGAGCAGTTTCTCTGAAAGCTTCTTTCCAGTTTTGAACGGAAGATATTTCCTTTTTCACCATAGCCCTCTATGGGCTTCCAAATATCCCTTTGCCAATTCCACAAGAACAGCCTTAGCGAAAGGCTTCTTGCAGGGAAAGATGTAACTCTGTGAGATGAATTAACAGAACACAGAGCAGTTTCTCTGAAAGCTTCTTTCCACTTTTGAACGGTAGATATTTCCCTTTTCACCATAGCCATCTATGGGCATCCAAATATCCCTTTGCCATTCCACAAGAACAGCCTTAGCAAAAGGCTTCTTGAAGGGAAAGAAGTAACTCAGTGACATGAATTAACAGAACACAGAGCAGTTTCTCAGAAAGCTTCTTTCCAGTTTTGAACGGAAGATATTTCCTTTTTCACCATAGCCCTCTATGGGCTTCCAAATATCCCTTTGCCAATTCCACAAGAAGAGCCTAAGCGAAAGACTTCTTGAAAGGAAAGATGTAACTCTGTGACGTGAATTAACAGAACACAGAGCAGTTTCTCAGAAAGCTTCTTTCCAGTTTTGAACCGAAGGTATTTCGTTTTTCTCCATAGCCCTCTATGGGCTTCCAAACATCACTTTGCCAATTCCACAAGAACAGCCTTAGCGAAAGGCTTCTTGAAGGGAAAGATGTAACTCTGTGAGATGAATTAACAGAACACAGAGCAGTTTCTCTGAAACTTTCTTTCCAGTTTTGAAGGGAAGATATTTCCTTTTTCACCATAGCCCTCTATGGGATTCCAAATATCCCTTTGCCAATTCCACAAGAACAGCCTTAGCGAAAGGCTTCTTGAAGGGAAAGATGTAACTCTGTGACATGAATTAACAGAACACAGAGCAGTTTCTCAGAAAGCTTCTTTCCAGTTTTGAACTTAACATATGTCTTTTTTCACCATAGCCGTCTATGGGCTTCTAAATGTCCCTTTGCCAATTCCACAAGAACAGCCTTAGCGATAGGCTTCTTGATGTGAAAGATGTAACTCTGTGAGATGAATTAACAGAACACAGAGCAGTTTCTCAGAAAGCTTCTTTCCAGTTTTAAACGGAAGATATTTCCTTTTTCACCATAGCCCTCTAGGGGCTTCCAAATCTCCCTTTGCCAATTCCTAAAGAACAGCCATAGCGAAAGGCTTCTCTAAGGGAAAGATTTAACTCTGTGACATGAATTAACAGAACACAGAGCAGTTTCTCAGAAAGCTTCTTTCCGGTTTGGAACGGAAGATATTTCCTTTTTCACCAGAGCCTTCTAAGGGCTTCCATATATCCCTTTGCCAATTCCACAAGAACAGCCTTAGCGAAAGGCTTCTTGAAGGGAAAGATGTAACCCTGTGAGATGAATAAACAGAAGACAGAGCAGTTTCTCAGAAAGCTTCTTTCCAATTTTGAACGGAAGATATTTCCTTTTTCACCATAGCCCTCTATGGGCTTTCAAATATCCCTTTGCCAATTCCACAAGAACAGCCTTAGCGAAAGGCTTCTTGAAGGAAAAGATGAAACTCTGTGAGATGAATTAACAGAACACAGAGCAGTTTATCAGAAACCTTCTTTCCAGTTTTGAACGGAAGATATTTCGTTTTTCACCATAGCCCTCTAGGGGCTTCCAAATATCCCTTTGCCAATTCCACAAGAACAGGTTAGCGAAAGGCATCTTGAAGGGAAAGAAGTAACTCTGTGAGATGAATTAACAGAACACAGAGCAGTTTCTCAGAAAGCTTCTTTCCAGTTTTGAACGGAAGATATTTCCTTTTTCACAATAGCCCTCTATGAGCTTCCAAATATCCCCTTGCCAATTCCACAAGAACAGCCTGAGCGAAGGGCTTCTTGAAGGGAAAGATGTAACTCTGTGAGATGAATTAACAAAACACAGAGCAGTTTCTCAGAAGGCTTCTTTCCAGTTTTGAACGGAAGATATTTTCCTTTTCACCAAATCCCTATATGGGCTTCCAAATATCCCTTTGCCAATTCCACAAGAACAGCCTTAGCGAAAGGCTTCTGGAAAGGAAAGATGTAACTCTGTGATATGAATTAGCAGAACACAGAGCAGTTTCTCAGACAGCTTCTTTCCAGTTTTCAACGGAAGATATTTCCTTTTTCACCATAGCCCTCTATGGGATTCCAAATATCCCTTTGCCAATTCCACAAGAACAGCCTTAGCGAAAGGCTTCTTGAAGGGAAAGATGTAACTCTGTGAGATGAATTAACAGAACACAGAGCAGTTTCTCACAAAGCTTCTTTCCAGTTTGGAACGGAAGGTATTTCCTTTTTCACCATAGCCCTCTATCAGCTTCCAAATATCCCTTTGCCAATTCCACAAGAACAGCCTTAGCGAAAGGCTTCTTGAAGGGAAAGATGTAACTCTGTGAGATGAATTAACAGAACACAGAGCAGTTTCTCTGAAAGCTTCTTTCCAGTTTTGAACGGAAGATATTTCCTTTTTCACCATAGCCGTCTATGGGCTTCCAAATATCCCTTTGCCAATTCCGCAAGAACAGCCTTAGAGAAAGGCTTCTTGAAGGGAAAGATGTAACTCTGTGACATGAATTAACAGAACACAGAGCAGTTTCTCAGAAAGCTTCTTTCCAGTTTTGAACGGAAGATATTTCTTTTTTCACCATAGCCCTCTATGGGCTTCCAAATATCCCTTTGCCAATTCCACAAGAACAGCCTTAGCGAAAGGCTTCTTGAAGGGAAAGATGTAACTCTGTGAGATGAATTAACAGAACACAGAGCAGTTTCTCAGAAAGCTTCTTTCCAATTTTGAACGGAAGATATTTCCTTTTTCACCATAGCCCTCTATGGGCTTCCCAATATCCCTTTTAAAATTCCACAAGAAGAGCCTTAGCGAAAGGCTTCTTGAAGGGAAAGATGGAACTCTGTGAGATGAATTAACAAAACACAGAGCAGTTTCTGAGAAAGCTTCTTTCCAGTTTTGAACGGAAGATATTTCCTTTTTCACCATAGACCTCTAAGGGCTTCCAAATATCCCTTTGCCAATTCCACAAGAACAGCCTTAGGGAAAGGCTTCTTGAAGGGAAAGATGTAACTCTGTGACATGAATTAACAGAACACAGAGCAGTTTCTCAGAAAGCTTCTTTCCAGTTTGGAACGGAAGATATTTGCTTTTTCACCATAGCCCTCTAGGGGCTTCCAAATATCCCTTTGCCAATTCCACAAGAACATCCTTTGCGAAAGGCTTCTTGAAGGGAAAGATGTAACTCTGTGAGATGAATTAACAGAACACAGAGCAGTTTCTCAGAAAGCTTCTTTCCAGTTTGGAACGGAAGATATTTCCTTTTTCACCATAGCCCTCTATGGGCTTCCAAATCTCCCTTTGCCAATTCCTAAAGAACAGCCATAGCGAAAGGCTTCTCTAAGGGAAAGATTTAACTCTGTGACATGAATTAACAGAACACAGAGCAGTTTCTCAGAAAGCTTCTTTCCGGTTTGGAACGGAAGATATTTCCATTTTCACCAGAGCCCTCTAAGGGCTTCCATATATCCCTTTGCCAATTCAACAAGAACAGCCTTAGCGAAAGGCTTCTTGAAGGGAAAGATGTGACACTGTGAGATGAATTAACAGAACACAGAGCAGTTTCTCAGAAAGCTTCTTTCCAGTTTTGAACGGAAGATATTTCCTTTTTCTCCATAGCCCTCTATGGGCTTTCAAATATCCCTTTGCCAATTCCACAAGAACAGCCTTAGCGAAAGACTTATTTAAGGAAAAGATGAAACTCTGTGAGATGAATTAACAGAACACAGAGCAGTTTATCAGAAACCTTCTTTCCAGTTTTGAACGGAAGGTATTTCGTTTTTGAGCATTGCCCTCTATGGGCTTCCAAATATCCCTTTGCCAATTCCACAAGAGCAGCCTTAGCGAAAGGCTTCTTGAGGGGAAAGATGTAACTCTGTGAGATGAATTAACAGAACACAGAGCAGTTTTTCAGAAAGCTTCTTTCCAGTTTTGAACGGAAGATATTTCCTTTTTCACCATAGCCCTCTATGTTATTCCCAATATCACTTTGCCAATTCCACAAGAACAGCCTGAGCGAAGGGCTTCTTGAAGGGAAAGATGTAACTCTGTGAGATGAATTAACAGAACACAGAGCAGTTTCTCAGAAAGCTTCTTTCCAATTTTGAACGGAAGATATTTCCTTTTTCACCATAGCCCTCTATGGGCTTCCCAATATCCCTTTTAAAATTCCACAAGAAGAGCCTTAGCGAAAGGCTTCTTGAAGGGAAAGATGGAACTCTATGAGATGAATTAACAAAACACAGAGCAGTTTCTGAGAAAGCTTCTTTCCAGTTTTGAACGGAAGATATTTCCTTTTTCACCATAGAGCTCTAAGGGCTTCCAAATATCCCTTTGCCAATTCCACAAGAACAGCCTTAGGGAAAGGCTTCTTGAAGGGAAAGATGTAACTCTGTGACATGAATTAACAGAACACAGAGCAGTTTCTCAGAAAGCTTCTTTCCACTTTGGAACGGAAGATATTTGCTTTTTCACCATAGCCCTCTAGGGGCTTCCAAATATCCCTTTGCCAATTCCACAAGAACATCCTTTGCGAAAGGCTTCTTGAAGGGAAAGATGTAACTCTGTGAGATGAATTAACAGAACACAGAGCAGTTTCTCAGAAAGCTTCTTTCCAGTTTGGAACGGAAGATATTTCCTTTTTCACCATAGCCCTCTATGGGCTTCCAAATCTCCCTTTGCCAATTCCTAAAGAACAGCCATAGCGAAAGGCTTCTCTAAGGGAAAGATTTAACTCTGTGACATGAATTAACAGAACACAGAGCAGTTTCTCAGAAAGCTTCTTTCCGGTTTGGAACGGAAGATATTTCCATTTTCACCAGAGCCCTCTAAGGGCTTCCATATATCCCTTTGCCAATTCAACAAGAACAGCCTTAGCGAAAGGCTTCTTGAAGGGAAAGATGTGACACTGTGAGATGAATTAACAGAACACAGAGCAGTTTCTCAGAAAGCTTCTTTCCAGTTTTGAACGGAAGATATTTCCTTTTTCTCCATAGCCCTCTATGGGCTTTCAAATATCCCTTTGCCAATTCCACAAGAACAGCCTTAGCGAAAGACTTATTTAAGGAAAAGATGAAACTCTGTGAGATGAATTAACAGAACACAGAGCAGTTTATCAGAAACCTTCTTTCCAGTTTTGAACGGAAGATATTTCGTTTTTGAGCATTGCCCTCTATGGGCTTCCAAATATCCCTTTGCCAATTCCACAAGAGCAGCCTTAGCGAAAGGCTTCTTGAGGGGAAAGATGTAACTCTGTGAGATGAATTAACAGAACACAGAGCAGTTTTTCAGAAAGCTTCTTTCCAGTTTTGAACGGAAGATATTTCCTTTTTCACCATAGCCCTCTATGTTATTCCCAATATCACTTTGCCAATTCCACAAGAACAGCCATAGCGAAAGGCTTCTCTAAGGGAAAGATTTAACTCTGTGACATGAATTAACAGAACACAGAGCAGTTTCTCAGAAAGCTTCTTTCCGGTTTGGAACGGAAGATATTTCCTTTTTCACCAGAGCCTTCTAAGGGCTTCCATATATCCCTTTGCCAATTCCACAAGAACAGCCTTAGCGAAAGGCTTCTTGAAGGGAAAGATGTAACCCTGTGAGATGAATAAACAGAAGACAGAGCAGTTTCTCAGAAAGCTTCTTTCCAATTTTGAACGGAAGATATTTCCTTTTTCACCATAGCCCTCTATGGGCTTTCAAATATCCCTTTGCCAATTCCACAAGAACAGCCTTAGCGAAAGGCTTCTTGAAGGAAAAGATGAAACTCTGTGAGATGAATTAACAGAACACAGAGCAGTTTATCAGAAACCTTCTTTCCAGTTTTGAACGGAAGATATTTCGTTTTTCAAAACAGCCCTCTAGGGGCTTCCAAATATCCCTTTGCCAATTCCACAAGAACAGGTTAGCGAAAGGCATCTTGAAGGGAAAGAAGTAACTCTGTGAGATGAATTAACAGAACACAGAGCAGTTTCTCAGAAAGCTTCTTTCCAGTTTTGAACGGATTATATTTCCTTTTTCACAATAGCCCTCTAAGGGCTTCCAAATATCCCCTTGACAATTCCACAAGAACAGCCTGAGCGAAGGGCTTCTTGAAGGGAAAGATGTAACTCTGTGAGATGAATTAACAGAACACAGAGCAGTTTCTCAGAAGGCTTCTTTCCAGTTTTGAACGGAAGATATTTTCCTTTTCACCATATCCCAATATGGGCTTCCAAATATCCCTTTGCCAATTCCACAAGAACAGCCTTAGCGAAAGGCTTCTGGAAAGGAGAGATGTAACTCTGAGATATGAATTAGCAGAACACAGAGCAGTTTCTCAGACAGCTTCTTTCCAGTTTTCAACGGAAGATATTTCCTTTTTCACCATAGCCCTCTATGGGATTCCAAATATCCCTTTGCCAATTCCACAAGAACAGCCTTAGCGAAAGGCTTCTTGAAGGAAAAGATGAAACTCTGTGAGATGAATTAACAAAACACAGAGCAGTTTATCAGAAACCTTCTTTGCAGTTTTTAACGGAAGATATTTCGTTTTTCACCATAGCCCTCTAGGGGCTTCCAAATATCCCTTTGCCAATTCCACAAGAACAGGTTAGCGAAAGGCTTCTTGAAGGGAAAGAAGTAACTCTGTGAGATGAATTAACAGAACACAGAGCAGTTTCTCAGAAAGCTTCTTTCCAGTTTTGAACGGAAGATATTTCCTTTTTCACAATAGCCCTCTATGGGCTTCCAAATATCCCCTGGCCAATTCCACAAGAACGGCCTTAGCGAAGGGCTTCTTGAAGGGAAAGATGTAACTCTGTGAGATGAAATAACAGAACACAGAGCAGTTTCTCAGAAGGCTTCTTTCCAGTTTTCAACGGAAGATATTTTCCTTTTCACCCTAGCCCTCTATGGGCTTCCAAATATCCCTTTGCCAATTCCACAAGAACAGCCTTAGCGAAAGGCTTCTGGAAAGGAAA
The DNA here is from genome assembly GCF_047675955.1 of Chlorocebus sabaeus. NCBI lineage: Eukaryota > Metazoa > Chordata > Mammalia > Primates > Cercopithecidae > Chlorocebus > Chlorocebus sabaeus. The sequence continues at coordinate 6,000,390 of NW_027326745.1, read as the reverse complement.
GATGTAACTCTGTGATATGAATTAGCAGAACACAGAGCAGTTTCTCAGACAGCTTCTTTCCAGTTTTCAACGGAAGATATTTCCTTTTTCACCATAGCCCTCTATGGGCTTCCAAATATCCCTTTGCCAATTCCACAAGAACAGCCTTAGCGAAAGGCTTCTTGAAGGGAAAGATGTAACTCTGTGAGATGAATTAACAGAACACAGAGCAGTTTCTCACAAAGCTTCTTTCCAGTTTGGAACGGAAAGTATTTCCTTTTTCACCATAGCCCTCTATGGGATTCCAAATATCCCTTTGCCAATTCCACAAGAACAGCCTTAGCGAAAGGCTTCTTGAAGGGAAAGATGTAACTCTGTGAGATGAATTAACAGAACACAGAGCAGTTTCTCTGAAAGCTTCTTTCCAGTTTTGAACGGAAGATATTTCCTTTTTCACCATAGCCCTCTATGGGCTTCCAAATATCCCTTTGCCAATTCCGCAAGAACAGCCTTAGCGAAAGGCTTCTTGAAGGGAAAGATGTAACTCTGTGACATGAATTAACAGAACACAGAGCAGTTTCTCAGAAAGCTTCTTTCCCGTTTTGAACGGAAGATATTTCTTTTTTCACCATAGCCCTCTATGGGCTTCCAAATATCCCTTTGCCAATTCCACAAGAACAGCCTTAGCGAAAGGCTTCCTGAAGGGAAAGATGTAACTCTGTGAGATGAATTAACAGAACACAGAGCAGTTTCTCAGAAAGCTTCTTTCCAATTTTGAACGGAAGATATTTCCTTTTTTACCATAGCCCTCTATGGGCTTCCAAATATCCCTTTTCCAATTCCACAAGAAGAGCCTTAGCGAAAGGCTTCTTGAAGGGAAAGATGTACCTCTGTGAGATGAATTAACAAAACACAGAGCTGTTTCTGAGAAAGCTTCTTTCCAGTTTTGAACGGAAGATATTTCCTTTTTCACCATAGCCCTCTAAGGGCTTCCAAATATCCCTTTGCCAATTCCACAAGAACAGCCTTAGAGAAAGGATTCTTGAAGGGAAAAATGTAACTCTGTGAGATGAATTAACAGAACACAGAGCAGTTTCTGAGAAAGCTTCTTTCCAGTTTTGAACGGAAGATATTTCGTTTTTCACCAGAGCCCTCTATGGACTTCCAAATATCCCTTTGCCAATTCCACAAGAACAGCCTTAGCGAAAGGCTTCTTGAAGGGAAAGATGTAACTCTGTGAAATGAATTAACAGAACACAGAGCAGTTTGTCAGAAAGCTTCTTTCCAATTTTGAACGGAAGATATTTGTTTTTTCACCATAGCCCTCTATGGACTTCCAAATATCCCTTTGCCAATTCCACAAGAACAGCCTTAGCGAAAGGCTTCTTGAAGGGAAAGATGTAACTCTGTGACATGAATTAACAGAACACAGAGCAGTTTGTCAGAAAGCTTCTTTCGAATTTTCAACGGAAGATATTTCCTTTTTCACTATAGCCCTCTATGGGCTTCCAAATATCCCTTTGCCAATTCCACAAGAACAGCCTTAGCGAAAGGCTTCTTGAAGGGAATGATGTAACTCTGTGAGATGAATTAACAGAACACAGAGCAGTTTCTCAGAAAGCTTCTTTCCAGTTTTGAACCGAAGATATTTCGTTTTTCTCCATAGCCCTCTATGGGCTTCCAAACATCACTTTGCCAATTCCACAAGAACAGCCTTAGCGAAAGGCTTCTTGAAGGGAAAGAGGTAACTCTGTGAGATGAATTAACAGAACACAGAGCAGTCTCTCAGAAAGCTTCTTTCCAGTTTGGAACGGAAGATATTTCCTTTTTCACCATAGCCCTCTAGGGGCTTCCAAATCTCCCTTTGCCAATTCCTAAAGAACAGCCATAGCGAAAGACTTCTCTAAGGGAAAGATTTAACTCTGTGACATGAATTAACAGAACACAGAGCAATTTCTCAGAAAGCTTCTTTCCGGTTTGGAACGGATGATATTTCCTTTTTCACCAGAGCCCTCTAAGGGCTTCCATATATCCCTTTGCCAATTCCACAAGAACAGCCTTAGCGAAAGGCTTCTTGAAGGGAAAGATGTAACTCTGTGAGATGAATTAACAGAACACAGAGCAGGTTCTCTGAAAGCTTCATTCCAGTTTTGAACGGAAGATATTTCCTTTTTCAACATAGCCCTCTAAGGGCTTCCAAATATCCCTTTGCCAATTCCACAAGAACACCTTAGCGAAAGGCTTCTTGAAGGGAAAGATGTAACTCTGTGAGATGAATTAACAGAACACAGAGCAGTTTCTCAGAAAGCTTCTTTCCAGTTTTGAACGGAAGATATTTCCTTTTTTAACCATTGCCCTCTATGGGCTTCCAAATATCCCTTTGCCAATTCCACAAGAACAGCCTTAGCGAAAGGCTTCTTGAAGGGAAAGATGTAACTCTGTGAGATGAATTAACAGAACACAGAGCAGTTTTTCAGAAAGCTTCTTTCAAGTTTTGAAAAGAAGATATTTCCTTTTTCACCATAGCCCTATATGGGCTTCCCAATACCCCTTTGCCAATTCCACAAGAACAGCCTTAGCGAAAGGCTTCTTGAAGGGAAAGATGTAACCCTGTGACATGAATTAACAGAACACAGAGCAGTTTCTCAGAAAGCTTCTTTCCAGTTTGGAACGGAAGATATTTGCTTTTTCACCATAGCCCTCTAGGGGCTTCCAAATATCCCTTTGCCAATTCCACAAGAACATCCTTAGCGAAAGGCTTCTTGAAGGGAAAGATGTAACTCTGTGAGATGAATTAACAGAACACAGAGCAGTTTCTCAGAAAGCTTCTTTCCAGTTTGGAACGGAAGATATTTCCTTTTTCACCATAGACCTCTATGGGCTTCCAAATCTCCCTTTGACAATTCCTAAAGAACAGCCATAGCGAAAGGCTTCTCTAAGGGAGAGATTTAACTCTGTGACATGAATTAACAGAACACAGAGCAGTTTCTCAGAAAGCTTCTTTCCGGTTTGGAACGGAAGATATTTCCTTTTTCACCAGAGCCCTCTAAGGGCTTCCATATATCCCTTTGACAATTCCACAAGAACAGCCTTAGCGAAAGGCTTCTTGAAGGGAAAGATGTGACCCTGTGAGATGAATTAACAGAACACAGAGCAGTTTCTCAGAAAGCTTCTTTCCAGTTTTGAACGGAAGATATTTCCTTTTTCTCCATAGCCCTCTATGGGCTTTCAAATATCCCTTTGCCAATTCCACAAGAACAGCCTTAGCGAAAGACTTATTTAAGGAAAAGATGAAACTCTGTGAGATGAATTAACAGAACACAGAGCAGTTTATCAGAAACCTTCTTTCCAGTTTTGAACGGAAGGTATTTCGTTTTTGAGCATTGCCCTCTATGGGCTTCCAAATATCCCTTTGCCAATTCCACAAGAGCAGCCTTAGCGAAAGGCTTCTTGAGGGGAAAGATGTAACTCTGTGAGATGCATTAACAGAACACAGAGCAGTTTTTCAGAAAGCTTCTTTCCAGTTTTGAACGGAACATATTTCCTTTTTCACCATAGCCCTCTATGGGATTCCCAATATCACTTTGCCAATTCCACAAGAACAGCCATAGCGAAAGGCTTCTCTAAGGGAAACATTTAACTCTGTGACATGAATTAACAGAACACAGAGCAGTTTCTCAGAAAGCTTCTTTCCGGTTTGGAACGGAAGATATTTCCTTTTTCACCAGAGCCTTCTAAGGGCTTCCATATATCCCTTTGCCAATTCCACAAGAACAGCCTTAGCGAAAGGCTTCTTGAAGGGAAAGATGTAACCCTGTGAGATGAATAAACAGAAGACAGAGCAGTTTCTCAGAAAGCTTCTTTCCAATTTTGAACGGAAGATATTTCCTTTTTCACCATAGCCCTCTATGGGCTTTCAAATATCCCTTTGCCAATTCCACAAGAACAGCCTTAGCGAAAGGCTTCTTGAAGGAAAAGATGAAACTCTGTGAGATGAATTAACAGAACACAGAGCAGTTTATCAGAAACCTTCTTTCCAGTTTTGAACGAAAGATATTTCGTTTTTCACCATAGCCCTCTAGGGGCTTCCAAATATCCCTTTGCCAATTCCACAAGAACAGGTTAGCGAAAGGCATCTTGAAGGGAAAGAAGTAACTCTGTGAGATGAATTAACAGAACACAGAGCAGTTTCTCAGAAAGCTTCTTTCCAGTTTTGAACGGAAGATATTTCCTTTTTCACAATAGCCCTCTATGGGCTTCCAAATATCCCCTTGCCAATTCCACAAGAACAGCCTGAGCGAAGGGCTTCTTGAAGGGAAAGATGTAACTCTGTGAGATGAATTAACAGAACACAGAGCAGTTTCTCAGAAGGCTTCTTTCCAGTTTTGAACGGAAGATATTTTCCTTTTCACCATATCCCAATATGGGCTTCCAAATATCCCTTTGCCAATTCCACAAGAACAGCCTTAGCGAAAGGCTTCTGGAAAGGAAAGATGTAACTCTGTGATATGAATTAGCAGAACACAGAGCAGTTTCTCAGACAGCTTCTTTCCAGTTTTCAACGGAAGATATTTCCTTTTTCACCATAGCCCTCTATGGGATTCCAAATATCCCTTTGCCAATTCCACAAGAACAGCCTTAGCGAAAGGCTTCTTGAAGAGAAAGATGTAACTCTGTGAGATGAATTAACAGAACACAGAGCAGTTTCTCACAAAGCTTCTTTCCAGTTTGGAACGGAAGGTATTTCCTTTTTCACCATAGCCCTCTATCAGCTTCCAAATATCCCTTTGCCAATTCCACAAGAACAGCCTTAGCGAAAGGCTTCTTGAAGGGAAAGATGAAACTCTGTGAGATGAATTAACAGAACACAGAGCAGTTTCTCTGAAAGCTTCTTTCCAGTTTTGAACGGAAGATATTTCCTTTTTCACCATAGCCGTCTATGGGCTTCCAAATATCCCGTTGCCAATTCCGCAAGAACAGCCTTAGAGAAAGGCTTCTTGAAGGGAAAGATGTAACTCTGTGACATGAATTAACAGAACACAGAGCAGTTTCTCAGAAAGCTTCTTTCCAGTTTTGAACGGAAGATATTTCTTTTTTCACCATAGCCCTCTATGGGCTTCCAAATATCCCTTTGCCAATTCCACAAGAACAGCCTTAGCGAAAGGCTTCTTGAAGGGAAAGATGTAACTCTGTGAGATGAATTAACAGAACACAGAGCAGTTTCTCAGAAAGCTTCTTTCCAATTTTGAACGGAAGATATTTCCTTTTTCACCATAGCCCTCTATGGGCTTCCCAATATCCCTTTTAAAATTCCACAAGAAGAGCCTTAGCGAAAGGCTTCTTGAAGGGAAAGATGGAACTCTGTGAGATGAATTAACAAAACACAGAGCAGTTTCTGAGAAAGCTTCTTTCCAGTTTTGAACGGAAGATATTTCCTTTTTCACCATAGCCCTCTAAGGGCTTCCAAATATCCCTTTGCCAATTCCACAAGAACAGCCTTAGCGAAAGGCTTCTTGAAGGGAAAGATGTAACTCTGTGAGATGAATTAACAGAACACAGAGCAGTTTCTCAGAAAGCTTCTTTCCAGTTTGGAACGGAAGATATTTGCTTTTTCACCATAGCCCTCTAGGGGCTTCCAAATATCCCTTTGCCAATTCCACAAGAACAGCCTTAGCGAAAGGCTTCTTGAAGGGAAAGATGTGACCCTGTGAGATGAATTAACAGTACACAGAGCAGTTTCTCAGAAAGCTTCTTTCCAGTTTTGAACGGAAGATATTTCCTTTTTCACCATAGCCCTCTATGGGCTTCCAAATCTCCCTTTGCCAATTCCTAAAGAACAGCCATAGCGAAAGGCTTTTCTAAGGGAAAGATTTAACTCTGTGACATGAATTAACAGAACACAGAGCAGTTTCTCAGAAAGCTTCTTTCCGGTTCGGAACGGAAGATATTACCTTTTTCACCAGAGCCCTCTAAGGGCTTCCATATATCCCTTTACCAATTCCACAAGAACAGCCTTAGCGAAAGGCTTCTTGAAGGGAAAGATGTAACCCTGTGAGATGAATTAACAGAACACAGAGCAGTTTCTCAGACAGCTTCTTTCCAGTTTTCAACGGAAGATATTTCCTTTTTCACCATAGCCCTCTATGGGCTTCCAAATATCCCTTTGCCAATTCCACAAGAACAGCCTTAGCGAAAGGCTTCTTGAAGGGAAAGATGTAACTCTGTGAGATGAATTAACAGAACACAGAGCAGTTTCTCACAAAGCTTCTTTCCAGTTTGGAACGGAAAGTATTTCCTTTTTCACCATAGCCCTCTATGGGCTTCCAAATATCCCTTTGCCAATTCCACAAGAACAGCCTTAGCGAAAGGCTTCTTGAAGGGAAAGATGGAACTCTGTGAGATGAATTCACAGAACACAGAGCAGTTTCTCAGAAAGCTTCTTTCCAGTTTTGAACTTAACATATGTCTTTTTTCACCATAGCCGTCTATGGGCTTCTAAATGTCCCTTTGCCAATTCCACAAGAACAGCCTTAGCGATAGGCTTCTTGATGTGAAAGATGTAACTCTGTGATATGAATTAGCAGAAGACAGAGCAGTTTCTCAGACAGCTTCTTTCCAGTTTTCAACGGAAGATATTTCCTTTTTCACCATAGCCCTATATGGGCTTACAAATATCCCTTTGCAAATTCCACAAGAACAGCCTTAGCGAAAGGCTTCTTGAAGGGAAAGATGTAACTCTGTGAGATGAATTAACAGAACACAGAGCAGTTTCTCACAAAGCTTCTTTCCAGTTTGGAACGGAAAGTATTTCCTTTTTCACCATAGCCCTCTATGGGCTTCCAAATATCCCTTTGCCAATTCCACAAGAACAGCCTCAGCGAAAGGCTTCTTGAAGGGAAAGATGTAACTCTGTGAGATGAATTAACAGAACACAGAGCAGTTTCTCTGAAAGCTTCTTTCCAGTTTTGAACGGAAGATATTTCCTTTTTCACCATAGCCCTCTATGGGCTTCCAAATATCCCTTTGCCAATTCCGCAAGAACAGCCTTAGCGAAAGGCTTCTTGAAGGGAAAGATGTAACTCTGTGACATGAATTAACAGAACACAGAGCAGTTTCTCAGAAAGCTTCTTTCCCGTTTTGAACGGAAGATATTTCTTTTTTCACCATAGCCCTCTATGGGCTTCCAAATATCCCTTTGCCAATTCCACAAGAACAGCCTTAGCGAAAGGCTTCTTGAAGGGAAAGATGTAACTCTGTGAGATGAATTAACAGAACACAGAGCAGTTTCTCAGAAAGCTTCTTTCCAATTTTGAACGGTAGATATTTCCTTTTTTACCATAGCCCTCTATGGGCTTCCAAATATCCCTTTTCCAATTCCACAAGAAGAGCCTTAGCGAAAGGCTTCTTGAAGGGAAAGATGTAACTCTGTGAGATGAATTAACAGAACACAGAGCAGTTTCTCAGAAAGCTTCTTTCCAGTTTTAAACGGAAGATATTTCCTTTTTCACCATAGCCCTCTATGGGATTCCAAATATCCCTTTGCCAATTCCACAAGAACAGGTTAGCGAAAGGCTTCTTGAAGGGAAAGATGGAACTCTGTGAGATGAATTAACAAAACACAGAGCAGTTTCTGAGAAAGCTTCTTTCCAGTTTTGAACGGAAGATATTTCCTTTTTCACCATAGCCCTCTAAGGGCTTCCAAATATCCCTTTGCCAATTCCACAAGAACAGCCTTAGCGAAAGGCTTCTTGAAGGGAAAGATGTAACTCTGTGACATGAATTAACAGAACACAGAGCAGTTTCTCAGAAAGCTTCTTTCCAGTTTGGAACGGAAGATATTTGCTTTTTCACCATAGCCCTCTAGGGGCTTCCAAATATCCCTTTGCCAATTCCACAAGAACATCCTTAACGAAAGGCTTCTTGAAGGGAAAGATGTAACTCTGTGAGATGAATTAACAGAACACAGAGCAGTTTCTCAGAAAGCTCCTTTCCAGTTTGGAACGGAAGATATTTCCTTTTTCACCATAGCCCTCTATGGGCTTCCAAATCTCCCTTTGCCAATTCCTAAAGAACAGCCATAGCGAAAGGCTTCTCTAAGGGAAAGATTTAACTCTGTGTCATGAATTAACAGAACACAGAGCAGTTTCTCAGAAAGCTTCTTTCCGGTTTGGAACGGAATATATTTCCTTTTTCACCAGAGCCCTCTAAGGGCTTCCATATATCCCTTTGCCAATTCCCCAAGAACAGCCTTAGCGAAAGGCTTCTTGAAGGAAAAGATGAAACTCTGTGAGATGAATTAACAAAACACAGAGCAGTTTATCAGAAACCTTCTTTGCAGTTTTTAACGGAAGATATTTCGTTTTTCACCATAGCCCTCTAGGGGCTTCCAAATATCCCTTTGCCAATTCCACAAGAACAGGTTAGCGAAAGGCTTCTTGAAGGGAAAGAAGTAACTCTGTGAGATGAATTAACAGAACACAGAGCAGTTTCTCAGAAAGCTTCTTTCCAGTTGTGAACGGAAGATATTTCCTTTTTCACAATAGCCCTCTATGGGCTTCCAAATATCCCCTGGCCAATTCCACAAGAACGGCCTTAGCGAAGGGCTTCTTGAAGGGAAAGATGTAACTCTGTGAGATGAATTAACAGAACACAGAGCAGTTTCTCAGACGGCTTCTTTCCAGTTTTGAACGGAAGGTATTTTCCTTTTCACCATAGCCCTCTATGGGCTTCCAAATATCCCTTTGCCAATTCCACAAGAACAGCCTTAGCGAAAGGCTTCTGGAAAGGAAAGATGTAACTCTGTGATATGAATTAGCAGAACACAGAGCAGTTTCTCAGACAGCTTCTTTCCAGTTTTCAACGGAAGATATTTCCTTTTTCACCATAGCCCTCTATGGGTTTCCAAATGTCCCTTTGCCAATTCCACAAGAACAGCCTTAGCGAAAGGCTTCTTGAAGGGAAAGATGAAACTCTGTGAGATGAATTAACAGAACACAGAGCAGTTTCTCACAAAGCTTCTTTCCAGTTTGGAACGGAAAGTATTTCCTTTTTCACCATAGCCCTCTATGGGCTTCCAAATATCCCTTTGCCAATTCCACAAGAACAGCCTTAGCGAAAGGCTTCTTGAAGGGAAAGATGTAACTCTGTGAGATGAATTAACAGAACACAGAGCAGTTTCTCTGAAAGCTTCTTTCCAGTTTTGAACGGAAGATATTTCCTTTTTCACCATAGCCCTCTATGGGCTTCCAAATATCCCTTTGCCAATTCCGCAAGAACAGCCTTAGCGAAAGGCTTCTTGAAGGGAAAGATGTAACTCTGTGACATGAATTAACAGAACACAGAGCAGTTTCTCAGAAAGCTTCTTTCCCGTTTTGAACGGAAGATATTTCTTTTTTCACCATAGCCCTCTATGGGCTTCCAAATATCCCTTTGCCAATTCCACAAGGAGAGCCTTAGCGAAAGGCTTCTTGAAGGGAAAGATGTAACTCTGTGAGATGAGTTAACAGAACACAGAGCAGTTTCTCAGAAAGCTTCTTTCCAGTTTTGAACGGAAGATATTTCCTTTTTTACCATAGCCCTCTATGGGCTTCCAAATATCCCTTTTCCAATTCCACAGGAAGAGCCTTAGCGAAAGGCTTCTTGAAGGGAAAGATGTAACTCTGTGAGATGAATTAACAAAACACAGAGCTGTTTCTGAGAAAGCTTCTTTCCAGTTTTGAACGGAAGATATTTCCTTTTTCACCATAGCCCTCTAAGGGCTTCCAAATATACCTTTGCCAATTCCACAAGAACAGCCTTAGAGAAAGGATTCTTGAAGGGAAAAATGTAACTCTGTGAGATGAATTAACAGAACACAGAGCAGTTTCTGAGAAAGCTTCTTTCCAGTTTTGAACGGAAGATATTTCGTTTTTCACCATAGCCCTCTGTGGACTTCCAAATATCCCTTTGCCAATTCCACAAGAACAGCCTTAGCGAAAGGCTTCTTGAAGGGAAAGATATAACTCTGTGAAATGAATTAACAGAACACAGAGCAGTTTGTCAGAAAGCTTCTTTCCAATTTTGAACGGAAGATATTTGTTTTTTCACCATAGCCCTCTATGGACTTCCAAATATCCCTTTGCCAATTCCACAAGAACAGCCTTAGCGAAAGGCTTCTTGAAGGGAAAGATGTAACTCTGTGACATGAATTAACAGAACACAGAGCAGTTTGTCAGAAAGCTTCTTTCGAATTTTCAACGGAAGATATTTCCTTTTTCACTATAGCCCTCTATGGGCTTCCAAATATCCCTTTGCCAATTCCACAAGAACAGCCTTAGCGAAAGGCTTCTTGAAGGGAATGAAGTAACTCTGTGAGATGAATTAACAGAACACAGAGCAGTTTCTCAGAAAGCTTCTTTCCAGTTTTGAACCGAAGATACTTCGTTTTTCTCCATAGCCCTCTATGGGCTTCCAAACATCACTTTGCCAATTCCACAAGAACAGCCTTAGCGAAAGGCTTCTTGAAGGGAAAGATGTAACTCTCTGAGATGAATTAACAGAACACAGAGCAGTTTCTCAGAAAGCTTCTTTCCAGTTTGGAACGGAAGATATTTCCCTTTTCACCATAGCCCTCTATGGGCTTCCAAATATCCCTTTGCCAATTCCACAAGAACAGCCTTAGCGAAAGGCTTCTTGAAGGGAAAGAGGTAACTCTGTGAGATGAATTAACAGAACACAGAGCAGTCTCTCAGAAAGCTTCTTTCCAGTTTGGAACGGAAGATATTTCCTTTTTCACCATAGCCCTCTAGGGGCTTCCAAATCTCCCTTTGCCAATTCCTAAAGAACAGCCATAGCGAAAGACTTCTCTAAGGGAAAGATTTAACTCTGTGACATGAATTAACAGAACACAGAGCAATTTCTCAGAAAGCTTCTTTCCGGTTTGGAACGGATGATATTTCCTTTTTCACCAGAGCCCTCTAAGGGCTTCCATATATCCCTTTGCGAATTAAACAAGAACAGCCTTAGCGAAAGGCTTCTTGAAGGGAAAGATGTAACCCTGTGAGATGAATTAACAGAACACAGAGCAGTTTCTCAGAAAGCTTCTTTCCAGTTTTGAACGGAAGATATTTCCCTTTTCACCATAGCCCTCTAAGGGCTTTCAAATATCCCTTTGCCAATTCCACAAGAACAGCCTTAGCGAAAGGCTTCTTGAAGGAAAAGATGAAACTCTGTGAGAGGAATTAACATAACACAGAGCAGTTTCTGAGAAACCTTCTTTCCAGTTTTGAACGGAAGATATTTCCTTTTTCACCATAGCCCTCTAAGGGCTTCCAAATATCCCTTTGCCAATTCCACAAGAACAGCCTTAGCGAATTTCTTCTTGAAGGGAAAGATGTAACTCTGTGAGATAAATTAACAGAACACAGAGCAGTTTCTCAGAAGGCTTCTTTCCAGTTAGAAACGGAAGGTATTTCCTTTTTCACCGTAGCCCTCTATGGGCTTCCAAATATCCCTTTGCGAATTCCACAAGAACAGCCTTAGCCAAAGGCTTCTTGAAGGGAAAGATGGAACTCTGTGAGATGAATTCACAGAACACAGAGCAGTTTCTCAGAAAGCTTCTTTCCAGTTTTGAACGGAAGATATTTCCTTTTTCACCATAGCCCTCTATGAGCTTCCTAATCTCCCTTTGCCTATTCCACAAGTACAGCCTTAGCGAAAGGCTTCTTGAAGGGAAAGATGTAATTCTGTGAGATGAATTAACAGAACACAGAGCAGTTTCTCAGAAAGCTTCTTTCCAGCTTGGAACGGAAGATATTTCCCTTTCCACCATAGCCCTCTAAGGGCTTCCAAATATCCCTTTGCCAATTCCACAAGAACAGCCTTAGTGAAAGGCTTCTTACAGGGAAAGATGTAACTCAGTGACATGAATTAACAGAACACAGAGCAGTTTCTCTGAAAGCTTCTTTCCAGTTTTGAACGGAAGATATTTCCTTTTTCACCATAGCCCTCTATGGGCTTCCAAATATCCCTTTGCCAATTACACAAGAACAGCCTTAGCGAAAGGCTTCTTGCAGGGAAAGATGTAACTCTGTGAGATGAATTAACAGAACACAGAGCAGTTTCTCTGAAAGCTTCTTTCCACTTTTGAACGGTAGATATTTCCCTTTTCACCATAGCCATCTATGGGCATCCAAATATCCCTTTGCCATTCCACAAGAACAGCCTTAGCGAAAGGCTTCTTGAAGAGAAAGATGTAACTCTGTGAGATGAATTAACAGAACATAGAGCAGTTTCTCACAAAGCTTCTTTCCAGTTTGGAACGGAAGGTATTTCCTTTTTCACCATAGCCCTCTATCAGCTTCCAAATATCCCTTTGCCAATTCCACAAGAACAGCCTTAGCGAAAGGCTTCTTGAAGGGAAAGATGTAACTCTGTGAGATGAATTAACAGAACACAGAGCAGTTTCTCTGAAAGCTTCTTTACAGTTTTGAACGGAAGATATTTCCTTTTTCACCATAGCCGTCTATGGGCTTCCAAATATCCCTTTGCCAATTCCGCAAGAACAGCCTTAGAGAAAGGCTTCTTGAAGGGAAAGATGTAACTCTGTGACATGAATTAACAGAACACAGAGCAGTTTCTCAGAAAGCTTCTTTCCAGTTTTGAACGGAAGATATTTCTTTTTTCACTATAGCCCTCTATGGGCTTCCAAATATCCCTTTGCCAATTCCACAAGAACAGCCTTAGCGAAAGGCTTCTTGAAGGGAAAGATGTAACTCTGTGAGATGAATTAACAGAACACAGAGCAGTTTCTCAGAAAGCTTCTTTCCAATTTTGAACGGAAGATATTTCCTTTTTCACCATAGCCCTCTATGGGCTTCGCAATATTCCTTTTAAAATTCCACAAGAAGAGCCTTAGCGAAAGGCTTCTTGAAGGGAAAGATGGAACTCTGTGAGATGAATTAACAAAACACAGAGCAGTTTCTGAGAAAGCTTCTTTCCAGTTTTGAACGGAAGATATTTCCTTTTTCACCATAGCCCTCTAAGGGCTTCCAAATATCCCTTTGCCAATTCCACAAGAACAGCCTTAGCGAAAGGCTTCTTGAAGGGAAAGATGTAACTCTGTGACATGAATTAACAGAACACAGAGCAGTTTCTCAGAAAGCTTCTTTCCAGTTTGGAACGGAAGATATTTGCTTTTTCACCATAGCCCTCTAGGGGCTTCCAAATATCCCTTTGCCAATTCCTAAAGAACAGCCATAGCGAAAGGCTTCTCTAAGGGAAAGATTTAACTCTGTGTCATGAATTAACAGAACACAGAGCAGTTTCTCAGAAAGCTTCTTTCCGGTTTGGAACGGAATATATTTCCTTTTTCACCAGAGCCCTCTAAGGGCTTCCATATATCCCTTTGCCAATTCCACAAGAACAGCCTTAGCGAAAGGCTTCTTGAAGGAAAAGATGAAACTCTGTGAGATGAATTAACAAAACACAGAGCAGTTTATCAGAAACCTTCTTTGCAGTTTTTAACGGAAGATATTTCGTTTTTCACCATAGCCCTCTAGGGGCTTCCAAATATCCCTTTGCCAATTCCACAAGAATAGGTTAGCGAAAGGCTTCTTGAAGGGAAAGAAGTAACTCTGTGAGATGAATTAACAGAACACAGAGCAGTTTCTCAGAAAGCTTCTTTCCAGTTTTGAACGGAAGATATTTCCTTTTTCACCATAGCCCTCTATGGGCTTCCAAATATCCCCTGGCCAATTCCACAAGAACGGCCTTAGCGAAGGGCTTCTTGAAGGGAAAGATGTAACTCTGTGAGATGAATTAACAGAACACAGAGCAGTTTCTCAGAAGGCTTCTTTCCAGTTTTGAACGGAAGATATTTTCCTTTTCACCATAGCCCTCTATGGGCTTCCAAATATCCCTTTTCCAATTCCACAAGAAGAGCCTTAGCGAAAGGCTTCTTGAAGGGAAAGATGTAACTCTGTGAGATGAATTAACAAAACACAGAGCTGTTTCTGAGAAAGCTTCTTTCCAGTTTTGAACGGAAGATATTTCCTTTTTCACCATAGCCCTCTAAGGGCTTCAAAATATCCCTTTGCCAATTCCACAAGAACAGCCTTAGAGAAAGGATTCTTGAAGGGAAAAATGTAACTCTGTGAGATGAATTAACAGAACACAGAGCAGTTTCTGAGAAAGCTTCTTTCCAGTTTTGAACGGAAGATATTTCGTTTTTCACCATAGCCCTCTATGGACTTCCAAATATCCCTTTGCCAATTCCACAAGAACAGCCTTAGCGAAAGGCTTCTTGAAGGGAAAGATGTAACTCTGTGAAATGAATTAACAGAACACAGAGCAGTTTGTCAGAAAGCTTCTTTCCAATTTTGAACGGAAGATATTTGTTTTTTCACCATAGCCCTCTATGGACTTCCAAATATCCCTTTGCCAATTCCACAAGAACAGCCTTAGCGAAAGGCTTCTTGAAGGGAAAGATGTAACTCTGTGACATGAATTAACAGAACACAGAGCAGTTTGTCAGAAAGCTTCTTTCGAATTTTCAACGGAAGATATTTCCTTTTTCACTATAGCCCTCTATGGGCTTCCAAATATCCCTTTGTCAATTCCACAAGAACAGCCTTAGCGAAAGGCTTCTTGAAGGGAATGATGTAACTCTGTGAGATGAATTAACAGAACACAGAGCAGTTTCTCAGAAAGCATCTTTCCAGTTTTGAACCGAAGATATTTCGTTTTTCTCCATAGCCCTCTATGGGCTTCCAAACATCACTTTGCCAATTCCACAAGAACAGCCTTAGCGAAAGGCTTCTTGAAGGGAAAGATGTAACTCTCTGAGATGAATTAACAGAACACAGAGCAGTCTCTCAGAAAGCTTCTTTCCAGTTTTGAACGGAAGATATTTCCTTTTTCACCATAGCCCTCTAGGGGCTTCCAAATCTCCCTTTGCCAATTCCTAAAGAACAGCCATAGCGAAAGACTTCTCTAAGGGAAAGATTTAACTCTGTGACATGAATTAACAGAACACAGAGCAATTTCTCAGAAAGCTTCTTTCCGGTTTGGAACGGATGATATTTCCTTTTTCACCAGAGCCCTCTAAGGGCTTCCATATATCCCTTTGCCAATTCCACAAGAACAGCCTTAGCGAAAGGCTTCTTGAAGGGAAAGATGTAACCCTGTGAGATGAATTAACAGAACACAGAGCAGTTTCTCAGAAAGCTTATTTCCAGTTTTGAACGGAAGATATTTCCCTTTTCACCATAGCCCTCTAAGGGCTTTCAAATATCCCTTTGCCAATTCCACAAGAACAGCCTTAGCGAAAGGCTTCTTGAAGGAAAAGATGAAACTCTGTGAGAGGAATTAACATAACACAGAGCAGTTTCTGAGAAACCTTCTTTCCAGTTTTGAACGGAAGATATTTCCTTTTTCACCATAGCCCTCTAAGGGCTTCCAAATATCCCTTTGCCAATTCCACAAGAACAGCCTTAGCGAAAGGCTACTTGAAGGGAAAGATGTAACTCTGTGAGATAAATTAACAGAACACAGAGCAGTTTCTCAGAAGGCTTCTTTCCAGTTAGAAACGGAAGGTATTTCCTTTTTCACCGTAGCCCTCTATGGGCTTCCAAATATCCCTTTGCGAATTCCACAAGAACAGCCTTAGCGAAAGGCTTCTTGAAGGGAAAGATGGAACTCTGTGAGATGAATTCACAGAACACAGAGCAGTTTCTCAGAAAGCTTCTTTCCAGTTTTGAACGGAAGATATTTCCTTTTTCACCATAGCCCTCTATGAGCTTCCTAATCTCCCTTTGCCTATTCCACAAGTACAGCCTTAGCGAAAGGCTTCTTGAAGGGAAAGATGTAATTCTGTGAGATGAATTAACAGAACACAGAGCAGTTTCTCAGAAAGCTTCTTTCCAGTTTGGAACGGAAGATATTTCCCTTTCCACCATAGCCCTCTATGGGCTTCCAAATATCCCTTTGCCAATTCCACAAGAACAGCCTTAGTGAAAGGCTTCTTGCAGGGAAAGATGTAACTCAGTGACATGAATTAACAGAACACAGAGCAGTTTCTCTGAAAGCTTCTTTCCAGTTTTGAACGGAAGATATTTCCTTTTTCACCATAGCCCTCTATGGGCTTCCAAATATCCCTTTGCCAATTCCACAAGAACAGCCTTAGCGAAAGGCTTCTTGCAGGGAAAGATGTAACTCTGTGAGATGAATTAACAGAACACAGAGCAGTTTCTCTGAAAGCTTCTTTCCACTTTTGAACGGTAGATATTTCCCTTTTCACCATAGCCATCTATGGGCATCCAAATATCCCTTTGCCATTCCACAAGAACAGCCTTAGCAAAAGGCTTCTTGAAGGGAAAGAAGTAACTCAGTGACATGAATTAACAGAACACAGAGCAGTTTGTCAGAAAGCTTCTTTCCAGTTTTGAACGGAAGATATTTCCTTTTTCACCATAGCCCTCTATGGGCTTCCAAATATCCCTTTGCCAATTCCACAAGAAGAGCCTAAGCGAAAGACTTCTTGAAAGGAAAGATGTAACTCTGTGACGTGAATTAACAGAACACAGAGCAGTTTCTCAGAAAGCTTCTTTCCAGTTTTGAACCGAAGGTATTTCGTTTTTCTCCATAGCCCTCTATGGGCTTCCAAACATCACTTTGCCAATTCCACAAGAACAGCCTTAGCGAAAGGCTTCTTGAAGGGAAAGATGTAACTCTGTGAGATGAATTAACAGAACACAGAGCAGTTTCTCTGAAACTTTCTTTCCAGTTTTGAAGGGAAGATATTTCCTTTTTCACCATAGCCCTCTATGGGATTCCAAATATCCCTTTGCCAATTCCACAAGAACAGCCTTAGCGAAAGGCTTCTTGAAGGGAAAGATGTAACTCTGTGACATGAATTAACAGAACACAGAGCAGTTTCTCAGAAAGCTTCTTTCCAGTTTTGAACTTAACATATGTCTTTTTTCACCATAGCCGTCTATGGGCTTCTAAATGTCCCTTTGCCAATTCCACAAGAACAGCCTTAGCGATAGGCTTCTTGATGTGAAAGATGTAACTCTGTGAGATGAATTAACAGAA
This sequence comes from Chlorocebus sabaeus, assembly GCF_047675955.1. Classification (NCBI taxonomy): domain Eukaryota; kingdom Metazoa; phylum Chordata; class Mammalia; order Primates; family Cercopithecidae; genus Chlorocebus; species Chlorocebus sabaeus. The sequence goes on along the minus strand of NW_027326745.1, from coordinate 5,983,338 downwards.
CACAGAGCAGTTTCTCAGAAAGCTTCTTTCCAGTTTTAAACGGAAGATATTTCCTTTTTCACCATAGCCCTCTAAGGGCTTCAAAATATCCCTTTGCCAATTCCACAAGAACAGCCTTAGAGAAAGGATTCTTGAAGGGAAAAATGTAACTCTGTGAGATGAATTAACAGAACACAGAGCAGTTTCTGAGAAAGCTTCTTTCCAGTTTTGAACGGAAGATATTTCGTTTTTCACCATAGCCCTCTATGGACTTCCAAATATCCCTTTGCCAATTCCACAAGAACAGCCTTAGCGAAAGGCTTCTTGAAGGGAAAGATGTAACTCTGTGAAATGAATTAACAGAACACAGAGCAGTTTGTCAGAAAGCTTCTTTCCAATTTTGAACGGAAGATATTTGTTTTTTCACCATAGCCCTCTATGGACTTCCAAATATCCCTTTGCCAATTCCACAAGAACAGCCTTAGCGAAAGGCTTCTTGAAGGGAAAGATGTAACTCTGTGACATGAATTAACAGAACACAGAGCAGTTTGTCAGAAAGCTTCTTTCGAATTTTCAACGGAAGATATTTCCTTTTTCACTATAGCCCTCTATGGGCTTCCAAATATCCCTTTGTCAATTCCACAAGAACAGCCTTAGCGAAAGGCTTCTTGAAGGGAATGATGTAACTCTGTGAGATGAATTAACAGAACACAGAGCAGTTTCTCAGAAAGCTTCTTTCCAGTTTTGAACCGAAGATATTTCGTTTTTCTCCATAGCCCTCTATGGGCTTCCAAACATCACTTTGCCAATTCCACAAGAACAGCCTTAGCGAAAGGCTTCTTGAAGGGAAAGATGTAACTCTCTGAGATGAATTAACAGAACACAGAGCAGTCTCTCAGAAAGCTTCTTTCCAGTTTTGAACGGAAGATATTTCCTTTTTCACCATAGCCCTCTAGGGGCTTCCAAATCTCCCTTTGCCAATTCCTAAAGAACAGCCATAGCGAAAGACTTCTCTAAGGGAAAGATTTAACTCTGTGACATGAATTAACAGAACACAGAGCAATTTCTCAGAAAGCTTCTTTCCGGTTTGGAACGGATGATATTTCCTTTTTCACCAGAGCCCTCTAAGGGCTTCCATATATCCCTTTGCCAATTCCACAAGAACAGCCTTAGCGAAAGGCTTCTTGAAGGGAAAGATGTAACCCTGTGAGATGAATTAACAGAACACAGAGCAGTTTCTCAGAAAGCTTATTTCCAGTTTTGAACGGAAGATATTTCCCTTTTCACCATAGCCCTCTAAGGGCTTTCAAATATCCCTTTGGCAATTCCACAAGAACAGCCTTAGCGAAAGGCTTCTTGAAGGAAAAGATGAAACTCTGTGAGATGAATTAACATAACACAGAGCAGTTTCTGAGAAACCTTCTTTCCAGTTTTGAACGGAAGATATTTCCTTTTTCACCATAGCCCTCTAAGGGCTTCCAAATATCCCTTTGCCAATTCCACAAGAACAGCCTTAGCGAAAGGCTACTTGAAGGGAAAGATGTAACTCTGTGAGATAAATTAACAGAACACAGAGCAGTTTCTCAGAAGGCTTCTTTCCAGTTAGAAACGGAAGGTATTTCCTTTTTCACCGTAGCCCTCTATGGGCTTCCAAATATCCCTTTGCGAATTCCACAAGAACAGTCTTAGCGAAAGGCTTCTTGAAGGGAAAGATGGAACTCTGTGAGATGAATTCACAGAACACAGAGCAGTTTCTCAGAAAGCTTCTTTCCAGTTTTGAACGGAAGGTATTTCCTTTTTCACCATAGCCCTCTATCAGCTTCCAAATATCCCTTTGCCAATTCCACAAGAACAGCCTTAGCGAAAGGCTTCTTGAAGGGAAAGATGTAACTCTGTGAGATGAATTAACAGAACACAGAGCAGTTTCTCTGAAAGCTTCTTTCCAGTTTTGAACGGAAGATATTTCCTTTTTCACCATAGCCGTCTATGGGCTTCCAAATATCCCTTTGCCAATTCCGCAAGAACAGCCTTAGAGAAAGGCTTCTTGAAGGGAAAGATGTAACTCTGTGACATGAATTAACAGAACACAGAGCAGTTTCTCAGAAAGCTTCTTTCCAGTTTTGAACGGAAGATATTTCTTTTTTCACCATAGCCCTCTATGGGCTTCCAAATATCCCTTTGCCAATTCCACAAGAACAGCCTTAGCGAAAGGCTTCTTGAAGGGAAAGATGTAACTCTGTGAGATGAATTAACAGAACACAGAGCAGTTTCTCAGAAAGCTTCTTTCCAATTTTGAACGGAAGATATTTCCTTTTTCACCATAGCCCTCTATGGGCTTCCCAATATCCCTTTTAAAATTCCACAAGAAGAGCCTTAGCGAAAGGCTTCTTGAAGGGAAAGATGGAACTCTGTGAGATGAATTAACAAAACACAGAGCAGTTTCTGAGAAAGCTTCTTTCCAGTTTTGAACGGAAGATATTTCCTTTTTCACCATAGCCCTCTAAGGGCTTCCAAATATCCCTTTGCCAATTCCACAAGAACAGCCTTACCGAAAGGCTTCTTGAAGGGAAAGATGTAACTCTGTGACATGAATTAACAGAACACAGAGCAGTTTCTCAGAAAGCTTCTTTCCAGTTTGGAACGGAAGATATTTGCTTTTTCACCATAGCCCTCTAGGGGCTTCCAAATCTCCCTTTGCCAATTCCTAAAGAACAGCCATAGCGAAAGGCTTCTCTAAGGGAAAGATTTAACTCTGTGTCATGAATTAACAGAACACAGAGCAGTTTCTCAGAAAGCTTCTTTCCGGTTTGGAACGGAATATATTTCCTTTTTCACCAGAGCCCTCTAAGGGCTTCCATATATCCCTTTGCCAATTCCACAAGAACAGCCTTAGCGAAAGGCTTCTTGAAGGGAAAGATGTGACCCTGTGAGATGAATTAACAGAACACAGAGCAGTTTCTCAGAAAGCTTCTTTCCAGTTTTGAACGGAAGATATTTCCTTTTTCACCCTAGCCCTCTATGGGCTTCCAAATCTCCCTTTGCCAATTCCTAAAGAACAGCCATAGCGAAAGGCTTTTCTAAGGGAAAGATTTAACTCTGTGACATGAATTAACAGAACACAGAGCAGTTTCTCAGAAAGCTTCTTTCCGGTTTGGAACGGAAGATATTACCTTTTTCACCAGAGCCCTCTAAGGGCTTCCATATATCCCTTTACCAATTCCACAAGAACAGCCTTAGCGAAAGGCTTCTTGAAGGGAAAGATGTAACCCTGTGAGATGAATTAACAGAACACAGAGCAGTTTCTCAGAAAGCTTCTTTCCAGTTTTGAACGGAAGATATTTCCTTTTTCACCATAGCCCGCTATGGGTTTTCAAATATCCCTTTGCCAATTCCACAAGAACAGCCTTAGCGAAAGGCTTCTTGAAGGAAAAGATGAAACTCTGTGAGATGAATTAACAAAACACAGAGCAGTTTATCAGAAACCTTCTTTGCAGTTTTTAACGGAAGATATTTCGTTTTTCACCATAGCCCTCTAGGGGCTTCCAAATATCCCTTTGCCAATTCCACAAGAACAGGTTAGCGAAAGGCTTCTTGAAGGGAAAGAAGTAACTCTGTGAGATGAATTAACAGAACACAGAGCAGTTTCTCAGTAAGCTTCTTTCCAGTTTTGAACGGAAGATATTTCCTTTTTCACAATAGCCCTCTATGGGCTTCGAAATATCCCCTGGCCAATTCCACAAGAACGGCCTTAGCGAAGGGCTTCTTCAAGGGAAAGATGTAACTCTGTGAGATGAATTAACAGAACACAGAGCAGTTTCTCAGAAGGCTTCTTTCCAGTTTTGAACGGAAGATATTTTCCTTTTCACCATAGCCCTCTATGGGCTTCCAAATATCCCTTTGCCAATTTCACAAGAACAGCCTTAGCGAAAGGCTTCTGGAAAGGAAAGATGTAACTCTGTGATATGAATTAGCAGAACACAGAGCAGTTTCTCAGACAGCTTCTTTCCAGTTTTCAACGGAAGATATTTCCTTTTTCACCATAGCCCTCTATGGGCTTCCAAATATCCCTTTGCCAATTCCACAAGAACAGCCTTAGCGAAAGGCTTCTTGAAGGGAAAGATGTAACTCTGTGAGATGAATTAACAGAACACAGAGCAGTTTCTCACAAAGCTTCTTTCCAGTTTGGAACGGAAAGTATTTCCTTTTTCACCATAGCCCTCTATGGGCTTCCAAATATCCCTTTGCCAATTCCACAAGAACAGCCTTAGCGAAAGGCTTCTTGAAGGGAAAGATGTAACTCTGTGAGATGAATTAACAGAACACAGAGCAGTTTGTCAGAAAGCTTCTTTCCAATTTTGAACGGAAGATATTTGTTTTTTCACCATAGCCCTCTATGGACTTCCAAATATCCCTTTGCCAATTCCACAAGAACAGCCTTAGCGAAAGGCTTCTTGAAGGGAAAGATGTAACTCTGTGACATGAATTAACAGAACACAGAGCAGTTTGTCAGAAAGCTTCTTTCGAATTTTCAACGGAAGATATTTCCTTTTTCACTATAGCCCTCTATGGGCTTCCAAATATCCCTTTGCCAATTCCACAAGAACAGCCTTAGCGAAAGGCTTCTTGAAGGGAATGATGTAACTCTGTGAGATGAATTAACAGAACACAGAGCAGTTTCTCAGAAAGCTTCTTTCCAGTTTTGAACCGAAGATATTTCGTTTTTCTCCATAGCCCTCTATGGGCTTCCAAACATCACTTTGCCAATTCCACAAGAACAGCCTTAGCGAAAGGCTTCTTGAAGGGAAAGATGTAACTCTCTGAGATGAATTAACAGAACACAGAGCAGTTTCTCAGAAAGCTTCTTTCCAGTTTGGAACGGAAGATATTTCCCTTTTCACCATAGCCCTCTATGGGCTTCCAAATATCCCTTTGCCAATTCCACAAGAACAGCCTTAGCGAAAGGCTTCTTGAAGGGAAAGATGTAACTCTGTGAGATGAATTAACAGAACACAGAGCAATTTCTCAGAAAGCTTCTTTCCGGTTTGGAACGGATGATATTTCCTTTTTCACCAGAGCCCTCTAAGGGCTTCCATATATCCCTTTGCCAATTCCACAAGAACAGCCTTAGCGAAAGGCTTCTTGAAGGGAAAGATGTAACCCTGTGAGATGAATTAACAGAACACAGAGCAGTTTCTCAGAAAGCTTCTTTCCAGTTTTGAACGGAAGATATTTCCCTTTTCACCATAGCCCTCTAAGGGCTTTCAAATATCCCTTTGCCAATTCCACAAGAACAGCCTTAGCGAAAGGCTTCTTGAAGGAAAAGATGAAACTCTGTGAGAGGAATTAACATAACACAGAGCAGTTTCTGAGAAACCTTCTTTCAGTTTTGAACGGAAGATATTTCCTTTTTCACCATAGCCCTCTAAGGGCTTCCAAATATCCCTTTGCCAATTCCACAAGAACAGCCTTAGCGAAAGGCTTCTTGAAGGGAAAGATGTAACTCTGTGAGATAAATTAACAGAACACAGAGCAGTTTCTCAGAAGGCTTCTTTCCAGTTAGAAACGGAAGGTATTTCCTTTTTCACCGTAGCCCTCTATGGGCTTCCAAATATCCCTTTGCGAATTCCACAAGAACAGCCTTAGCGAAAGGCTTCTTGAAGGGAAAGATGGAACTCTGTGAGATGAATTCACAGAACACAGAGCAGTTTCTCAGAAAGCTTCTTTCCAGTTTTGAACGGAAGTTATTTCCTTTTTCACCATAGCCCTCTATGAGCTTCCTAATCTCCCTTTGCCTATTCCACAAGTACAGCCTTAGCGAAAGGCTTCTTGAAGGGAAAGATGTAATTCTGTGAGATGAATTAACAGAACACAGAGCAGTTTCTCAGAAAGCTTCTTTCCAGTTTGGAACGGAAGATATTTCTCTTTCCACCATAGCCCTCTATGGGCTTCCAAATATCCCTTTGCCAATTCCACAAGAACAGCCTTAGTGAAAGGCTTCTTGCAGGGAAAGATGTAACTCAGTGACATGAATTAACAGAACACAGAGCAGTTTCTCTGAAAGCTTCTTTCCAGTTTTGAACGGAAGATATTTCCTTTTTCACCATAGCCCTCTATGGGCTTCCAAATATCCCTTTGCCAATTCCACAAGAACAGCCTAAGCGAAAGACTTCTTGAAAGGAAAGATGTAACTCTGTGACGTGAATTAACAGAACACAGAGCAGTTTCTCAGAAAGCTTCTTTCCAGTTTTGAACCGAAGATATTTCGTTTTTCTCCATACCCCTCTACGGGCTTCCAAACATCACTTTGCCAATTCCACAAGAACAGCCTTAGCGAAAGGCTTCTTGAAGGGAAAGATGTAACTCTGTGAGATGAATTAACAGAACACAGAGCAGTTTCTCTGAAAGCTTCTTTCCAGTTTTGAACGGAAGATATTTCCCTTTTCACCATAGCCCTCTATGGGCTTCCAAATATCCCTTTGCCAATTCCACAAGAACAGCCTTAGCGAAAGGCTTCTTGAAGGGAAAGATGTAACTCTGTGAGATGAATTAACAGAACACAGAGCAGTTTCTCAGAAGGCTTCTTTCCAGTTTTGAACGGAAGATATTTTCCTTTTCACCATAGCCCTTTATTGGCTTCCAAATATCCCTTTGCCCATTCCACAAGAACCGCCTTAGAGAAAGGCTTCTTGAAAGGAAAGATGTAACTCTGTGACATAAATTAACAGAACACAGAGGAGTTTCTCAGAAAGCTTCTTTCCAGTTTGGAACGGAAGATATTTGCTTTTTCACCATAGCCCTCTAGGGGCTTCCAAATCTCCCTTTGCCAATTCCTAAAGAACAGCCATAGCGAAAGACTTCTCTAAGGGAAAGATTTAACTCTGTGACATGAATTAACAGAACACAGAGCAGTTTTTCAGAAAGCTTCTTTCCGGTTTGGAACGGATGATATTTCCTTTTTCACCATAGCCCTCTAAGGTCTTTCAAATATCCCTTTGCCAATTCCACAAGAACAGCCTTAGCGAAAGGCTTCTTGAAGGGAAAGATGTAACCCTGTGAGATGAATTAACATAACACAGAGCAGTTTCTCAGAAACCTTCTTTCCAGTTTTGAACGGAAGATATTTCCTTTTTCACCATAGCCCTCTAAGGGCTTCCAAATATCCCTTTGCCAATTCCACAAGAACAGCCTTAGCGAAAGGCTTCTTGAAGGGAAAGATGTAACTCTGTGAGATGAATTAACAGAACACAGAGCAGTTTCTCAGAAGGCTTCTTTCCAGTTTGAAACGGAAGGTATTTCCTTTTTCACCGTAGCCCTCTATGGGCTTCCAAATATCCCTTTGCGAATTCCACAAGAACAGCCTTAGCGAAAGGCTTCTTGAAGGGAAAGATGGAACTCTGTGAGATGAATTCACAGAACACAGAGCAGTTATTCAGAAAGCTTCTTTCCAGTTTTGAACGGAAGATATTTCCTTTTTCACCATAGCCCTCTATGGGCTTCCTAATCTCCCTTTGCCTATTCCACAAGTACAGCCTTAGCGAAAGGCTTCTTGAAGGGAAAGATGTAACTCTGTGAGATGAATTAACAGAACACAGAGCAGTTTCTCAGAAAGCTTCTTTCCAGTTTGGAACGGAAGATATTTCCCTTTCCACCATCGCCCTCTATGGGCTTCCAAATATCCCTTTGCCAATTCCACAAGAACAGCCTTAGCGAAAGGCTTCTTGCAGGGAAAGATGTAACTCTGTGAGATGAATTAACAGAACACAGAGCAGTTTCTCTGAAAGCTTCTTTCCACTTTTGAACGGTAGATATTTCCCTTTTCACCATAGCCATCTATGGGCATCCAAATATCCCTTTGCCATTCCACAAGAACAGCCTTAGCAAAAGGCTTCTTGAAGGGAAAGATGTAACTCAGTGACATGAATTAACAGAACACAGAGCAGTTTCTCAGAAAGCTTCTTTCCAGTTTTGAACGGAAGATATTTCCTTTTTCACCATAGCCCTCTAAGGGCTTCCAAATATCCCTTTGCCAATTCCACAAGAACAGCCTTAGCGAAAGGCTTCTTGAAGGGAAAGATGTAACTCTGTGAGATGAATTAACAGAACACAGAGCAGTTTCTCAGAAGGCTTCTTTCCAGTTTGAAACGGAAGGTATTTCCTTTTTCACCGTAGCCCTCTATGGGCTTCCAAATATCCCTTTGCGAATTCCACAAGAACAGCCTTAGCGAAAGGCTTCTTGAAGGGAATGATGGATCTCTGTGAGATGAATTCACAGAACACAGAGCAGTTATTCAGAAAGCTTCTTTCCAGTTTTGAACGGAAGATATTTCCTTTTTCACCATAGCCCTCTATGGGCTTCCTAATCTCCCTTTGCCTATTCCACAAGTACAGCCTTAGCGAAAGGCTTCTTGAAGGGAAAGATGTAACTCTGTGAGATGAATTAACAGAACACAGAGCAGTTTCTCAGAAAGCTTCTTTCCAGTTTGGAACGGAAGATATTTCCCTTTCCACCATCGCCCTCTATGGGCTTCCAAATATCCCTTTGCCAATTCCACAAGAACAGCCTTAGCGAAAGGCTTCTTGCAGGGAAAGATGTAACTCTGTGAGATGAATTAACAGAACACCGAGCAGTTTCTCTGAAAGCTTCTTTCCACTTTTGAACGGTAGATATTTCCCTTTTCACCATAGCCATCTATGGGCATCCAAATATCCCTTTGCCATTCCACAAGAACAGCCTTAGCAAAAGGCTTCTTGAAGGGAAAGATGTAACTCAGTGACATGAATTAACAGAACACAGAGCAGTTTCTCAGAAAGCTTCTTTCCAGTTTTGAACGGAAGATATTTCCTTTTTCACCATAGCCCTCTATGGGCTTCCAAATATCCCTTTGCCAATTCCACAAGAACAGCCTTAGCGAAAGGCTTCTTGAAGGGAATGATGTAACTCTGTGAGATGAATTAACAGAACACAGAGCAGTTTCTCAGAAAGCTTCTTTCCAGTTTTGAACCGAAGATATTTCTTTTTTCTCCATAGCCCTCTATGGGCTTCCAAACATCACTTTGCCAATTCCACAAGAACAGCCTTAGCGAAAGGCTTCTTGAAGGGAAAGATGTAACTCTCTGAGATGAATTAACAGAACACAGAGCAGTTTCTCAGAAAGCTTCTTTCCAGTTTGGAACGGAAGATATTTCCCTTTTCACCATAGCCCTCTATGGGCTTCCCAATATCCCTTTGCCAATTCCACAAGAACAGCCTTAGCGAAAGGCTTCTTGAAGGGAAAGATGTAACTCTGTGAGATGAATTAACAGAACACAGAGCAGTCTCTCAGAAAGCTTCTTTCAAGTTTGGAACGGAAGATATTTCCTTTTTCACCATAGCCCTCTAGGGGCTTCCAAATCTCCCTTTGCCAATTCCTAAAGAACAGCCATAGCGAAAGACTTCTCTAAGGGAAAGATTTAACTCTGTGACATGAATTAACAGAACACAGAGCAATTTCTCAGAAAGCTTCTTTCCGGTTTGGAACGGATGATATTTCCTTTTTCACCAGAGCCCTCTAAGGGCTTCCATATATCCCTTTGCCAATTCCACAAGAACAGCCTTAGCGAAAGGCTTCTTGAAGGGAAAGATGTAACCCTGTGAGATGAATTAACAGAACACAGAGCAGTTTCTCAGAAAGCTTCTTTCCAGTTTTGAACGGAAGATATTTCCCTTTTCACCATAGCCCTCTAAGGGCTTTCAAATATCCCTTTGCCAATTCCACAAGAACAGCCTTAGCGAAAGGCTTCTTGAAGGGAAAGATGTAACTCTGTGAGATGAATTAACAGAACACAGAGCAGTTTCTCTGAAAGCTTCTTTCCAGTTTTGAACGGAAGATATTTCCCTTTTCACCATAGCCCTCTATGGGCTTCCAAATATCCCTTTGCCAATTCCACAAGAACAGCCTTAGCGAAAGGCTTCTTGAAGGGAAAGATGTAACTCTGTGAGATGAATTAACAGAACACAGAGCAGTTTCTCAGAAGGCTTCTTTCCAGTTTTGAACGGAAGATATTTTCCTTTTCACCATAGCCCTTTATTGGCTTCCAAATATCCCTTTGCCCATTCCACAAGAACCGCCTTAGAGAAAGGCTTCTTGAAAGGAAAGATGTAACTCTGTGACATAAATTAACAGAACACAGAGGAGTTTCTCAGAAAGCTTCTTTCCAGTTTGGAACGGAAGATATTTGCTTTTTCACCATAGCCCTCTAGGGGCTTCCAAATCTCCCTTTGCCAATTCCTAAAGAACAGCCATAGCGAAAGACTTCTCTAAGGGAAAGATTTAACTCTGTGACATGAATTAACAGAACACAGAGCAGTTTTTCAGAAAGCTTCTTTCCGGTTTGGAACGGATGATATTTCCTTTTTCACCATAGCCCTCTAAGGTCTTTCAAATATCCCTTTGCCAATTCCACAAGAACAGCCTTAGCGAAAGGCTTCTTGAAGGGAAAGATGTAACCCTGTGAGATGAATTAACATAACACAGAGCAGTTTCTCAGAAACCTTCTTTCCAGTTTTGAACGGAAGATATTTCCTTTTTCACCATAGCCCTCTAAGGGCTTCCAAATATCCCTTTGCCAATTCCACAAGAACAGCCTTAGCGAAAGGCTTCTTGAAGGGAAAGATGTAACTCTGTGAGATGAATTAACAGAACACAGAGCAGTTTCTCAGAAGGCTTCTTTCCAGTTTGAAACGGAAGGTATTTCCTTTTTCACCGTAGCCCTCTATGGGCTTCCAAATATCCCTTTGCGAATTCCACAAGAACAGCCTTAGCGAAAGGCTTCTTGAAGGGAAAGATGGAACTCTGTGAGATGAATTCACAGAACACAGAGCAGTTATTCAGAAAGCTTCTTTCCAGTTTTGAACGGAAGATATTTCCTTTTTCACCATAGCCCTCTATGGGCTTCCTAATCTCCCTTTGCCTATTCCACAAGTACAGCCTTAGCGAAAGGCTTCTTGAAGGGAAAGATGTAACTCTGTGAGATGAATTAACAGAACACAGAGCAGTTTCTCAGAAAGCTTCTTTCCAGTTTGGAACGGAAGATATTTCCCTTTCCACCATCGCCCTCTATGGGCTTCCAAATATCCCTTTGCCAATTCCACAAGAACAGCCTTAGCGAAAGGCTTCTTGCAGGGAAAGATGTAACTCTGTGAGATGAATTAACAGAACACAGAGCAGTTTCTCTGAAAGCTTCTTTCCACTTTTGAACGGTAGATATTTCCCTTTTCACCATAGCCATCTATGGGCATCCAAATATCCCTTTGCCATTCCACAAGAACAGCCTTAGCAAAAGGCTTCTTGAAGGGAAAGATGTAACTCAGTGACATGAATTAACAGAACACAGAGCAGTTTCTCAGAAAGCTTCTTTCCAGTTTTGAACGGAAGATATTTCCTTTTTCACCATAGCCCTCTAAGGGCTTCCAAATATCCCTTTGCCAATTCCACAAGAACAGCCTTAGCGAAAGGCTTCTTGAAGGGAAAGATGTAACTCTGTGAGATGAATTAACAGAACACAGAGCAGTTTCTCAGAAGGCTTCTTTCCAGTTTGAAACGGAAGGTATTTCCTTTTTCACCGTAGCCCTCTATGGGCTTCCAAATATCCCTTTGCGAATTCCACAAGAACAGCCTTAGCGAAAGGCTTCTTGAAGGGAATGATGGATCTCTGTGAGATGAATTCACAGAACACAGAGCAGTTATTCAGAAAGCTTCTTTCCAGTTTTGAACGGAAGATATTTCCTTTTTCACCATAGCCCTCTATGGGCTTCCTAATCTCCCTTTGCCTATTCCACAAGTACAGCCTTAGCGAAAGGCTTCTTGAAGGGAAAGATGTAACTCTGTGAGATGAATTAACAGAACACAGAGCAGTTTCTCAGAAAGCTTCTTTCCAGTTTGGAACGGAAGATATTTCCCTTTCCACCATCGCCCTCTATGGGCTTCCAAATATCCCTTTGCCAATTCCACAAGAACAGCCTTAGCGAAAGGCTTCTTGCAGGGAAAGATGTAACTCTGTGAGATGAATTAACAGAACACCGAGCAGTTTCTCTGAAAGCTTCTTTCCACTTTTGAACGGTAGATATTTCCCTTTTCACCATAGCCATCTATGGGCATCCAAATATCCCTTTGCCATTCCACAAGAACAGCCTTAGCAAAAGGCTTCTTGAAGGGAAAGATGTAACTCAGTGACATGAATTAACAGAACACAGAGCAGTTTCTCAGAAAGCTTCTTTCCAGTTTTGAACGGAAGATATTTCCTTTTTCACCATAGCCCTCTATGGGCTTCCAAATATCCCTTTGCCAATTCCACAAGAACAGCCTTAGCGAAAGGCTTCTTGAAGGGAATGATGTAACTCTGTGAGATGAATTAACAGAACACAGAGCAGTTTCTCAGAAAGCTTCTTTCCAGTTTTGAACCGAAGATATTTCTTTTTTCTCCATAGCCCTCTATGGGCTTCCAAACATCACTTTGCCAATTCCACAAGAACAGCCTTAGCGAAAGGCTTCTTGAAGGGAAAGATGTAACTCTCTGAGATGAATTAACAGAACACAGAGCAGTTTCTCAGAAAGCTTCTTTCCAGTTTGGAACGGAAGATATTTCCCTTTTCACCATAGCCCTCTATGGGCTTCCCAATATCCCTTTGCCAATTCCACAAGAACAGCCTTAGCGAAAGGCTTCTTGAAGGGAAAGATGTAACTCTGTGAGATGAATTAACAGAACACAGAGCAGTCTCTCAGAAAGCTTCTTTCAAGTTTGGAACGGAAGATATTTCCTTTTTCACCATAGCCCTCTAGGGGCTTCCAAATCTCCCTTTGCCAATTCCTAAAGAACAGCCATAGCGAAAGACTTCTCTAAGGGAAAGATTTAACTCTGTGACATGAATTAACAGAACACAGAGCAATTTCTCAGAAAGCTTCTTTCCGGTTTGGAACGGATGATATTTCCTTTTTCACCAGAGCCCTCTAAGGGCTTCCATATATCCCTTTGCCAATTCCACAAGAACAGCCTTAGCGAAAGGCTTCTTGAAGGGAAAGATGTAACCCTGTGAGATGAATTAACAGAACACAGAGCAGTTTCTCAGAAAGCTTCTTTCCAGTTTTGAACGGAAGATATTTCCCTTTTCACCATAGCCCTCTAAGGGCTTTCAAATATCCCTTTGCCAATTCCACAAGAACAGCCTTAGCGAAAGGCTTCTTGAAGGAAAAGATGAAACTCTGTGAGAGGAATTAACATAACACAGAGCAGTTTCTGAGAAACCTTCTTTCCAGTTTTGAACGGAAGATATTTCCTTTTTCACCATAGCCCTCTAAGGGCTTCCAAATATCCCTTTGCCAATTCCACAAGAACAGCCTTAGCGAAAGGCTTCTTGAAGGGAAAGATGTAACTCTGTGAGATAAATTAACAGAACACAGAGCAGTTTCTCAGAAGGCTTCTTTCCAGTTAGAAACGGAAGGTATTTCCTTTTTCACCGTAGCCCTCTATGGGCTTCCAAATATCCCTTTGCGAATTCCACAAGAACAGCCTTAGCGAAAGGCTTCTTGAAGGGAAAGATGGAACTCTGTGAGATGAATTCACAGAACACAGAGCAGTTTCTCAGAAAGCTTCTTTCCAGTTTTGAACGGAAGATATTTCCTTTTTCACCATAGCCCTCTATGAGCTTCCTAATCTCCCTTTGCCTATTCCACAAGTACAGCCTTAGCGAAAGGCTTCTTGAAGGGAAAGATGTAATTCTGTGAGATGAATTAACAGAACACAGAGCAGTTTCTCAGAAAGCTTCTTTCCAGTTTTGAACGGAAGATATTTCCTTTTTCACCATAGCCCTCTATGGGCTTCCAAATATCCCTTTGCCAATTCCACAAGAACAGCCTAAGCGAAAGACTTCTTGAAAGGAAAGATGTAACTCTGTGACGTGAATTAACAGAACACAGAGCAGTTTCTCAGAAAGCTTCTTTCCAGTTTTGAACCGAAGATATTTCGTTTTTCTCCATAGCCCTCTATGGGCTTCCAAACATCACTTTGCCAATTCCACAAGAACAGCCTTAGCGAAAGGCTTCTTGAAGGGAAAGATGTAACTCTGTGAGATGAATTAACAGAACACAGAGCAGTTTCTCTGAAAGCTTCTTTCCAGTTTTGAACGGAAGATATTTCCTTTTTCACCATAGCCCTCTATGGGCTTCCAAATATCCCTTTGCCAATTCCGCAAGAACAGCCTTAGCGAGAGGCTTCTTGAAGGGAAAGATGTAACTCTGTGAGAGGAATTAACAGAACACATAGCAGTTTCTGAGAAAGATTCTTTCCGGTTTTGAACGGAAGATTTTTCCTTTTTCACCATAGCCCTCTATGGGCTTCCAAATATCCCTTTGCCAATTCCACAAGAACAGCCTTAGCGAAAGGCTTCTTGAAGGGAAAGATGTAACTCTGTGAGATGAATTAACAGAACACAGAGCAGTTTCTCAGAAGGCTTCTTTCCAGTTTTGAACGGAAGATATTTCCTTTTTCACCATAGCCCTCTATGAGCTTCCTAATCTCCCTTTGCCTATTCCACAAGTACAGCCTTAGCGAAAGGCTTCTTGAAGGGAAAGATGTAATTCTGTGAGATGAATTAACAGAACACAGAGCAGTTTCTCAGAAAGCTTCTTTCCAGTTTGGAACGGAAGATATTTCCCTTTCCACCATAGCCCTCTATGGGCTTCCAAATATCCCTTTGCCAATTCCACAAGAACAGCCTTAGTGAAAGGCTTCTTACAGGGAAAGATGTAACTCAGTGACATGAATTAACAGAACACAGAGCAGTTTCTCTGAAAGCTTCTTTCCAGTTTTGAACGGAAGATATTTCCTTTTTCACCATAGCCCTCTATGGGCTTCCAAATATCCCTTTGCCAATTACACAAGAACAGCCTTAGCGAAAGGCTTCTTGCAGGGAAAGATGTAACTCTGTGAGATGAATTAACAGAACACAGAGCAGTTTCTCTGAAAGCTTCTTTCCACTTTTGAACGGTAGATATTTCCCTTTTCACCATAGCCATCTATGGGCATCCAAATATCCCTTTGCCATTCCACAAGAACAGCCTTAGCAAAAGGCTTCTTGAAGGGAAAGATGTAACTCAGTGACATGAATTAACAGAACACAGAGCAGTTTCTCAGAAAGCTTCTTTCCAGTTTTGAACGGAAGATATTTCCTTTTTCACCATAGCCCTCTATGGGCTTCCAAATATCCCTTTGCCAATTCCACAAGAACAGCCTAAGCGAAAGACTTCTTGAAAGGAAAGATGTAACTCTGTGACGTGAATTAACAGAACACAGAGCAGTTTCTCAGAAAGCTTCTTTCCAGTTTTGAACCGAAGGTATTTCGTTTTTCTCCATAGCCCTCTATGGGCTTCCAAACATCACTTTGCCAATTCCACAAGAACAGCCTTAGCGAAAGGCTTCTTGAAGGGAAAGATGTAACTCTGTGCGATGAATTAACAGAACACAGAGCAGTTTCTCAGAAAGCTTCTTTCCAGTTTTAAACCGAAGATATTTCCTTTTTCACCATAGCCCTCTATGGGATTCCAAATATCCCTTTGCCAATTCCACAAGAACAGCCTTAGCGAAAGGCTTCTTGAAGGAAAAGATGAAACTCTGTGAGATGAATTAACAGAACATAGAGCAGTTTCTCACAAAGCTTCTTTCCAGTTTGGAACGGAAGGTATTTCCTTTTTCACCATAGCCCTCTATCAGCTTCCAAATATCCCTTTGCCAATTCCACAAGAACAGCCTTAGCGAAAGGCTTCTTGAAGGGAAAGATGTAACTCTGTGAGATGAATTAACAGAACACAGAGCAGTTTCTCTGAAAGCTTCTTTACAGTTTTGAACGGAAGATATTTCCTTTTTCACCATAGCCGTCTATGGGCTTCCAAATATCCCTTTGCCAATTCCGCAAGAACAGCCTTAGAGAAAGGCTTCTTGAAGGGAAAGATGTAACTCTGTGACATGAATTAACAGAACACAGAGCAGTTTCTCAGAAAGCTTCTTTCCAGTTTTGAACGGAAGATATTTCTTTTTTCACCATAGCCCTCTATGGGCTTCCAAATATCCCTTTGCCAATTCCACAAGAACAGCCTTAGCGAAAGGCTTCTTGAAGGGAAAGATGTAACTCTCTGAGATGAATTAACAGAACACAGAGCAGTTTCTCAGAAAGCTTCTTTCCAGTTTTGAACGGAAGCTATTTCGTTTTTCACCTTAGCCCTCTATGGACTTCCAAATATCCCTTTGCCAATTCGACAATAACAGCCTTAGCGAAAAGCTTCTTGAAGGGAAAGATGTAACTCCGTGAGATGAATTAACAGAACACAGAGCAGTTTCTCAGAAAGCTTCTTTCCAGTTTTGAACGGAAAATATTTCGTTTTTCGCCATAGCCCTCTACGGGCTTCCAAATATCCCTTTGCCAATTCCACAAGAGCAGCCTTAGCGATAGGCTTCTTGATGGGAAAAATGTAACTCTGTGAGATGAATTAACAGAACACAGAGCAGTTTCTCAGAAGGCTTCCTTCCAGTTTTGAACGGAAGATATTTTCCTTTTCACCATAGCCCTCTATGGGCTTCCAAATATCCCTTTGCCAATTCCACAACAACAGCCTTAGCGAAAGGCTTCTTGAAAGGAAAGATGTAACTCTGTGAGATGAATTAGCAGAACACAGAGCAGTTTCTCAGACAGCTTCTTTCCAGTTTTCAACGGAAGATATTTCCTTTTTCACCATAGCCCTCTATGGGATTCCAAATATCCCTTTGCCAATTCCACAAGAACAGCCTTAGCGAAAGGCTTCTTGAAGGGAAATATGTAACTCTGTGAGATGAATTGACAGAACACAGAGCAGTTTCTCAGAAAGCTTCTTTCCAGTTTGGAACGGAAGGTATTTCCTTTTTCAACGTAGCCCTCTATGGGCTTCCAAATATCCCTTTGCCAATTCCACAAGAACAGGTTAGCGAAAGGCTTCTTGAAGGGAAAGAAGTAACTCTGTGAGTTGAAGTAACAGAACACAGAGCAGTTTCTCAGAAAGCTTCTTTCCAGTTTTGAACGGAAGATATTTCCTTTTTCACAATAGCCCTCTATGGGATTCCAAATATCCCATTGCCTATTCCACAAAAACAGCCTTAGCGAAGGGCTTCTTGAAGGGAAAGATGTAACTCTGTGAGATGAATTAACAGAACACAGAGCAGTTTCTCAGAAGGCTTCTTTCCAGTTTTGAAGGGAAGATATTTTCCTTTTCACCATAGCCCTCTATGGGCTTCCAAATATCCCTTTGCCAATTAAACAAGAACAGCCTTAGCGAAAGGCTTCTGGAAAGGAAAGATGTAACTCTGTGATATGAATTAGCAGAACACAGAGCAGTTTCTCAGACAGCTTCTTTCCAGTTTTCAACGGAAGATATTTCCTTTTTCACCATAGCCCTCTATGGGATTCCAAATATCCCTTTGCCAATTCCACAAGAACAGCCTTAGCGAAAGGCTTCTTGAACGGAAAGATGTAACTCTGTGAGATGAATTAACAGAACACAGAGCAGATTTTCAGAAAGCTTCTTTACAGTTTTGAACGGAAGATATTTCCTTTTTCACCATAGCCCTCTATGGGCTTCCAAATATCCCTTTGCCAATTCCACAAGAACATCCTTAGCGAAAGGCTTCTTGAAGGGAAAGATGTAACCCTGTGAGATGAATTAACAGAACACAGAGCATTTCTCATAAAGCTTCTTTCCAGTTTTGAACGGAAGCTATTTCCTTTTTCACAATAGCCCTCTATGGGCTTCCAAATATCCCTTTGCCAATTCCACAAGAACAGCCTTAGCGATAGGCTTCTTGATGGGAAAAATGTAACTCTGTGAGATGAATTAACAGAACACAGAGCAGTTTCTCAGAAGGCTTCTTTCCAGTTTTGAACGGAAGATATTTTCCTTTTCACCATAGCCCTCTATGGGCTTCCAAATATCCCTTTGCCAATTCCACAAGAACAGCCTTAGCGAAAGGCTTCTTGAAAGGAAAGATGTAACTCTGTGAGATGAATTAGCAGAACACAGAGCAGTTTCTCAGACAGCTTCTTTCCAGTTTTCAACGGAAGATATTTCCTTTTTCACCATAGCCCTCTATGGGATTCCAAATATCCCTTTGCCAATTCCACAAGAACAGCCTTAGGGAAATGCTTCTTGAAGGGAAAGATGTAACTCTGTGAGATGAATTAACAGAACACAGAGTAGTTTCTCAGAAAGCTTCTTTCCAGTTTGGAACGGAAGGTATTTCCTTTTTCACCGTAGCCCTCTATGGGCTTCCAAATATCCCTTTGCCAATTCCACAAGAACAGCCTTAGCGAAAGGCTTCTTGAAGGGAAAGATGTAACTCTGTGAGATGAATTAACGGAACACCGAGCAGTTTCTCAGAAAGCTTCTTTCCAGTTTGGAACGGAAGATATTTCCCTTTCCACCATCGCCCTCTATGGGCTTCCAAATATCCCTTTGCCAATTCCACAAGAACAGCCTTAGCGAAAGGCTTCTTGCAGGGAAAGATGTAACTCCGTGAGATGAATTAACAGAACACAGAGCAGTTTCTCTGAAAGCTTCTTTCCACTTTTGAACGGTAGATATTTCCCTTTTCACCATAGCCATCTATGGGCATCCAAATATCCCTTTGCCATTCCACAAGAACAGCCTTAGCAAAAGGCTTCTTGAAGGGAAAGATGTAACTCAGTGACATGAATTAACAGAACACAGAGCAGTTTCTCAGAAAGCTTCTTTCCAGTTTTGAACGGAAGATATTTCCTTTTTCACCATAGCCCTCTATGGGCTTCCAAATATCCCTTTGCCAATTCCACAAGAACAGCCTAAGCGAAAGACTTCTTGAAAGGAAAGATGTAACTCTGTGACGTGAATTAACACAACACAGAGCAGTTTCTCAGAAAGCTTCTTTCCAGTTTTGAACCGAAGGTATTTCGTTTTTCTCCATAGACCTCTATGGGCTTCCAAACATCACTTTGCCAATTCCACAAGAACAGCCTTAGCGAAAGGCTTCTTGAAGGGAAATATGTAACTCTGTGAGATGAATTAACAGAACACAGAGCAGTTTCTCTGAAACCTTCTTTCCAGTTTTGAAGGAAAGATATTTCCTTTTTCACCATAGCCCTCTATGGGCTTCCAAATATCCCTTTGCCAATTCCACAAGAACAGCCTTAGCGAAAGGCTTCTTGAAGGGAAAGATGTAACTCTGTGACATGAATTAACAGAACACAGAGCAGTTTCTCAGAAAGCTTCTTTCCAGTTTTGAACTTAAGATATGTCTTTTTTCACCATAGCCGTCTATGGGCTTCTAAATGTCCCTTTGCCAATTCCACAAGAACAGCCTTAGCGATAGGCTTCTTGATGTGAAAGATGTAACTCTGTGAGATGAATTAACAGAACACAGAGCAGTTTCTCAGAAAGCTTCTTTCCAGTTTTAAACGGAAGATATTTCCTTTTTCACCATAGCCCTCTATGTGATTCCAAATATCCCTTTGCCAATTCCACAAGAACAGCCTTAGCGAAAGGCTTCTTGAAGGGAAAAAAGTAACTCTGTGAGATGAATTAACAGAACACAGAGCAGTTTCTCAGAAAGCTTCTTTCCAGTTTTGAACGGAAGATATTTCCTTTTTCACAATAGCCCTCTATGGCCTCCAAATATCCCCTTGCCAATTCCAAAAGAACAGCCTTAGCGAAGGCCTTCTTGAAGGGAAAGATGTGACCCTGTGAGATGAATTAACAGAACACAGAGCAGTTTCTCAGAAAGCTTCTTTCCAGTTTTGAACGGAAGATATTTCCTTTTTCACCATAGCCCTCTATGGGCTTCCAAATCTCCCTTTGACAATTCCTAAAGAACAGCCATAGCGAAAGGCTTCTCTAAGGGAAAGATTTAACTCTGTGACATGAATTAACAGAACACACAGCAGTTTCTCAGAAAGCTTCTTTCCGGTTTGAAACGGAAGATATTTCCTTTTTCACCAGAGCCCTCTAAGGGCTTCCATATATCCCTTTACCAATTCCACAAGAACAGCCTTAGCGAAAGGCTTCTTGAAGGGAAAGATGTAACCCTGTGAGATGAATTAACAGAACACAGAGCAGTTTCTCAGAAAGGTTCTTTCCAGTTTTGAACGGAAGATATTTCCTTTTTCACCATAGCCCTCTATGGGCTTCCAAATATCCCTTTGCCAATTCCACAAGAACAGCCTTAGCGAAAGGCTTCTTGAAGGAAAAGATGAAACCCTGTGAGATGAATTAACAAAACACAGAGCAGTTTATCAGAAACCTTCTTTCCAGTTTTGAACGGAAGATATTTCGTTTTTCACCATAGCCCTCTAGGGGCTTCCAAATATCCCTTTGCCAATTCCACAAGAACAGGTTAGCGAAAGGCTTCTTGAAGGGAAAGATGTAACTCTGTGAGATGAATTAACAGAACACAGAGCAGTTTCTCAGAAGGCTTCTTTCCAGTTTTGAACGGAAGATATTATCCCTTTCACCATAGCCCTCAATGGGCTTCCAAATATCCCTTTGCCATTCCACAAGAACAGCCTTAGCAAAAGGCTTCTTGAAGGGAAAGATGTAACTCAGTGACATGAATTAACAGAACACAGAGCAGTTTCTCAGAAAGCTTCTTTCCAGTTTTGAACGGAAGATATTTCCTTTTTCACCATAGCCCTCTATGGGCTTCCAAATATCCCTTTGCCAATTCCACAAGAACAGCCTAAGCCAAAGACTTCTTGAAAGGAAAGATGTAACTCTGTGAGATGAATTAACAGAACACAGAGCAGTTTATCTGAAAGCTTCTTTCCAGTTTTGAACGGTAGATATTTCCCTTTTCACCATAGCCATCTATGGGCTTCCAAATATCCCTTTGCCATTCCACAAGAACAGCCTTAGCAAAAGGCTTCTTGAAGGGAAAGATGTAACTCAGTGACATGAATTAACAGAACACAGAGCAGTTTCTCAGAAAGCTTCTTTCCAGTTTTGAACGGAAGATATGTCTTTTTTCACCATAGCCGTCTATGGGCTTCCAAATGTCCCTTTGCCAATTCCACAAGAACAGCCTTAGCGAAAGGCTTCTTGAAGGGAAAGATGTAACTCTGTGACATGAATTAACAGAACACAGAGCAGTTTCTCAGAAAGCTTCTTTCCAGTTTTGAACGGAATATATTTCCTTTTTCACCATAGCCCTCTAAGGGCTTCCAAATATCCCTTTGCCAATTCCACAAGAACAGCCTTAGCGAAAGGATTCTTGAAGGGAAAGATGTAACTCTGTGAGATGAATTAACAGAACACAGAGCAGTTTCTCTGAAAGCTTCTTTCCAGTTTTCAACGGAAGATATTTCCTTTTTCACCATAGCCCTCTATGGGCTTCCAAATATCCCCTTGCCAATTCCACAAGAACAGCCTTAGCGAAAGGCTTCTTGAAGGGAAAGATGTAACTCTGTGAGATGAATTAACAGAACACAGAGCAGTTTCTCAGAAAGCTTCTTTCCAGTTTTGAACGGAAGCTATTTCGTTTTTCACCTTAGCCCTCTATGGACTTCCAAATATCCCTTTGCCAATTCGACAATAACAGCCTTAGCGAAAAGCTTCTTGAAGGGAAAGATGTAACTCCGTGAGATGAATTAACAGAACACAGAGCAGTTTCTCAGAAAGCTTCTTTCCAGTTTTGAACGGAAAATATTTCGTTTTTCGCCATAGCCCTCTACGGGCTTCCAAATATCCCTTTGCCAATTCCACAAGAGCAGCCTTAGCGATAGGCTTCTTGATGGGAAAAATGTAACTCTGTGAGATGAATTAACAGAACACAGAGCAGTTTCTCAGAAGGCTTCTTTCCAGTTTTGAACGGAAGATATTTTCCTTTTCACCATAGCCCTCTATGGGCTTCCAAATATCCCTTTGCCAATTCCACAAGAACAGCCTTAGCGAAAGGCTTCTTGAAAGGAAAGATGTAACTCTGTGAGATGAATTAGCAGAACACAGAGCAGTTTCTCAGACAGCTTCTTTCCAGTTTTCAACGGAAGATATTTCCTTTTTCACCATAGCCCTCTATGGGATTCCAAATAAACCTTTGCCAATTCCACAAGAACAGCCTTAGCGAAAGGCTTCTTGAAGGGAAAGATGTAACTCTGTGAGATGAATTGACAGAACACAGAGCAGTTTCTCAGAAAGCTTCTTTCCAGTTTGGAACGGAAGGTATTTCCTTTTTCACCGTAGCCCTCTATGGGCTTCCAAATATCCCTTTGCCAATTCCACAAGAACAGGTTAGCGAAAGGCTTCTTGAAGGGAAAGAAGTAACTCTGTGAGTTGAATTAACAGAACACAGAGCAGTTTCTCAGAAAGCTTCTTTCCAGTTTTGAACGGAAGATATTTCCTTTTTCACAATAGCCCTCTATGGGATTCCAAATATCCCCTTGCCAATTCCACAAGAACAGCCTTAGCGAAGGGCTTCTTGAAGGGAAAGATGTAACTCTGTGAGATGAATTAACAGAACACAGAGCAGTTTCTCAGAAGGCTTCTTTCCAGTTTTGAACGGAAGATATTTTCCTTTTCACCATAGCCCTCTATGGGCTTCCAAATATCCCTTTGCCAATTCCACAAGAACAGCCTTAGCGAAAGGCTTCTGGAAAGGAAAGATGTAACTCTGTGATATGAATTAGCAGAACACAGAGCAGTTTCTCAGACAGCTTCTTTCCAGTTTTCAACGGAAGATATTTCCCTTTTCACCATAGCCATCTATGGGCTTCCAAATATCCCTTTGCCATTCCACAAGAACAGCCTTAGCAAAAGGCTACTTGAAGGTAAAGATGTAACTCAGTGACATGAATTAACAGAACACAGAGCAGTTTCTCAGAAAGCTTCTTTCCAGTTTTGAACGGAAGATATGTCTTTTTTCACCATAGCCGTCTATGGGCTTCCAAATGTCCCTTTGCCAATTCCACAAGAACAGCCTTAGCGAAAGGCTTCTTGAAGGGAAAGATGTAACTCTGTGACATGAATTAACAGAACACAGAGCAGTTTCTCAGAAAGCTTCTTTCCAGTTTTGAACGGAAGATATTTCCTTTTTCACCATAGCCCTCTAAGGGCTTCCAAATATCCCTTTGCCAATTCCACAAGAACAGCCTTAGCGAAAGGATTCTTGAAGGGAAAGATGTAACTCTGTGAGATGAATTAACAGAACTCAGAGCAGTTTCTCTGAAAGCTTCTTTCCAGTTTTCAACGGAAGATATTTCCTTTTTCACCATAGCCCTCTATGGGCTTCCAAATATCCCCTTGCCAATTCCACAAGAACAGCCTTAGCGAAAGGCTTCTTGAAGGGAAAGATGTAACTCTGTGAGATGAATTAACAGAACACAGAGCAGTTTCTCAGAAAGCTTCTTTCCAGTTTTGAACGGAAGCTATTTCGTTTTTCACCTTAGCCCTCTATGGACTTCCAAATATCCCTTTGCCAATTCGACAATAACAGCCTTAGCGAAAAGCTTCTTGAAGGGAAAGATGTAACTCCGTGAGATGAATTAACAGAACACAGAGCAGTTTCTCAGAAAGCTTCTTTCCAGTTTTGAACGGAAAATATTTCGTTTTTCGCCATAGCCCTCTACGGGCTTCCAAATATCCCTTTGCCAATTCCACAAGAGCAGCCTTAGCGATAGGCTTCTTGATGGGAAAAATGTAACTCTGTGAGATGAATTAACAGAACACAGAGCAGTTTCTCAGAAGGCTTCTTTCCAGTTTTGAACGGAAGATATTTTCCTTTTCACCATAGCCCTCTATGGGCTTCCAAATATCCCTTTGCCAATTCCACAAGAACAGCCTTAGCGAAAGGCTTCTTGAAAGGAAAGATGTAACTCTGTGAGATGAATTAGCAGAACACAGAGCAGTTTCTCAGACAGCTTCTTTCCAGTTTTCAACGGAAGATATTTCCTTTTTCACCATAGCCCTCTATGTGATTCCAAATATCCCTTTGCCAATTCCACAAGAACAGCCTTAGCGAAATGCTTCTTGAAGGGAAAAAAGTAACTCTGTGAGATGAATTAACAGAACACAGAGCAGTTTCTCAGAAAGCTTCTTTCCAGTTTTGAACGGAAGATATTTCCTTTTTCACAATAGCCCTCAATGGCCTCCAAATATCCCCTTGCCAATTCCAAAAGAACAGCCTTAGCGAAGGGCTTCTTGAAGAGAAAGATGTAACTCTGTGACATGAATTAACAGAACACAGAGCAGTTTCTCAGAAAGCTTCTTTCCAGTTTTGAACGGAAGATATTTCCTTTTTCACCATAGCCCTCTAAGGGCTTCCAAATATCCCTTTGCCAATTCCACAAGGACATCCTTAGCGAAAGGCTTCTTGAAGGGAAAGATGTAACTCTGTGAGATGAATTAACAGAACACAGAGCAGTTTCTCATAAAGCTTCTTTCCAGTTTTGAACGGAAGCTATTTCCTTTTTCACCATAGCCCTCTATGGGCTTCCAAATATCCCTTTGCCAATTCCACAAGAACAGCCTTAGCGATAGGCTTCTTGATGGGAAAAATGTAACTCTGTGAGATGAATTAACAGAACACAGAGCAGTTTTTCAGAAGGCTTCTTTCCAGTTTTGAACGGAAGATATTTTCCTTTTCACCATACCCCTCTATGGGCTTCCAAATATCCCTTTGCCAATTCCACAAGAACAGCCTTAGCGAAAGGCTTCTTGAAAGGAAAGATGTAA
Source organism: Chlorocebus sabaeus (assembly GCF_047675955.1). Lineage (NCBI taxonomy): Eukaryota > Metazoa > Chordata > Mammalia > Primates > Cercopithecidae > Chlorocebus > Chlorocebus sabaeus. Next base: position 5,958,610 of record NW_027326745.1, on the reverse strand, counting down.
CTCTGTGAGATGAATTAGCAGAACACAGAGCAGTTTCTCAGACAGCTTCTTTCCAGTTTTCAACGGAAGATATTTCCTTTTTCACCATAGCCCTCTATGGGATTCCAAATATCCCTTTGCCAATTCCACAAGAACAGCCTTAGGGAAATGCTTCTTGAAGGGAAAGATGTAACTCTGTGAGATGAATTAACAGAACACAGAGCAGTTTCTCACAAAGCTTCTTTCCAGTTTGGAACGGAAGGTATTTCCTTTTTCACCGTAGCCCTCTATGGGCTTCCAAATATCCCTTTGCCAATTCCACAAGAACAGCCTTATCGACAGGCTTCTTGAAGGGAAAGATGTAACTCTGTGAGATGAATTCACAGAACACAGAGCAGTTTCTCAGAAAGCTTCTTTCCAGTTTTGAACGGAAGATATTTCCTTTTTCACCCTAGCCCTCTATAGGCTTCCTAATCTCCCTTTGCCAATTCCACAAGAACAGCCTTAGCGAAACGCTTCTTGAAGGGAAAGATGTAACTCTCTGACATGAATTAACAGAACACAGAGCAGTTTCTCATAATGCTTCTTTCCAGTTTGGAACGGAAGATATTTGCTTTTTCACCATAGCCCTCTAGGGGCTTCCAAATATCCCTTTGCCAATTCCACAAGAACATCCATAGCGAAAGGCTTCTTGAAGGGAAAGATGTAACTCTGTGAGATGAATTAACAGAACACAGAGCAGTTTCTCATAAAGCTTCTTTCCAGTTTTGAACGGAAGATATTTCCTTTTTCACCATAGCCCTCTATGGGCTTCCAAATCTCCCTTAGCCAATTCCACAAGAACAGCCATAGCGAAAGGCTTCTCTAAGGGAAAGATGTAACTCTGTGAGATGAATTCACAGAACACAGAGCAGTTTCTCAGACAGCTTCTTTCCAGTTTTCAACGGAAGATATTTCCTTTTTCACCACAGCCCTCTAAGGGCTTCCAAATCTCCCTTTGCCAATTCCTAAAGAACAGCCATAGCGAAAGGCTTCTCTAAGGGAAAGATTTAGCTCTGTGACATGAATTAACAGAACACAGAGCAGTTTCTCAGAAAGCTTCTTTCCGGTTTGGAAGGGAAGATATTTCCTTTTTCACCAGAGCCCTCTAAGGGCTTCCATATATCCCTTTGCCAATTCCACAAGAACAGCCTTAGCGAAAGGCTTCTTGAAGGGAAAGATGTGACCCTGTGAGATGAATTAACAGAACACAGAGCAGTTTCTCAGAAAGCTTCTTTCCAGTTTTGAACGGAAGATATTTCCTTTTTCACCGTAGCCCTCTATGGGCTTCCAAATCTCCCTTTGACAATTCCTAAAGAACAGCCATAGCGAAAGGCTTCTCTAAGGGAAAGATTTAACTCTGTGACATGAATTAACAGAACACACAGCAGTTTCTCAGAAAGCTTCTTTCCGGTTTGAAACGGAAGATATTTCCTTTTTCACCAGAGCCCTCTAAGGGCTTCCATATATCCCTTTACCAATTCCACAAGAACAGCCTTAGCGAAGGCTTCTTGAAGGGAAAGATGTAACCCTGTGAGATGAATTAACAGAACACAGAGCAGTTTCTCAGAAAGCTTCTTTCCAGTTTTGAACGGAAGATATTTCCTTTTTCACCATAGCCCTCTATGGGCTTCCAAATATCCCTTTGCCAATTCCACAAGAACAGCCTTAGCGAAAGGCTTCTTGAAGGAAAAGATGAAACCCTGTGAGATGAATTAACAAAACACAGAGCAGTTTATCAGAAACCTTCTTTCCAGTTTTGAACGGAAGATATTTCGTTTTTCACCATAGCCCTCTAGGGGCTTCCAAATATCCCTTTGCCAATTCCACAAGAACAGGTTAGCGAAAGGCTTCTTGAAGGGAAAGATGTAACTCTGTGAGATGAATTAACAGAACACAGAGCAGTTTCTCAGAAGGCTTCTTTCCAGTTTTGAACGGAAGATATTATCCCTTTCACCATAGCCCTCAATGGGCTTCCAAATATCCCTTTGCCATTCCACAAGAACAGCCTTAGCAAAAGGCTTCTTGAAGGGAAAGATGTAACTCAGTGACATGAATTAACAGAACACAGAGCAGTTTCTCAGAAAGCTTCTTTCCAGTTTTGAACGGAAGATATTTCCTTTTTCACCATAGCCCTCTATGGGCTTCCAAATATCCCTTTGCCAATTCCACAAGAACAGCCTAAGCCAAAGACTTCTTGAAAGGAAAGATGTAACTCTGTGAGATGAATTAACAGAACACAGAGCAGTTTATCTGAAAGCTTCTTTCCAGTTTTGAACGGTAGATATTTCCCTTTTCACCATAGCCATCTATGGGCTTCCAAATATCCCTTTGCCATTCCACAAGAACAGCTTTAGCAAAAGGCTTCTTGAAGGGAAAGATGTAACTCAGTGACATGAATTAACAGAACACAGAGCAGTTTCTCAGAAAGCTTCTTTCCAGTTTTGAACGGAAGATATGTCTTTTTTCACCATAGCCGTCTATGGGCTTCCAAATGTCCCTTTGCCAATTCCACAAGAACAGCCTTAGCGAAAGGCTTCTTGAAGGGAAAGATGTAACTCTGTGACATGAATTAACAGAACACAGAGCAGTTTCTCAGAAAGCTTCTTTCCAGTTTTGAACGGAAGATATTTCCTTTTTCACCATAGCCCTCTAAGGGCTTCCAAATGTCCCTTTGCCAATTCCACAAGAACAGCCTTAGCGAAAGGATTCTTGAAGGGAAAGATGTAACTCTGTGAGATGAATTAACAGAACACAGAGCAGTTTCTCTGAAAGCTTCTTTCCAGTTTTCAACGGAAGATATTTCCTTTTTCACCGTAGCCCTCTATGGGCTTCCAAATATCCCCTTGCCAATTCCACAAGAACAGCCTTAGCGAAAGGCTTCTTGAAGGGAAAGATGTAACTCTGTGAGATGAATTAACAGAACACAGAGCAGTTTCTCAGAAAGCTTCTTTCCAGTTTTGAACGGAAGCTATTTCGTTTTTCACCTTAGCCCTCTATGGACTTCCAAATATCCCTTTGCCAATTCGTCAATAACAGCCTTAGCGAAAAGCTTCTTGAAGGGAAAGATGTAACTCCGTGAGATGAATTAACAGAACACAGAGCAGTTTCTCAGAAAGCTTCTTTCCAGTTTTGAACGGAAAATATTTCGTTTTTCGCCATAGCCCTCTACGGGCTTCCAAATATCCATTTGCCAATTCCACAAGAGCAGCCTTAGCGATAGGCTTCTTGATGGGAAAAATGTAACTCTGTGAGATGAATTAACAGAACACAGAGCAGTTTCTCAGAAGGCTTCTTTCCAGTTTTGAACGGAAGATATTTTCCTTTTCACCATAGCCCTCTATGGGCTTCCAAATATCCCTTTGCCAATTCCACAAGAACAGCCTTAGCGAAAGGCTTCTTGAAAGGAAAGTTGTAACTCTGTGAGATGAATTAGCAGAACACAGAGCAGTTTCTCAGACAGCTTCTTTCCAGTTTTCAACGGAAGATGTTTCCTTTTTCACCATAGCCCTCTATGGGATTCCAAATATCCCTTTGCCAATTCCACAAGAACAGCCTTAGCGAAAGGCTTCTTGAAGGGAAAGATGTAACTCTGTGAGATGAATTGACAGAACACAGAGCAGTTTCTCAGAAAGCTTCTTTCCAGTTTGGAACGGAAGGTATTTCCTTTTTCACCGTAGCCCTCTATGGGCTTCCAAATATCCCTTTGCCAATTCCACAAGAACAGGTTAGCGAAAGGCTTCTTGAAGGGAAAGAAGTAACTCTGTGAGTTGAATTAACAGAACACAGAGCAGTTTCTCAGAAAGCTTCTTTCCAGTTTTGAACGGAAGATATTTCCTTTTTCACAATAGCCCTCTATGGGATTCCAAATATCCCCTTGCCAATTCCACAAGAACAGCCTTAGCGAAGGGCTTCTTGAAGGGAAAGATGTAACTCTGTGAGATGAATTAACAGAACACAGAGCAGTTTCTCAGAAGGCTTCTTTCCAGTTTTGAACGGAAGATATTTTCCTTTTCACCATAGCCCTCTATGGGCTTCCAAATATCCCTTTGCCAATTCCACAAGAACAGCCTTAGCGAAAGGCTTCTGGAAAGGAAAGATGTAACTCTGTGATATGAATTAGCAGAACACAGAGCAGTTTCTCAGACAGCTTCTTTCCAGTTTTCAACGGAAGATATTTCCCTTTTCACCATAGCCATCTATGGGCTTCCAAATATCCCTTTGCCATTCCACAAGAACAGCCTTAGCAAAAGGCTACTTGAAGGGAAAGATGTAACTCAGTGACATGAATTAACAGAACACAGAGCAGTTTCTCAGAAAGCTTCTTTCCAGTTTTGAACGGAAGATATGTCTTTTTTCACCATAGCCGTCTATGGGCTTCCAAATGTCCCTTTGCCAATTCCACAAGAACAGCCTTAGCGAAAGGCTTCTTGAAGGGAAAGATGTAACTCTGTGAGATGAATTAACAGAACACAGAGCAGTTTCTCAGAAAGCTTCTTTCCAGTTTTGAACGGAAGCTATTTCGTTTTTCACCTTAGCCCTCTATGGACTTCCAAATATCCCTTTGCCAATTCGACAATAACAGCCTTAGCGAAAAGCTTCTTGAAGGGAAAGATGTAACTCCGTGAGATGAATTAACAGAACACAGAGCAGTTTCTCAGAAAGCTTCTTTCCAGTTTTGAACGGAAAATATTTCGTTTTTCGCCATAGCCCTCTACGGGCTTCCAAATATCCCTTTGCCAATTCCACAAGAGCAGCCTTAGCGATAGGCTTCTTGATGGGAAAAATGTAACTCTGTGAGATGAATTAACAGAACACAGAGCAGTTTCTCAGAAGGCTTCTTTCCAGTTTTGAACGGAAGATATTTTCCTTTTCACCATAGCCCTCTATGGGCTTCCAAATATCCCTTTGCCAATTCCACAAGAACAGCCTTAGCGAAAGGCTTCTTGAAGGGAAAGATGTAACTCTGTGAGATGAATTAGCAGAACACAGAACAGTTTCTCAGACAGCTTCTTTCCAGTTTTCAACGGAAGATATTTCCTTTTTCACCATAGCCCTCTATGGGATTCCAAATATCCCTTTGCCAATTCCACAAGAACAGCCTTAGCGAAAGGCTTCTTGAAGGGAAAGATGTAACTCTGTGAGATGAATTGACAGAACACAGAGCAGTTTCTCAGAAAGCTTCTTTCCAGTTTGGAACGGAAGGTAATTCCTTTTTCACCGTAGCCCTCTATGGGCTTCCAAATATCCCTTTGCCAATTCCACAAGAACAGGTTAGCGAAAGGCTTCTTGAAGGGAAAGAAGTAACTCTGTGAGTTGAATTAACAGAACACAGAGCAGTTTCTCAGAAAGCTTCTTTCCAGTTTTGAACGGAAGATATTTCCTTTTTCACAATAGCCCTCTATGGGATTCCAAATATCCCCTTGCCAATTCCACAAGAACAGCCTTAGCGAAGGGCTTCTTGAAGGGAAAGATGTAACTCTGTGAGATGAATTAACAGAACACAGAGCAGTTTCTCAGAAGGCTTCTTTCCAGTTTTGAACGGAAGATATTTTCCTTTTCACTATAGCCCTCTATGGGCTTCCAAATATCCCTTTGCCAATTCCACAAGAACAGCCTTAGCGAAAGGCTTCTGGAAAGGAAAGATGTAACTCTGTGATATGAATTAGCAGAACACAGAGCAGTTTCTCAGACAGCTTCTTTCCAGTTTTCAACGGAAGATACTTCCTTTTTCACCATAGCCCTCTATGGGATTCCAAATATCCCTTTGCCAATTCCACAAGAACAGCCTTAGCGAAAGGCTTCTTGAACGGAAAGATGTAACTCTGTGAGATGAATTAACAGAACACAGAGCAGATTTTCAGAAAGCTTCTTTACAGTTTTGAACGGAAGATATTTCCTTTTTCACCATAGCCCTCTATGGGCTTCCCAATATAGCTTTGCCAATTCCACAAGAACAGCCTTAGCGAAAGGCTTCTTGAAGGGAAAGATGTAACTCTCTGACATGAATTAACAGAACACAGAGCTGTTTCTCAGAATGCTTCTTTCCAGTTTGGAACGGAAGATATTTGCTTTTTCACCATAGCCCTCTAGGGGCTTCCAAATATCCCTTTGCCAATTCCACATGAACATCCTTAGCGAAAGGCTTCTTGAAGGGAAAGATGTAACTCTGTGAGATGAATTAACAGAACACAGAGCAGTTTCTCAGAAGGCTTCTTTCCAGTTTTGAACGGAAGATATTTCGTTTTTCTCCATAGCCCTCTATGGGCTTCCAAACATCACTTTGCCAATTCCACAAGAACAGCCTTAGCGAAAGGCTTCTTGAAGGGAAAGATGTAACTCTGTGAGATGAATTAACAGAACACAGAGCAGTTTCTCTGAAACCTTCTTTCCAGTTTTGAAGGGAAGATATTTCCTTTTTCACCATAGCCCTCTATGGGCTTCCCAATATAGCTTTGCCAATTCCACAAGAACAGCCTTAGCGAAAGGCTTCTTGAAGGGAAAGATGTAACTCTCTGACATGAATTAACAGAACACAGAGCTGTTTCTCAGAATGCTTCTTTCCAGTTTGGAACGGAAGATATTTGCTTTTTCACCATAGCCCTCTAGGGGCTTCCAAATATCCCTTTGCCAATTCCACAAGAACATCCTTAGCGAAAGGCTTCTTGAAGGGAAAGATGTAACTCTGTGAGATGAATTAACAGAACACAGAGCAGTTTCTCATAAAGCTTCTTTCCAGTTTTGAACGGAAGCTATTTCCTTTTTCACCATAGCCCTCTATGGGCTTCCAAATATCCCTTTGCCAATTCCACAAGAACAGCCTTAGCGATAGGCTTCTTGATGGGAAAAATGTAACTCTGTGAGATGAATTAACAGAACACAGAGCAGTTTCTCAGAAGGCTTCTTTCCAGTTTTGAACGGAAGATATTTTCCTTTTCACCATACCCCTCTATGGGCTTCCAAATATCCCTTTGCCAATTCCACAAGAACAGCCTTAGCGAAAGGCTTCTTGAAAGGAAAGATGTAACTCTGTGAGATGAATTAGCAGAACACAGAGCAGTTTCTCAGACAGCTTCTTTCCAGTTTTCAACGGAAGATATTTCCTTTTTCACCATAGCCCTCTATGGGATTCCAAATATCCCTTTGCCAATTCCACAAGAACAGCCTTAGGGAAATGCTTCTTGAAGGGAAAGATGTAACTCTGTGAGATGAATTAACAGAACACAGAGCAGTTTCTCACAAAGCTTCTTTCCAGTTTGGAACGGAAGGTATTTCCTTTTTCACCGTAGCCCTCTATGGGCTTCCAAATATCCCTTTGCCAATTCCACAAGAACAGCCTTAGCGAAAGGCTTCTTGAAGGGAAAGATGTAAGTCTGTGGGATGAATTAACAGAACACAGCGCAGTTTCTCAGAAAGCTTCTTTCCAGTTTGGAACGGAAGGTATTTCCTTTTTCACCATAGCCCTCTATGGGCTTCCAAATATCCCTTTGCCAATTCCACAAGAACAGCCTTAGCGAAAGGCTTCTTGAAGGGAAAGATGTAACTCTGTGAGATGAATTAACAGAACACAGAGCAGTTTCTCTGAAAGCTTCTTTCCAGTTTTCAACGGAAGATATTTCCTTTTTCACCATAGCCCTCTATGGGCTTCCTAATCTCCCTTTGCCTATTCCACAAGTACAGCCTTAGCGAAAGGCTTCTTGAAGGGAAAGATGTAACTCTGTGAGATGAATTAACAGAACACAGAGCAGTTTCTCAGAAAGCTTCTTTCCAGTTTGGAACGGAAGATATTTCCCTTTCCACCATCGCCCTCTATGGGCTTCCAAATATCCCTTTGCCAATTCCACAAGAACAGCCTTAGCGAAAGGCTTCTTGCAGGGAAAGATGTAACTCTGTGAGATGAATTAACAGAACACAGAGCAGTTTCTCTGAAAGCTTCTTTCCACTTTTGAACCGTAGATATTTCCCTTTTCACCATAGCCATCTATGGGCATCCAAATATCCCTTTGCCATTCCACAAGAACAGCCTTAGCAAAAGGCTTCTTGAAGGGAAAGATTTAACTCAGTGACATGAATTAACAGAACACAGAGCAGTTTCTCAGAAAGCTTCTTTCCAGTTTTGAACGGAAGATATTTCCTTTTTCACCATAGCCCTCTATGGGCTTCCAAATATCCCTTTACCAATTCCACAAGAACAGCCTAAGCGAAAGACTTCTTGAAAGGAAAGATGTAACTCTGTGACGTGAATTAACAGAACACAGAGCAGTTTCTCAGAAAGCTTCTTTCCAGTTTTGAACCGAAGGTATTTCGTTTTTCTCCATAGCCCTCTATGGGCTTCCAAACATCACTTTGCCAATTCCACAAGAACAGCCTTAGCGAAAGGCTTCTTGAAGGGAAAGTTGTAACTCTGTGAGATGAATTAACAGAACACAGAGCAGTTTCTCTGAAACCTTCTTTCCAGTTTTGAAGGGAAGATATTTCCTTTTTCACCATAGCCCTCTATGGGCTTCCAAATATCCCTTTGCCAATTCCACAAGAACAGCCTTAGCGAAAGGCTTCTTGAAGGGAAAGATGTAACTCTGTGACATGAATTAACAGAACACAGAGCAGTTTCTCAGAAAGCTTCTTTCCAGTTTTGAACTTAAGATATGTCTTTTTTCACCATAGCCGTCTATGGGCTTCTAAATGTCCCTTTGCCAATTCCACAAGAACAGCCTTAGCGATAGGCTTCTTGATGTGAAAGATGTAACTCTGTGAGATGAATTAACAGAACACAGAGCAGTTTCTCAGAAAGCTTCTTTCCAGTTTTCAACGGAAGATATTTCCTTTTTCACCATAGCCCTCTATGGGCTTCCAAATATCCCCTTGCCAATTCCACAAGAACAGCCTTAGCGAAAGGCTTCTTGAAGGGAAAGATGTAACTCTGTGAGATGAATTAACAGAACACAGAGCAGTTTCTCAGAAGGCTTCTTTCCAGTTTTGAACGGAAGCTATTTCGTTTTTCACCTTAGCCCTCTATGGGCTTCCAAATATCCCTTTGCCAATTCGACAATAACAGCCTTAGCGAAAAGCTTCTTGAAGGGAAAGATGTAACTCCGTGAGATGAATTAACAGAACACAGAGCAGATTCTCAGAAAGCTTCTTTCCAGTTTTGAACGGAAAATATTTCGTTTTTCGCCACAGCCCTCTAAGGGCTTCCAAATCTCCCTTTGCCAATTCCTAAAGAACAGCCATAGCGATAGGCTTCTTGATGGGAAAAATGTAACTCTGTGACATGAATTAACAGAACACAGAGCAGTGTCTCAGAAGGCTTCTTTCCAGTTTTGAACGGAAGATATTTCCTTTTTCACCAGACCCCTCTAAGGGCTTCCAAATATCCCTTTGCCAATTCCACAAGAACAGCCTTAGCGAAAGGCTTCTTGAAGGGAAAGATGTGACCCTGTGAGATGAATTAACAGAACACAGAGCAGTTTCTCAGAAAGCTTCTTTCCAGTTTGGAACGGAAGATATTTCCTTTTTCACCATAGCCCTCTATGGGCTTCCAAATCTCCCTTTGCCAATTCCTAAAGAACAGCCATAGCTAAAGGCTTCTCTAAGGGAAAGGTTTAACTCTGTGACATGAATTAACAGAACACAGAGCAGTTTCTCAGAAAGCTTCTTTCCGGTTTGAAACGGAAGGTATTTCCTTTTTCACCGTAGCCCTCTATGGGCTTCCAAATATCCCTTTGCCAATTCCACAAGAACAGGTAGGCGAAAGGCTTCTTGAAGGGAAAGATGTAACTCTGTGAGATGAATTAACAGAACACAGAGCAGTTTCTCAGAAGGCTTCTTTCCAGTTTTGAACGGAAGATATTATCCTTTTCACCATAGCCCTCTATGGGCTTCCAAATATCCCTTTGCCAATTCCACAAGAACAGCCTTAGCGAAAGGCTTCTTGAAGGGAAAGATGTAACTCTCTGACATGAATTAACAGAACACAGAGCAGTTTCTCTGAAAGCTTCTTTCCAGTTTTGAACGGTAGATATTTCCCTTTTCACCATAGTCATCTATGGGCTTCCAAATATCCCTTTGCCATTCCACAAGAACAGCCTTAGCAAAAGGCTTCTTGAAGGGAAAGATGTAACTCAGTGACATGAATTAACAGAACACAGAGCAGTTTCTCATAAAGCTTCTTTCCAGTTTTGAACGGAAGATATGTCTTTTTTCACCATAGCCGTCTATGGGCTTCTAAATGTCCCTTTGCCAATTCCACAAGAACAGCCTTAGCGAAAGGCTTCTGGAAAGGAAAGATGTAACTCTGTGATATGAATTAGCAGAACACAGAGCAGTTTCTCAGACAGCTTCTTTTCAGTTTTCAACGGAAGATATTTCCTTTTTCAAAATAGCCCTCTATGGGATTCCAAATATCCCTTTGCCAATTCCACAAGAACAGCCTTAGGGAAATGCTTCTTGAAGGGAAAGATGTAACTCTGTGAGATGAATTAACAGAACACAGAGCAGTTTCTCAGAAAGCTTCTTTCCAGTTTGGAACGGAAGGTATTTCCTTTTTCACCGTAGCCCTCTATGGGCTTCCAAATATCCCTTTGCCAATTCCACAAGAACAGCCTTAGCGAAAGGCTTCTTGAAGGGAAAGATGTAACTCTGTGAGATGAATTAACAGAACACAGAGCAGTTTCTCAGAAAGCTTCTTTCCAGTTTGGAACGGAAGATATTTCCCTTTCCACCATAGCCCTCTATGGGATTCCAAATATCCCTTTGCCAATTCCACAAGAACAGCCTTAGCGAAAGGCTTCTTGAAGGGAAAAAAGTAACTCTGTGAGATGAATTAACAGAACACAGAGCAGTTTCTCTGAAAGCTTCTTTCCAGTTTTGAACGGAAGATATTTCCTTTTTCACAATAGCCCTCTATGGCCCCCAAATATCCCCTTGCCAATTCCACAAGAACAGCCTTAGCGAAGGGCTTCTTGAAGGGAAAGATGTAACTCTGTGACATGAATTAACAGAACACAGAGCAGTTTCTCAGAAAGCTTCTTTCCAGTTTTGAACGGAAGATATTTCCTTTTTCACCATAGCCCTCTAAGGGCTTCCAAATATCCTTTTGCCAATTCCACAAGAACAGCCTTAGCGAAAGGATTCTTGAAGGGAAAGATGTAACTCTGTGAGATGAATTAACAGAACACAGAGCAGTTTCTCATAAAGCTTCTTTCCAGTTTTGAACGGAAGCTATTTCCTTTTTCACCTTAGCCCCCTATGGGCTTCCAAATATCCCTTTGCCAATTCCACAAGAACAGCCTTAGCGATAGGCTTCTTGATGGGAAAAATGTAACTCTGTGAGATGAATTAACAGAACACAGAGCAGTTTCTCAGAAGGCTTCTTTCCAGTTTTGAACGGAAGATATTTTCCTTTTCACCATAGCCCTCTATGGGCTTCCAAATATCCCTTTGCCAATTCCACAAGAACAGCCTTAGCGAAAGGCTTCTTAAAAGGAAAGATGTAACTCTGTGAGATGAATTAGCAGAACACAGAGCAGTTTCTCAGACAGCTTCTTTCCAGTTTTCAACGGAAGATATTTCCTTTTTCACCATAGCCCTCTATGGGATTCCAAATATCCCTTTGCCAATTCCACAAGAACAGCCTTAGGGAAATGCTTCTTGAAGGGAAAGATGTAACACTGTGAGATGAATTAACAGAACACAGAGCAGTTTCTCAGAAAGTTTCTTTCCAGTTTGGAACGGAAGGTATTTCCTTTTTCACCGTAGCCCTCTATGGGCTTCCAAATATCCCTTTGCCAATTCCACAAGAACAGCCTTAGCGAAAGGCTTCTTGAAGGGAAAGATGTAACTCTGTGAGATGAATTAACAGAACACAGAGCAGTTTCTCAGAAAGCTTCTTTCCAGTTTGGAACGGAAGATATTTCCCTTTCCACCATCGCCCTCTATGGGCTTCCAAATATCCCTTTGCCAATTCCACAAGAACAGCCTTAGCGAAAGGCTTCTTGCAGGGAAAGATGTAACTCCGTGAGATGAATTAACAGAACACAGAGCAGTTTCTCTGAAAGCTTCTTTCCACTTTTGAACGGTAGATATTTCCCTTTTCACCATAGCCATCTATGGGCATTCAAATATCCCTTTGCCATTCCACAAGAACAGCCTTAGCAAAAGGCTTCTTGAAGGGAAAGATGTAACTCAGTGACATGAATTAACAGAACACAGAGCAGTTTCTCAGAAAGCTTCTTTCCAGTTTTGAACGGAAGATATTTCCTTTTTCACCATAGCCCTCTATGGGCTTCCAAATATCCCTTTGCCAATTCCACAAGAACAGCCTAAGCGAAAGAATTCTTGAAAGGAAAGATGTAACTCTGTGACGTGAATTAACACAACACAGAGCAGTTTCTCAGAAAGCTTCTTTCCAGTTTTGAACCGAAGGTAATTCGTTTTTCTCCATAGACCTCTATGGGCATCCAAACATCACTTTGCCAATTCCACAAGAACAGCCTTAGCGAAAGGCTTCTTGAAGGGAAATATGTAACTCTGTGAGATGAATTTACAGAACACAGAGCAGTTTCTCTGAAACCTTCTTTCCAGTTTTGAAGGGAAGATATTTCCTTTTTCACCATAGCCCTCTATGGGCTTCCAAATATCCCTTTGCCAATTCCACAAGAACAGCCTTAGCGAAAGGCTTCTTGAAGGGAAAGATGTAACTCTGTGACATGAATTAACAGAACACAGAGCAGTTTCTCAGAAAGCTTCTTTCCAGTTTTGAACTTAAGATATGTCTTTTTTCACCATAGCCGTCTATGGGCTTCTAAATGTCCCTTTGCCAATTCCACAAGAACAGCCTTAGCGATAGGCTTCTTGATGTGAAAGATGTAACTCTGTGAGATGAATTAACAGAACACAGAGCAGTTTCTCAGAAAGCTTCTTTCCAGTTTTGAACGGAAGATATTTCCTTTTTCACCATAGCCCTCTATGGACTTCCAAATATCCCTTTGCCAATTCCACAAGAACAGCTTAGCGAAAGGCTTCTTGAAGGAAAAGATGTAACTCTGTGACATGAATTAACAGAACACAGAGCAGTTTCTCAGAAAGCTTCTTTTCAGTTTTGAACGAAAGATATTCCCTTTTTCACCATTGCCCTCTATGGGCTTCCAAATATCCCTTTGCCAATTCCACAAGAACAGCCTAAGCGAAAGGCTTCTTCAATGGAAAGATGTAACTCTGTGACATGAATTAACAGAACACAGAGCAGTTTCTGAGAAAGCTTCTTTCCAGTTTTGAACCGAAGATATTTCGTTTTTCTCCATAGACCTCTATGGGCTTCCAAACATCACTTTGCCAATTCCACAAGAACAGCCTTAGCGAAAGGCTTCTTGAAGGGAAAGATGTAACTCTGTGCGATGAATTAACAGAACACAGAGCAGTTTCTCAGAAGGCTTCTTTCCAGTTTTGAACGGAAGATATTTTCCTTTTCACCATAGCCCTCTATGGGCTTCCAAATATCCCATTGCCAATTCCACAAGAACAGCCTTAGCGAAAGGCTTCTGGAAAGGAAAGATGTAACTCTGTGATATGAATTAGCAGAACACAGAGCAGTTTCTCAGACAGCTTCTTTCCAGTTTTCAACGGAAGATATTTCCTTTTTCACCATAGCCCTCTATGGGATTCCAAATATCCCTTTGCCAATTCCACAAGAACAGCCTTAGCGAAAGGCTTCTTGAACGGAAAGATGTAACTCTGTGAGATGAATTAACAGAACACAGAGCAGATTTTCAGAAAGCTTCTTTCCAGTTTTGAACGGAAGATATTTCCTTTTTCACCATAGCCCTCTATGGGCTTCCCAATATAGCTTTGCCAATTCCACAAGAACAGCCTTAGCGAAAGGCTTCTTGAAGGGAAAGATGTAACTCTGTGACATGAATTAACAGAACACAGAGCAGTTTCTCAGAATGCTTCTTTCCAGTTTGGAACGGAAGATATTTGCTTTTTCACCATAGCCCTCTAGGGGCTTCCAAATATCCCTTTGCCAATTCCACAAGAACATCCTTAGCGAAAGGCTTCTTGAAGGGAAAGATGTAACTCTGTGAGATGAATTAACAGAACACAGAGCAGTTTCTCATAAAGCTTCTTTCCAGTTTTGAACGGAAGCTATTTCCTTTTTCACCATAGCCCTCTATGGGCTTCCAAATATCCCTTTGCGAATTCCACAAGAACAGCCTTAGGGAAATGCTTCTTGAAGGGAAAGATGTAACTCTGTGAGATGAATTAACAGAACACAGAGCAGTTTCTCACAAAGCTTCTTTCCAGTTTGGAACGGAAGGTATTTCCTTTTTCACCGTAGCCCTCTATGGGCTTCCAAATATCCCTTTGCCAATTCCACAAGAACAGCCTTAGCGAAAGGCTTCTTGAAGGGAAAGATGTAACTCCGTGAGATGAATTAACAGAACACAGAGCAGTTTCTCAGAAAACTTCTTTCCAGTTTTGAACGGAAAATATTTCGTTTTTCACCATAGCCCTCTACGGGCTTCCAAATATCCCTTTGCCAATTCCACAAGAACAGCCTTAGCGATAGGCTTCTTGATGGGAAAAATGTAACTCTGTGAGATGAATTAACAGAACACAGAGCAGTTTCTCAGAAGGCTTCTTTCCAGTTTTGAACGGAAGATATTTTCCTTTTCACCATAGCCCTCTATGGGCTTCCAAATATCCCTTTGCCAATTCCACAAGAACAGCCTTAGCGAAAGGCTTCTTGAAAGGAAAGATGTAACTCTGTGAGATGAATTAGCAGAACACAGAGCAGTTTCTCAGACAGCTTCTTTCCAGTTTTCAACGGAAGATATTTCCTTTTTCACCATAGCCCTCTATGGGATTCCAAATATCCCTTTGCCAATTCCACAAGAACAGCCTTAGCGAAAGGCTTCTTGAAGGGAAAGATGTAACTCTGTGAGATGAATTGACAGAACACAGAGCAGTTTCTCAGAAAGCTTCTTTCCAGTTTGGAACGGAAGGTATTTCCTTTTTCACCGTAGCCCTCTATGGGCTTCCAAATATCCCTTTGCCAATTCCACAAGAACAGGTTAGCGAAAGGCTTCTTGAAGGGAAAGAAGTAACTCTGTGAGTTGAATTAACAGAACACAGAGCAGTTTCTCAGAAAGCTTCTTTCCAGTTTTGAACAGAAGATATTTCCTTTTTCACAATAGCCCTCTATGGGATTCCAAATATTCCCTTGCCAATTCCACAAGAACAGCCTTAGCGAAGGGCTTCTTGAAGGGAAAGATGTAACTCTGTGAGATGAATTAACAGAACACAGAGCAGTTTCTCAGAAGGCTTCTTTCCAGTTTTGAACGGAAGATATTTTCCTTTTCACCATAGCCCTCTATGGGCTTCCAAATATCCCTTTGCCAATTCCACCAGAACAGCCTTAGCGAAAGGCTTCTGGAAAGGAAAGATGTAACTCTGTGATATGAATTAGCAGAACACAGAGCAGTTTCTCAGACAGCTTCTTTCCAGTTTTGAACGGAAGATATTTCCTTTTTCACCATAGCCCTCTATGGGCTTCCCAATATAGCTTTGCCAATTCCACAAGAACAGCCTTAGCGAAAGGCTTCTTGAAGGGAAAGATGTAACTCTCTGACATGAATTAACAGAACACAGAGCAGTTTCTCATAATGCTTCTTTCCAGTTTGGAACGGAAGATATTTGCTTTTTCACCATGGCCCTCTAGGGGCTTCCAAATATCCCTTTGCCAATTCCACAAGAACATCCATAGCGAAAGGCTTCTTGAAGGGAAAGATGTAACTCTGTGAGATGAATTAACAGAACACAGAGCAGTTTCTCATAAAGCTTCTTTCCAGTTTTGAACGTAAGATATTTCCTTTTTCACCATAGCAATCTATGGGCTTCCAAATCTCCCTTAGCCAATTCCACAAGAACAGCCATAGCGAAAGGCTTCTCTAAGGGAAAGATTTAACTCTGTGACATGAATTAACAGAACACAGAGCAGTTTCTCAGAAAGCTTCTTTCCGGTTTGGAACGGAAGATATTTCCTTTTTCACCGGAGCCCTCTAAGGGCTTTCATATATCCCTTTGCCAATTCCACATGAACAACCTTAGCGAAAGGCTTCTTGAAGGGAAAGATGTAACTCTGTGAGATGAATTAACAGAACACAGAGCAGTTTCTCAGAAAGCTTCTTTCCAGTTTTGAACGGAAGATATTTCCTTTTTCACCATAGCCCTCTATGGGCTTTCAAATATCCCTTTGCCAATTCCATAAGAACAGCCTTAGCGAAAGGCTTCTTGAAGGAAAAGATGAAACTCTGTGAGATGAATTAACAGAACATAGAGCAGTTTATCAGAAACCTTCTTTCCAGTTTTGAACGGAAGATATTTCGTTTTTCACCATATCCCTCTAGTGGCTTCTAAATATCCCTTTGCCAATTCCACAAGAACAGGTTAGCGAAAGGCTTCTTGAAGGGAAAGAAGTAACTCTGTGAGATGAATTAACAGAACACAGAGCAGTTTCTCAGAAAGCTTCTTTCCAGTTTTGAACGGAAGATATTTCCTTTTTCACAATAGCCCTCTATGGGCTTCCAAATATCCCCTTGCCAATTCCACAAGAACAGCCTTAGCGAAGGGCTTCTTGAAGGGAAAGATGTAACTCTGTGAGATGAATTAACAGAACACAGAGCAGTTTCTCAGAAGGCTTCTTTCCAGTTTTGAACGGAAGATATTTTCCTTTTCACCATAGCCCTCTATGGGCTTCCAAATATCCCTTTGCCAATTCCACAAGAACAGCCTTAGCGAAAGGCTTCTGGAAAGGAAAGATGTAACTCTGTGATATGAATTAGCAGAACACAGAGCAGTTTCTCAGACAGCTTCTTTCCAGTTTTCAACGGAAGATATTTCCTTTTTCACCACAGCCCTCTAAGGGCTTCCAAATCTCCCTTTGCCAATTCCTAAAGAACAGCCATAGCGAAAGGCTTCTCTAAGGGAAAGATTTAGCTCTGTGACATGAATTAACAGAACACAGAGCAGTTTCTCAGAAAGCTTCTTTCCGGTTTGGAAGGGAAGATATTTCCTTTTTCACCAGAGCCCTCTAAGGGCTTCCATATATCCCTTTGCCAATTCCACAAGAACTGCCTTAGCGAAAGGCTTCTTGAAGGGAAAGATGTGACCCTGTGAGATGAATTAACAGAACACAGAGCAGTTTCTCAGAAAGCTTCTTTCCAGTTTTGAACGGAAGATATTTCCTTTTTCACCATAGCCCTCTATGGGCTTCCAAATCTCCCTTTGCCAATTCCTAAAGAACAGCCATAGCGAAAGGCTTCTCTAAGGGAAAGATTTAACTCTGTGACATGAATTAACAGAACACAGAGCAGTTTCTCAGAAAGCTTCTTTCCGGTTTGAAACGGAAGATATTTCCTTTTTCACCAGAGCCCTCTAAGGGCTTCCATATATCCCTTTACCAATTCCACAAGAACAGCCTTAGCGAAAGGCTTCTTGAAGGGAAAGATGTAACCCTGTGAGATGAATTAACAGAACACAGAGCAGTTTCTCAGAAAGCTTCTTTCCAGTTTTGAACGGAAGATATTTCCTTTTTCACCATAGCCCTCTATGGGCTTTCAAATATCCCTTTGCCAATTCCACAAGAACAGCCTTAGCGAAAGGCTTCTTGAAGGAAAAGATGAAACCCTGTGAGATGAATTAACAAAACACAGAGCAGTTTATCAGAAACCTTCTTTCCAGT
Source organism: Chlorocebus sabaeus (assembly GCF_047675955.1). NCBI lineage: Eukaryota > Metazoa > Chordata > Mammalia > Primates > Cercopithecidae > Chlorocebus > Chlorocebus sabaeus. The sequence continues at coordinate 5,940,852 of NW_027326745.1, read as the reverse complement.
TTTGAACGGAAGATATTTCGTTTTTCACCATAGCCCTCTACGGGCTTCCAAATATCCCTTTGCCAATTCCACAAGAACAGGTTAGCGAAAGGCTTCTTGAAGGGAAAGATGTAACTCTGTGAGATGAATTAACAGAAGACAGATCAGTTTCTCAGAAGGCTTCTTTCCAGTTTTGAACGGAAGATATTATCCTTTTCACCATAGCCCTCTATGGGCTTCCAAATATCCCTTTGCCATTCCACAAGAACAGCCTTAGCGAAAGGCTTCTTGAAGGTAAAGATGTAACTCTGTGACATGAATTAACAGAACACAGAGCAGTTTGTCAGAAAGCTTCTTTCTAGTTTTGAACGGAAGATATTTCCTTTTTCACCATAGCCCTCTATGGGCTTCCAAATATCCCTTTGCCAATTCCACAAGAACAGCCTTAGCGAAAGGCTTCTTGAAGGGAAAGATGTAACTCTGTGAGATGAATTACCAGAACACAGAGCAGTTTCTCAGAAAGCTTCTTTCCAGTTTTGAACGGAAGATATTTCCTTTTTCACCATAGCCCTCTATGGGCTTCCCAATATAGCTTTGCCAATTCCACAAGAACAGCCATAGCGAAAGGCTTCTTGAAGGGAAAGATGTAACTCTCTGACATGAATTAACAGAACACAGAGCAGTTTCTCAGAATGCTTCTTTCCAGTTTGGAACGGAAGATATTTGCTTTTTCACCATAGCCCTCTAGGGGCTTCCAAATATCCCCTTGCCAATTCCACAAGAACATCCTTAGCGAAAGGCTTCTTGAAGGGAAAGATGTAACTCTGTGAGATGAATTAACAGAACACAGAGCAGTTTCTCAGAAAGCTGCTTTCCAGTTTTGAACGGAAGATATTTCCTTTTTCACCATAGCCCTCTATGGGCTTCCAAATCTCCCTTTGCCAATTCCACAAGAACAGCCATAGCGAAAGGCTTCTCTAAGGGAAAGATTTAACTCTGTGACATGAATTAACAGCACACAGAGCAGTTTCTCAGAAAGCTTCTTTCCGGTTTGGAACGGAAGATATTTCCTTTTTCACCGGAGCCCTCTAAGGGCTTTCAAATATCCCTTTGCCAATTCCACAAGAACAGCCTTAGCGAAAGGCTTCTTGAAGGAAAAGATGAAACTCTGTGAGATGAATTAACAGAACACAGAGCAGTTTATCAGAAACCTTCTTTCCAATATTGAACGGAAGATATTTTCCTTTTCACCATAGCCCTCTATTGGCTTCCAAATATCCCTTTGCCAATTCCACAAGAACAGCCTTAGCGAAAGGCTTCTTGAAAGGAAAGATGTAACTCTGTGACATGAATTAACAGAACACAGAGCAGTTTCTCAGAAAGCTTCTTTCCAGTTTTGAACGGAAGATATTTCCTTTTTCACCATAGCCCTCTATGGGCTTCCAAATATCCCTTTGCCAATTCCACAAGAACAGCCTAAGCGAAAGATTTCTTGAAAGGAAAGATGTAACTCTGTGAAGTGAATTAACAGAACACAGAGCAGTTTCTCAGAAAGCTTCTTTCCAGTTTTGACCCGAGGATATTTCGTTTTTCTCCATAGCCCTCTATTGGCTTCCAAACATCACTTTGCCAATTCCACAAGAACAGCCTTAGCGAAAGGCTTCTTGAAGGGAAAGATGTAACTCTGTGAGATGAATTAACAGAACACAGAGCAGTTTCTCTGAAAGCTTCTTTCCAGTTTTGAACGGAAGATATTTCCTTTTTCACCATAGCCCTCTATGGGCTTCCAAATATCCCTTTGCCAATTCCACAAGAACAGCCTTAGCGAAAGGCTTCTTGAAGGGAAAGATGTAACTCTGTGACATGAATTAACAGAACACAGAGCAGTTTCTCAGAAAGCTTCTTTCCAGTTTTGAACGGAAGATATGTCTTTTTTCACCATAGCCGTCTATGGGCTTCCAAATGTCCCTTTGCCAATTCCACAAGAACAGCCTTAGCGATAGGCTTCTTGATGGGAAAGATGTAACTCTGTGAGATGAATTAACAGAACACAGAGCAGTTTCTCAGAAAGCTTCTTTCCAGTTTTGAACGGAAGATATTTCCTTTTTCACCATAGCCCTCTATGGTCTTCCAAATATCCCTTTGCCAATTCCACAAGAACAGCCTTAGCGAAAGGCTTCTTGAAGGGAAAGAAGTAACTCTGTGAGATGTATTAACAGAACACAGAGCAGTTTCTCAGAAAGCTTCTTACCAGTTTTGAACGGAAGATATTTCCTTTTTCACAATAGCCCTCTATGGCCTCCAAATATCCCCTTGCCAATTCCACAAGAACAACCTTAGCGAAGGGCTTCTTGAAGGGAAAGATGCAACTCTGTGACATGAATTAACAGAACACAGAGCAGTTTCTCAGAAAGCTTCTTTCCAGTTTTGAACGGAAGATATTTCCTTTTTCACCATAGCCCTCTAAGGGCTTCCAAATATCCCTTTGCCAATTCCACAAGAACAGCCTTAGCGAAAGGATTCTTGAAGGGAAAGATGTAACTCTGTGAGATGAATTAACAGAACACAGAGCAGTTTCTCAGAAAGCTTCTTTCCAGTTTTGAACGGAAGATATTTCCTTTTTCACCATAGCCCTCTATGGACTTCCAAATATCCCTTTGCCAATTCCACAAGAACAGCTTAGCGAAAGGCTTCTTGAAGGGAAAGATGTAACTCTGTGACATGAATTAACAGAACACAGAGCAGTTTCTCAGAAAGCTTCTTTCCAGTTTTGAACGAAAGATATTTCCTTTTTCACCATTGCCCTCTATGGGATTCCAAATATCCCTTTGCCAATTCCACAAGAACAGCCTTAGCGAAAGGCTTCTTGAAGGGAAAGATGTAATTCTGTGAGATGAATTAACAGAACACAGAGCAGTTTCTCTGAAAGCTTCTTTCCAGTTTGGAACGGAAGATATTTGCTTTTTCACCATAGCCCTCTAGGGGCTTCCAAATATCCCTTTGCCAATTCCACAAGAACAGCCTTAGCGAAAGGCTTCTTGAAGGGAAAGATGTAACTCTGTGAGATGAATTAACAGAACACAGAGCAGTTTCTCAGAAAGCTTCTTTCCAGTTTTGAACGGAAGATATTTCCTTTTTCACCATAGCCCTCTATGGGCTTCCAAATCTCCCTTTGCCAATTCCACAAGAACAGCCATAGCGAAAGGCTTCTCTAAGGGAAAGATTTAACTCTGTGACATGAATTAACAGCACACAGAGCAGTTTCTCAGAAAGCTTCTTTCCGGTTTGGAACGGAAGATATTTCCTTTTTCACCGGAGCCCTCTAAGGGCTTTCATATATCCCTTTGCCAATTCCACAAGAACAGCCTTAGCGAAAGGCTTCTTGAAGGGAAAGAGGTAACTCTGTGAGATGAATTAACAGAACACAGAGCAGTTTCTCAGAAAGCTTCTTTCCAGTTTTGAACGGAAGATATTTCCTTTTTCACCGTAGCCCTCTATGGGCTTTCAAATATCCCTTTGCCAATTCCACAAGAACAGCCTTAGCGAAAGGCTTCTTGAAGGAAAAGATGAAACTCTGTGAGATGAATTAACAGAACACAGAGCAGTTTATCAGAAACCTTCTTTCCAATTTTGAACGGAAGATATTTTCCTTTTCACCATAGCCCTCTATTGGCTTCCAAATATCCCTTTGCCAATTCCACAAGAACAGCCTTAGCGAAAGGCTTCTTGAAAGGAAAGATGTAACTCTGTGACATGAATTAACAGAACACAGAGCAGTTTCTCAGAAAGCTTCTTTCCAGTTTTGAACGGAAGATATTTCCTTTTTCACCATAGCCCTCTATGGGCTTCCAAATATCCCTTTGCCAATTCCACAAGAACAGCCTAAGCGAAAGACTTCTTGAAAGGAAAGATGTAACTGTGTGAAGTGAATTAACAGAACACAGAGCAGTTTCTCAGAAAGCTTCTTTCCAGTTTTGAACCGAAGATATTTCATTTTTCTCCATAGCCCTCTATGGGCTTCCAAACATCACTTTGCCAATTCCACAAGAACAGCCTTAGCCGAAGGCTTCTTGAAGGGAAAGATGTAACTCTGTGAGATGAATTAACAGAACACAGAGCAGTTTCTCTGAAAGCTTCTTTCCAGTTTTGAACGGAAGATATTTCCTTTTTCACCATAGCCCTCTATGGGCTTCCAAATATCCCTTTGCCAATTCCACAAGAACAGCCTTAGCGAAAGGCTTCTTGAAGGGAAAGATGTAACTCTGTGACATGAATTAACAGAACAGAGAGCAGTTTCTCAGAAAGCTTCTTTCCAGTTTTGAACGGAAGATATGTCTTTTTTCACCATAGCCGTCTATGGGCTTCCAAATGTCATTTTGCCAATTCCACAAGAACAGCCTTAGCGATAGGCTTCTTGATGGGAAAGATGTAACTCTGTGAGATGAATTAACAGAACACAGAGCAGTTTCTCAGAAAGCTTCTTTCCAGTTTTGAACGGAAGATATTTCCTTTTTCACCATAGCCCTCTATTGTCTTCCAAATATCCCTTTGCCAATTCCACAAGAACAGCCTTAGTGAAAGGCTTCTTGAAGGGAAAGAAGTAACTCTGTGAGATGTATTAACAGAACACAGAGCAGTTTCTCAGAAAGCTTCTTTCCAGTTTTGAACGGAAGATATTTCCTTTTTCACAATAGCCCTCTATGGCCTCCAAATATCCCCTTGCCAATTCCACAAGAACAGCCTTAGCGAAGGGCTTCTTGAAGGGAAAGATGCAACTCTGTGACATGAATTAACAGAACACAGAGCAGTTTCTCAGAAAGCTTCTTTCCAGTTTTGAACGGAAGATATTTCCTTTTTCACCATAGCCCTCTATGGACTTCCAAATATCCCTTTGCCAATTCCACAAGAACAGCTTAGCGAAAGGCGTCTTGAAGGGAAAGATGTAACTCTGTGACATGAATTAACAGAACACAGAGCAGTTTCTCAGAAAGTTTCTTTCCAGTTTTCAACGAAAGATATTTCCTTTTTCACCATTGCTCTCTATGGGCTTCCAAATATCCCTTTGCCAATTCCACAAGAACAGCCTAAGCGAAAGGCTTCTTGAAAGGAAAGATGTAACTCTTTGACATGAATTAACAGAACACAGAGCAGTTTCTCAGAAAGCTTCTTTCCGGTTTTGAACCGAAGATATTTCATTTTTCTCCATAGACTTCTAAGGGCTTCCAAACATCACTTTGCCAATTCCACAAGAACAGCCTTAGCGAAAGGCTTCTTGAAGGGAAAGATGTAATTCTGTGAGATGAATTAACAGAACACAGAGCAGTTTCTCTGAAAGCTTCTTTCCAATTTTGAACGGAAGATATTTCCTTTTTCACCATAGACCTCTATGGGCTTCCAAATATCCCTTTGCCAATTCCACAAGAACAGCCTTAGCGAAAGGCTTCTTGAAGAGAAAGCTGTAACTCTGTGAGATGAATTAACAGAACACAGAGCAGTTTCTCAGAAAGCTTCTTTCCAGTTTTGAACGGAAGCTATTTCGTTTTTCACCATAGCCCTCTATGGGCTTCCAAATATCCCTTTGCCAATTCCACAAGAAAAACCTTAGCGATAGGCTTCTTGATGGGAAAAATGTAACTCTGTAAGATGAATTAACAGAACACAGAGCAGTTTCTCAGAAGGCTTCTTTCCAGTTTTGAACGGAAGATATTTTCCTTTTCACCATAGCCCTCTATGGGCTTCCAAATATCCCTTTGCCAATTCCACAAGAACAGCCTTAGCGAAAGGCTTCTTGAAAGGAAAGATGTAACTCTGTGAGATGAATTAGCAGAACACAGAGCAGTTTCTCAGACAGCTTCTTTCCAGTTTTCAACAGAAGATATTTCCTTTTTCACCATAGCCCTCTATGGGATTCCAAATATCCCTTTGCCAATTCCACAAGAATAGCCTTAGGGAAATGCTTCTTGAAGGGAAAGATGTAACTCTGTGAGATGAATTAACAGAACACAGAGCAGTTTCTCAGAAAGCTTCTTTCCAGTTTGGAACGGAAGATATTTCCCTTTCCACCATAGCCCTCTATGGGCTTCCAAATATCCCTTTGCCAATTCCACAAGAACAGCCTTAGCCAAAGGCTTCTTGAAGGGAAAGATGTAACTCTGTGCGATGAATTAACAGAACACAGAGCAGTTTCTCAGAAAGCTTCTTTCCAGTTTGGAACGGAAGGTATTTCCTTTTTCACCATAGCCCTCTATGGGCTTCCAAATATCCCTTTGCCAATTCCACAAGAACAGCCATAGCGAAAGGCTTCTCTAAGGGAAAGATTTAACAATGTGACATGAATTAACAGAACACAGAGCAGTTTCTCAGAAAGCTTCTTTCCGGTTTGGAACGGAAGATATTACCTTTTTCACCGGAGCCCTCTAAGGGCTTTCATATATCCCTTTGCCAATTCCACAAGAACAGCCTTAGCGAAAGGCTTCTTGAAGGGAAAGATGTAACTCTGTGAGATGAATTAACAGAACACAGAACAGTTTCTCAGAAAGCTTCTTTCCAGTTTTGAACGGAAGATATTTCCTTTTTCACCATAGCCCTCTATGGGCTTTCAAATATCCCTTTGCCAATTCCACAAGAACAGCCTTAGCGAAAGGCTTCTTGAAGGAAAAGATGAAACTCTGTGAGATGAATTAACAGAACACAGAGCAATTTATCAGAAACATTCTTTCCAGTTTTGAACGGAAGATATTTCGTTTTTCACCATAGCCCTCTAGGGGCTTCCAAATATCCCTTTGCCAATTCCACAAGAACAGCCTAAGCGAAAGGCTTCTTGAAAGGAAAGATGTAACTCTGTGACATGAATTAACAGAACACAGAGCAGTTTCTCAGAAAGCTTCTTTACAGTTTTGAACCGAAGATATTTCGTTTTTCTCCCTAGCCCTCTATGGGCTTCCAAACATCACTTTGCCAATTCCACAAGAACAGCCGTAGCGAAAGGCTTCTTGAATGGAAAGATGTAACTCTGTGAGATGAATTAACAGAACACAGAGCAGTTTCTCAGAAAGCTTCTTTCCAGTTTGGAACGGAAGATATTTCCCTTTCCACCATAGCCCTCTATGGGCTTCCAAATATCCCTTTGCCAATTCCACAAGAACAGTCTTAGCGAAAGGCTTCTTGAAGGGAAAGATGTAACTCTGTGCGATGAATTAACAGAACACAGCGCAGTTTCTCAGAAAGCTTCTTTCCAGTTTGGAACGGAAGGTATTTCCTTTTTCACCATAGCCCTCTATGGGCTTCCAAATATCCCTTTGCCAATTCCACAAGAACAGCCTTAGCGAAAGGCTTCTTGAAGGGAAAGATGTAACTCTGTGAGATGAATTAACAGAACACAGAGCAGTTTCTCTGAAAGCTTCTTTCCAGTTTTCAACGGAAGATATTTCCTTTTTCACCATAGCCCTCTATGGGCTTCCAAATATCCCCTTGCCAATTCCACAAGAACAGCCTTAGCGAAAGGCTTCTTGAAGGGAAAGATGTAACTCTGTGAGATGAATTAACAGAACACAGAGCAGTTTCTCAGAAAGCTTCTTTCCAATTTTGAACGGAAGCTATTTCGTTTTTCACCTTAGCCCTCTATGGACTTCCAAATATCCCTTTGCCAATTCGACAATAACAGCCTTAGCGAAAAGCTTCTTGAAGGGAAAGATGTAACTCCGTGAGATGAATTAACAGAACACAGAGCAGTTTCTCAGAAAACTTCTTTCCAGTTTTGAACGGAAAATATTTCGTTTTTCACCATAGCCCTCTACGGGCTTCCAAATATCCCTTTGCCAATTCCACAAGAACAGCCTTAGCGATAGGCTTCTTGAGGGGAAAAATGTAACTCTGTGAGATGAATTAACAGAACACAGAGCAGTTTCTCAGAAGGCTTCTTTCCAGTTTTGAACGGAAGATATTTTCCTTTTCACCATAGCCCTCTATGGGCTTCCAAATATCCCTTTGCCAATTCCACAAGAACAGCCTTAGCGAAAGGCTTCTTGAAAGGAAAGATGTAACTCTGTGAGATGAATTAGCAGAACACAGAGCAGTTTCTCAGACAGCTTCTTTCCAGTTTTCAACGGAAGATATTTCCTTTTTCACCATAGCCCTCTATTGTCTTCCAAATATCCCTTTGCCAATTCCACAAGAACAGCCTTAGCGAAAGGCTTCTTGAAGGGAAAGATGTAACTCTGTGAGATGAATTGACAGAACACAGAGCAGTTTCTCAGAAAGCTTCTTTCCATTTTGGAACGGAAGGTATTTCCTTTTTCACCGTAGCCCTCTATGGGCTTCCAAATATCCCTTTGCCAATTCCACAAGAACAGGTTAGCGAAAGGCTTCTTGAAGGGAAAGAAGTAACTCTGTGAGTTGAATTAACAGAACACAGAGCAGTTTCTCAGAAAGCTTCTTTCCAGTTTTGAACAGAAGATATTTCCTTTTTCACAATAGCCCTCTATGGGATTCCAAATATCCCCTTGCCAATTCCACAAGAACAGCCTTAGCGAAGGGCTTCTTGAAGGGAAAGATGTAACTCTGTGAGATGAATTAACAGAACACAGAGCAGTTTCTCAGAAGGCTTCTTTCCAGTTTTGAACGGAAGATATTTTCCTTTTCACCATAGCCCTCTATGGGCTTCCAAATATCCCTTTGCCAATTCCACCAGAACAGCCTTAGCGAAAGGCTTCTGGAAAGGAAAGATGTAACTCTGTGATATGAATTAGCAGAACACAGAGCAGTTTCTCAGACAGCTTCTTTCCAGTTTTCAACGGAAGATATTTCCCTTTTCACCATAGCCCTCTATGGGATTCCAAATATCCCTTTGCCAATTCCACAAGAACAGCCTTAGCGAAAGGCTTGTTGAACGGAAAGATGTAACTCTGTGAGATGAATTAACAGAACACAGAGCAGATTTTCAAAAAGCTTCTTTCCAGTTTTGAACGGAAGATATTTCCTTTTTCACCATAGCCCTCTATGGGCTTCCCAATATAGCTTTGCCAATTCCACAAGAACAGCCTTAGCGAAAGGCTTCTTGAAGGGAAAGATGTAACTCTCTGACATGAATTAACAGAACACAGAGCAGTTTCTCATAATGCTTCTTTCCAGTTTGGAACGGAAGATATTTGCTTTTTCACCATAGCCCTCTAGGGGCTTCCAAATATCCCTTTGCCAATTCCACAAGAACATCCATAGCGAAAGGCTTCTGGAAAGGAAAGATGTAACTCTGTGATATGAATTAGCAGAACACAGAGCAGTTTCTCAGACAGCTTCTTTCCAGTTTTCAACGGAAGATATTTCCTTTTTCACCACAGCCCTCTAAGGGCTTCCAAATCTCCCTTTGCCAATTCCTAAAGAACAGCCATAGCGAAAGGCTTCTCTAAGGGAAAGATTTAGCTCTGTGACATGAATTAACAGAACACAGAGCAGTTTCTCAGAAAGCTTCTTTCCGGTTTGGAAGGGAAGATATTTCCTTTTTCACCAGAGCCCTCTAAGGGCTTCCATATATCCCTTTGCCAATTCCACAAGAACAGCCTTAGCGAAAGGCTTCTTGAAGGGAAAGATGTGACCCTGTGAGATGAATTAACAGAACACAGAGCAGTTTCTCAGAAAGCTTCTTTCCAGTTTTGAACGGAAGATATTTCCTTTTTCACCATAGCCCTCTATGGGCTTCCAAATCTCCCTCTGCCAATTCCTAAAGAACAGCCATAGCGAAAGGCTTCTCTAAGGGAAAGATTTAACTCTGTGACATGAATTAACAGAACACAGAGCAGTTTCTCAGAAAGCTTCTTTCCGGTTTGAAACGGAAGATATTTCCTTTTTCACCAGAGCCCTCTAAGGGCTTCCATATATCCCTTTACCAATTCCACAAGAACAGCCTTAGCGAAAGGCTTCTTGAAGGGAAAGATGTAACCCTGTGAGATGAATTAACAGAACACAGAGCAGTTTCTCAGAAAGCTTCTTTCCAGTTTTGAACGGAAGATATTTCCTTTTTCACCATAGCCCTCTATGGGCTTTCAAATATCCCTTTGCCAATTCCACAAGAACAGCCTTAGCGAAAGGCTTCTTGAAGGAAAAGATGAAACCCTGTGAGATGAATTAACAAAACACAGAGCAGTTTATCAGAAACCTTCTTTCCACTTTTGAACGGAAGATATTTCGTTTTTCACCATAGCCCTCTAGGGGCTTCCAAATATCCCTTTGCCAATTCCACAAGAACAGGTTAGCGAAAGGCTTCTTGAAGGGAAAGATGTAACTCTGTGAGATGAATTAACAGAACACAGATCAGTTTCTCAGAAGGCTTCTTTCCAGTTTTTAACGGAAGATATTATCCTTTTCACCATAGCCCTCTATGGGCTTCCAAATATCCCTTTGCCATTCCACAAGAACAGCCTTAGCAAAAGGCTTCTTGAAGGGAAAGATGTAACTCAGTGACATGAATTAACAGAACACAGAGCAGTTTCTCAGAAAGCTTCTTTCCAGTTTTGAACGGAAGATATTTCCTTTTTCACCATAGCCCTCTATGGGCTTCCAAATATCCCTTTGCCAATTCCACAAGAACAGCCTAAGCCAAAGACTTCTTGAAAGGAAAGATGTAACTCTGTGAGATGAATTAACAGAACACAGAGCAGTTTCTCAGAAAGCTTCTTTCCAGTTTTGAACGGAAAATATTTCGTTTTTCACCATAGCCCTCTATGGGCTTCCAAATATCCCTTTGCCAACTCCACAAGAACAGCCTTAGCGATAGGCTTCTTGATGGGAAAAATGTAACTCTGTGAGATGAATTAACAGAACACAGAGCAGTTTCTCAGAAGGCTTCTTTCCAGTTTTGAACGGAAGATATTTTCCTTTTCACCATAGCCCTCTATGGGCTTCCAAATATCTCTTTGCCAATTCCACAAGAACAGCCTTAGAGAAAGGCTTCTTGAAGGGAAAGATGTAACTCTGTGCGATGAATTAACAGAACACAGCGCAGTTTCTCAGAAAGCTTCTTTCCAGTTTGGAACGGAAGGTATTTCCTTTTTCACCATAGCCCTCTATGGACTTCCAAATATCCCTTTGCCAATTCCACAAGAACAGCCTTAGCGAAAGGCTTCTTGAAGTGAAAGATGTAACTCTGTGAGATGAATTAACAGAACACAGAGCAGTTTCTCTGAAAGCTTCTTTCCAGTTTTGAACGGAAGATATTTCCTTTTTCACCATAGCCCTCTATGGGCTTCCAAATATCCCTTTGCCAATTCCACAAGAACAGCCTTAGCGAAAGGCTTCTTGAAGGGAAAGATGTAACTCTGTGAGATGAATTAACAGAACACAGAGCAGTTTCTCAGAAAGCTTCTTTCCAGTTTTGAACGGAAGCTATTTCGTTTTTCACCATAGCCCTCTATGGACTTCCAAATATCCCTTTGCCAATACGACAATAACAGCCTTAGCGAAAAGCTTCTTGAAGGGAAAGATGTAACTCCGTAAGATGAATTAACAGAACACATAGCAGTTTCTCAGAAAGCTTCTTTCCAGTTTTGAACTTAAAATATTTCGTTTTTCACAATAGCCCTCTATGGGCTTCCAAATATCCCTTTGCCAATTCCACAAGAACAGCCTTAGCGATAGGCTTCTTGATGGGAAAAATGTAACTCTGTGAGATGAATTAACAGAACACAGAGCAGTTTCTCAGAAGGCTTCTTTCCTGTTTTGAACGGAAGATATTTTCCTTTTCACCATAGCCCTCTATGGGCTTCCAAATATCCCTTTGCCAATTCCACAAGAACAGCCTTAGCGAAAGGCTTCTTGAAAGGAAAGATGTAACTCTGTGAGATGAATTAGCAGAACACAGAGCAGTTTCTCAGACAGCTTCTTTCCAGTTTTCAACGGAAGATATTTCCTTTTTCACCATAGCCCTCTATGGGATTCCAAATATCCCTTTGCCAATTCCACAAGAACAGCCTTAGCGAAAGGCTTCTTGAAGGGAAAGATGTAACTCTGTGAGATGAATTCACAGAACACAGAGCAGTTTCTCAGAAAGCTTCTTTCCGGTTTGGAACGGAAGATATTTCCCTTTCCACCATAGCCCTCTATGGGCTTCCAAATATCCCTTTGCCAATTCCACAAGAACAGCCTTAGCGAAAGGCTTCTTGAAGGGAAAGATGTAACTCTGTGAGATGAATTAACAGAACACAGAGCAGTTTCTCAGAAAGCTTCTTTCCAGTTTTGAACGGAAGATATTTCCGTTTTCACCATAGCCCTCTATGGGCTTCCAAATATCCCTTTGCCAATTCCACAAGAATAGCCTTAGCGAAAGGCTTCTTGAAGGTAAAGATGTAACTCTGTGAGATGAATTAACAGAACACAGAGCAGTTTGTCAGAAAGCTTCTTTCCAGTTTTGAACGGAAGATATTTCCTTTTTCACCATAGCCCTCTATGGGCTTCCAAATATCCCTTTGCCAATTCCACAAGAACAGCCTTAGCGAAAGGCTTCTTGAAGGGAAAGATGTAACTCTGTGAGGTGAATTACCAGAACACAGAGCAGTTTCTCAGAAAGCTTCTTTCCAGTTTTGAAAGGAAGATATTTCGTTTTTCACCATAACCCTCTATGGGCTTTCAAATATCCATTTGCCAATTCCCCAAGAACAGCCTTAGCGAAAGGCTTCTTGAACGGAAAGATGTAACTCTGTGAGATGAATTAACAGAACACAGAGCAGTTTCTCAGAAAGCTTCTTTCCAGTTTTGAACGGAAGATATTTCCTTTTTCACCATAGCCCTCTATGGGCTTCCCAATATAGCTTTGCCAATTCCACAAGAACAGCCTTAGCGAAAGGCTTCTTGAAGGGAAAGATGTAATTCTCTGACATGAATTAACAGAACACAGAGCAGTTTCTCAGAATGCTTCTTTCCAGTTTGGAACGGAAGATATTTGCTTTTTCACCATAGCCCTCTAGGGGCTTCCAAATATCCCTTTGCCAATTCCACAAGAACATCCTTAGCGAAAGGCTTCTTGAAGGGAAAGATGTAACTCTGTGAGATGAATTAACAGAACACAGAGCAGTTTCTCAGAAAGCTTCTTTCCAGTTTTGAACGGAAGATATTTCCTTTTTCACCATAGCCCTCTATGGGCTTCCAAATCTCCCTTTGCCAATTCCACAAGAACAGCCATAGCGAAAGGCTTCTCTAAGGGAAAGATTTAACTCTGTGACATGAATTAACAGCACACAGAGCAGTTTCTCAGAAAGCTTCTTTCCGGTTTGGAACGGAAGATATTTCCTTTTTCACCGGAGCCCTCTAAGGGCTTTCATATATCCCTTTGCCAATTCCACAAGAACAGCCTTAGCGAAAGGCTTCTTGAAGGGAAAGAGGTAACTCTGTGAGATGAATTAACAGAACACAGAGCAGTTTCTCAGAAAGCTTCTTTCCAGTTTTGAACGGAAGATATTTCCTTTTTCACCGTAGCCCTCTATGGGCTTTCAAATATCCCTTTGCCAATTCCACAAGAACAGCCTTAGCGAAAGGCTTCTTGAAGGAAAAGATGAAACTCTGTGAGATGAATTAACAGAACACAGAGCAGTTTATCAGAAACCTTCTTTCCAATTTTGAACGGAAGATATTTTCCTTTTCACCATAGCCCTCTATTGGCTTCCAAATATCCCTTTGCCAATTCCACAAGAACAGCCTTAGCGAAAGGCTTCTTGAAAGGAAAGATGTAACTCTGTGACATGAATTAACAGAACACAGAGCACTTTCTCAGAAAGCTTCTTTCCAGTTTTGAACGGAAGATATTTCCTTTTTCACCATAGCCCTCTATGGGCTTCCAAATATCCCTTTGCCAATTCCACAAGAACAGCCTAAGCGAAAGACTTCTTGAAAGGAAAGATGTAACTCTGTGAAGTGAATTAACAGAACACAGAGCAGTTTCTCAGAAAGCTTCTTTCCAGTTTTGAACCGAAGATATTTCGTTTTTCTCCATAGCCCTCTATGGGCTTCCCAATATAGCTTTGCCAATTCCACAAGAACAGCCTTAGCGAAAGGCTTCTTGAAGGGAAAGATGTAACTCTCTGACATGAATTAACAGAACACAGAGCAGTTTCTCAGAATGCTTCTTTCCAGTTTGGAACGGAAGATATTTGCTTTTTCACCATAGCCCTCTAGGGGCTTCCAAATATCCCTTTGCCAATTCCAAAAGAACATCCTTAGCGAAAGGCTTCTTGAAGGGAAAGATGTAACTCTGTGAGATGAATTACCAGAACACAGAGTAGTTTCTCAGAAAGCTTCTTTCCAGTTTTGAAGGGAAGATATCTCCTTTTTCACCATAGCCCTCTATGGGCTTCCAAATCTCCCTTTGCCAATTCCACAAGAACAGCCATAGCGAAAGGCTTCTCTAAGGGAAAGATTTAACTCTGTGACATGAATTAACAGCACACAGAGCAGTTTCTCAGAAAGCTTCTTTCCGGTTTGGAACGGAAGATATTTCCTTTTTCACCGGAGCCCTCTAAGGGCTTTCATATATCCCTTTGCCAATTCCACAAGAACAGCCTAGCGAAAGGCTTCTTGAAGGGAAAGATGTAACTCTGTGAGATGAATTAACAGAACACAGAGCAGTTTCTCAGAAAGCTTCTTTCCAGTTTTGAACGGAAGATATTTCCTTTTTCACCGTAGCCCTCTAAGGGCTTCCAAATATCCCTTTGCCAATTCCACAAGAACAGCCTTAGCGAAAGGATTCTTGAAGGGAAAGATGTAACTCTGTGAGATGAATTAACAGAACACAGAGCAGTTTCTCAGAAAGCTTCTTTCCAGTTTTGAACGGAAGTTATTTCCTTTTTCACCATAGCCCTCTATGGGCTTCCAAATATCCCTTTGCCAATTCCACAAGAACAGCCTTAGCGAAAGGCTTCTTGAAGGTAAAGATGTAACTCTGTGAGATGAATTAACAGAACACAGAGCAGTTTGTCAGAAAGCTTCTTTCTAGTTTTGAACGGAAGGTATTTCCTTTTTCACCATAGCCCTCTATGGGCTTCCAAATATCCCTTTGCCAATTCCACAAGAACAGCCTTAGCGAAAGGCTTCTTGAAGGGAAAGATGTAACTCTGTGAGATGAATTACCAGAACACAGAGCAGTTTGTCAGAAAGCTTCTTTCCAGTTTTGAAAGGAAGATATTTCGTTTTTCACCATAGCCCTCTATGGGCTTTCAAATATCCATTTGCCAATTCCCCAAGAACAGCCTTAGGGAAAGGCTTCTTGAACGGAAAGATGTAACTCTGTGAGATGAATTAACAGAACACAGAGCAGTTTCTCAGAAAGCTTCTTTCCAGTTTTGAACGGAAGATATTTCCTTTTTCACCATAGCCCTCTACGGGCTTCCCAATATAGCTTTGCCAATTCCACAAGAACAGCCTTAGCGAAAGGCTTCTTGAAGGGAAAGATGTAACTCTCTGACATGAATTAACAGAACACAGAGCAGTTTCTCAGAATGCTTCTTTCCAGTTTGGAACGGAAGATATTTGCTTTTTCACCATAGCCCTCTAGGGGCTTCCAAATATCCCTTTGCCAATTCCAAAAGAACATCCTTAGCGAAAGGCTTCTTGAAGGGAAAGATGTAACTCTGTGAGATGAATTACCAGAACACAGAGTAGTTTCTCAGAAAGCTTCTTTCCAGTTTTGAAGGGAAGATATCTCCTTTTTCACCATAGCCCTCTATGGGCTTCCAAATCTCCCTTTGCCAATTCCACAAGAACAGCCATAGCGAAAGGCTTCTCTAAGGGAAAGATTTAACTCTGTGACATGAATTAACAGCACACAGAGCAGTTTCTCAGAAAGCTTCTTTCCGGTTTGGAACGGAAGATATTTCCTTTTTCACCGGAGCCCTCTAAGGGCTTTCATATATCCCTTTGCCAATTCCACAAGAACAGCCTAGCGAAAGGCTTCTTGAAGGGAAAGAGGTAACTCTGTGAGATGAATTAACAGAACACAGAGCAGTTTCTCAGAAAGCTTCTTTCCAGTTTTGAACGGAAGATATTTCCTTTTTCACCATAGCCCTCTAAGGGCTTCCAAATATCCCTTTGCCAATTCCACAAGAACAGCCTTAGCGAAAGGATTCTTGAAGGGAAAGATGTAACTCTGTGAGATGAATTAACAGAACACAGAGCAGTTTCTCAGAAAGCTTCTTTCTAGTTTTGAACGGAAGATATTTCCTTTTTCACCCTAGCCCTCTATGGACTTCCAAATATCCCTTTGCCAATTCCACAAGAACAGCTTAGCGAAAGGCTTCTTGAAGGAAAAGATGTAACTCTGTGACATGAATTAACAGAACACAGAGCAGTTTCTCAGAAAGCTTCTTTCCAGTTTTGAACGAAAGATATTTCCTTTTTCACCATTGCCCTCTATTGGCTTCCAAATATCCCTTTGCCAATTCCACAAGAACAGCCTAAGCGAAAGGCTTCTTGAAAGGAAAGATGTAACTCTTTGACATGAATTAACAGAACACAGAGCAGTTTCTCAGAAAGCTTCTTTCCAGTTTTCAACGGAAGATATTTCCTTTTTCACCATAGCCCTCTATGGGATTACAAATATCCCTTTGCCAATTCCACAAGAACAGCCTTAGGGAAATGCTTCTTGAAGGGAAAGATGTAACTCTGTGAGATGAATTAACAGAACACAGAGCAGTTTCTCAGAAAGCTTCTTTCCAGTTTGGAACGGAAGGTATTTCCTTTTTCACCATAGCCCTCTATGGGCTTCCAAATATCCCTTTGCCAATTCCACAAGAACAGCCTTAGCGAAAGGCTTCTTGAAGGGAAAGATGTAACTCTGTGAGATGAATTCACAGAACACAGAGCAGTTTCTCAGAAAGCTTCTTTCCGTTTTGGAACGGAAGATATTTCCCTTTCCACCATAGCCCTCTATGGGCTTCAAAATATCCCTTTGCCAATTCCACAAGAACAGCCTAAGCGAAAGACTTCTTGAAAGGAAAGATGTAACTCTGTGAAGTGAATTAACAGAACACAGAGCAGTTTCTCAGAAAGCTTCTTTCCAGTTTTGAACCGAAGATATTTCGTTTTTCTCCATAGCCCTCTATGGGCTTCCAAACATCACTTTGCCAATTCCACAAGAACAGACTTAGTGAAAGGCTTCTTGAAGGGAAAGATGTAACTCTGTGAGATGAATTAACAGAACACAGAGCAGTTTCTCTGAAAGCTTCTTTCCAGTTTTGAACGGAAGCTATTTCGTTTTTCACCATAGCCCTCTATGGGCTTCCAAATATCCCTTTGCCAATACCACAAGAACAGCCTTAGGGAAATGCTTCTTGAAGGGAAAGATGTAACTCTGTGAGATGAATTAACAGAACACAGAGCAGTTTCTCAGAAATCTTCTTTCCAGTTTGGAACGGAAGGTATTTCCTTTTTCACCGTAGCCCTCTATGGGCTTCCAAATATCCCTTTGCCAATTCCACAAGAACAGCCTTAGCGAAAGGCTTCTTGAAGGGAAAGATGTAACTCTGTGAGATGAATTCACAGAACACAGAGCAGTTTCTCAGAAAGCTTCTTTCCAGTTTGGAACGGAAGGTATTTCCTTTTTCACCATAGCCCTCTATGGGCTTCCAAATATCCCTTTGCCAATTCCACAAGAACAGCCTTAGCGAAAGGCTTCTTGAAGGGAAAGATGTAACTCTGTGAGATGAATTAACAGAACACAGAGCAGTTTCTCTGAAAGCTTCTTTCCAGTTTTCAACGGAAGATATTTCCTTTTTCACCATAGCCCTCTATGGGCTTCCAAATATCCCCTTGCCAATTCCACAAGAACAGCCTTAGCGAAAGGCTTCTTGATGGGAACGATGTAACTCTGTGAGATGAATTAACAGAACACAGAGCAGTTTCTCAGAAAGCTTCTTTCTAGTTTGGAACGGAAGCTATTTCGTTTTTCACCATAGCCCTCTATGGACTTCCAAATATCCCTTTGCCAATTCGACAATAACAGCCTTAGCGAAAAGCTTCTTGAAGGGAAAGATGTAACTCCGTGAGATGAATTAACAGAACATGGAGCAGTTTCTCAGAAAGCTTCTTTCCAGTTTTGAACGGAAAATATTTCGTTTTTCACCATAGCCCTCTACGGGCTTCCAAATGTCCCTTTGCCAATTCCACATGAGCAGCCTTAGCGATAGGCTTCTTGATGGGAAAAATGTAACTCTGTGAGATGAATTAACAGAACACAGAGCAGTTTCTCAGAAGGCTTCTTTCCTGTTTTGAACGGAAGATATTTTCCTTTTCACCATAGCCCTCTATGGGCTTCCAAATATCCCTTTGCCAATTCCACAAGAACAGCGTTAGCGAAAGGCTTCTTGAAAGGAAAGATGTAACTCTGTGAGATGAATTAGCAGAACACAGAGCAATTTCTCAGACAGCTTCTTTCCAGTTTTCAACGGAAGATATTTCCTTTTTCACCATAGCCCTCTATGGGATTCCAAATATCCCTTTGCCAATTCCACAAGAACAGCCTTAGCGAAAGGCTTCTTGAAGGGAAAGATGTAACTCTGTGAGATGAATTGACAGAACACAGAGCAGTTTCTCAGAAAGCTTCTTTCCAGTTTGGAACGGAAGGTATTTCCTTTTTCACCGTAGCCCTCTATGGGCTTCCAAATATCCCTTTGCCAATTAAACAAGAACAGCCTTAGCGAAAGGCTTCTTGAAGGGAAAGATGTAACTCTGTGAGATGAATTAATAGAACACAGAGCAGTTTCTCAGAAAGCTTCTTTCCAGTTTGGAACGGAAGATATTTCCCTTTCCACCATAGCCCTCTATGGGATTCCAAATATCCCTTTGCCAATTCCACAAGAACAGCCTTAGCGAAAGGCTTCTTGACGGGAAAGATGTAACTCTGTGAGATGAATTAACAGAACACAGAGCAGTTTCTCAGAAAGCTTCTTTCTAGTTTTGAACGGAAGATATTTCCTTTTTCACCATAGCCCTCTAAGGGCTTCCAAATATCCCTTTGCCAATTCCACAAGAACAGCCTTAGCGAAAGGCTTCTTGAAGGGAAAGATGTAACTCTGTGAGATGAATTACCAGAACACAGAGCAGTTTGTCAGAAAGCTTCTTTCCAGTTTTGAAAGGAAGATATTTCGTTTTTCACCATAGCCCTCTATGGGCTTTCAAATATCCATTTGCCAATTCCCCAAGAACAGCCTTAGCGAAAGGCTTCTTGAACGGAAAGATGTAACTCTGTGAGATGAATTAACAGAACACATTGCAGATTTTCAGAAAGCTTCTTTCCAGTTTTGAACGGAAGATATTTCCTTCTTCACCATAGCCCTCTATGGGCTTCCCAATATAGCTTTGCCAATTCCACAAGAACAGCCTTAGCGAAAGGCTTCTTCAAGGGAAAGATGTAACTCTCTGACATTAATTAACAGAACACAGAGCAGTTTCTCAGAATGCTTCTTTCCAGTTTGGAACGGAAGATATTTGCTTTTTCACCATAGCCCTCTAGGGGCTTCCAAATATCCCTTTGCCAATTCCACAAGAACATCCTTAGCGAAAGGCTTCTTGAAGGGAAAGATGTAACTCTGTGAGATGAATTAACAGAACACAGAGCAGTTTCTCATAAAGCTTCTTTCCAGTTTTGAAGGGAAGATATTTCCTTTTTCACCATAGCCCTCTATGGGCTTCCAAATCTCCCTTTGCCAATTCCACAAGAACAGCCATAGCGAAAGGCTTCTCTAAGGAAAGATTTAACTCTGTGACATGAATTAACAGAATACAGAGCAGTTTCTCAGAAAGCTTCTTTCCGGTTTGGAACGGAAGATATTTCCTTTTTCACCGGAGCCCTCCAAGGGCTTTCATATATCCCTTTGCTAATTCCACATGAACAGCCTTAGCGAAAGGCTTCTTGACGGGAAAGATGTAACTCTGTGAGATGAATTAACAGAACACAGAGCAGTTTCTCAGAAAGCTTCTTTCCAGTTTTGAACGGAAGATATTTCCTTTTTCACCATAGCCCTCTATGGGCTTTCAAATATCCCTTTGCCAATTCCACAAGAACAGCCTTAGAGAAAGGCTTCTTGAAGGAAAAGATGAAACTCTGTGAGATGAATTAACAGAACACAGAGCAGTTTATCAGAAACCTTCTTTCCAGTTTTGAACGGAAGATATTTCGTTTTTCACCATATCCCTCTAGGGGCTTCTAAATATCCCTTTGCCAATTCCACAAGAACAGGTTAGCGAAAGGCTTCTTGAAGGGAAAGAAGTAACTCTGTGAGATGAATTAACAGAACACAGAGCAGTTTCTCAGAAGGCTTCTTTCCTGTTTTGAACGGAAGATATTTTCCTTTTCACCATAGCCCTCTATGGGCTTCCAAATATCCCTTTGCCAATTCCACAAGAACAGCCTTAGCGAAAGGCTTCTTGAAGGGAAAGATGTAACTCTGTGACATGAATTAACAGAACACAGAGCAGTTTCTCAGAAAGCTTCTTTCCAGTTTTGAACGGAAGATATTTGTTTTTTCACCATAGCCCTCTATGGGCTTCCAAATATCCCTTTGCCAATTCCACAAGAACAGCCTTAGCGAAAGGCTGCTTGAAGGGAAAGATGTAACTCTGTGAGATGAATTAACAGAACACAGAGCAGTTTCTCAGAAAGCTTCTTTCCAATTTTGAACGGAAGATATTTCCTTTTTCACCATAGCCCTCTAAGGGCTTCCCAATATCCCTTTTCCAATTCCACAAGAAGAGCCTTAGCGAAAGGCTTCTTGAAGGGAAAGATGTAACTCTGTGAGATGAATTAACAAAACACAGAGCTGTTTCTGAGAAAGCTTCTTTCCAGTTTGGAACGGAAGATATTTCCCTTTCCACCATAGCCCTCTATGGGCTTCCAAATATCCCTTTGCCAATTCCACAAGAACAGCCTTAGCGAAAGGCTTCTTGCAGGGAAAGATGTAACTCTGTGAGATGAATTAACAGAACACAGAGCAGTTTCTCTGAAAGCTTCTTTCCACTTTTGAACGGTAGATATTTCACTTTTCACCATAGCCATCTAAGGGCATCCAAATATCCCTTTGCCATTCCACAAGAACAGCCTTAGCAAAAGGCTTCTTGAAGGGAAAGATGTAACTCAGTGACATGAATTAACAGAACGCAGAGCAGTTTCTCAGAAAGCTTCTTTCCAGTTTTGAACGGAAGATATTTCCTTTTTCACCATAGCCCTCTATGGGCTTCCAAATATCCCTTTGCCAATTCCACAAGAACAGCCTAAGCGAAAGACTTCTTGAAAGGAAAGATGTAACTCTGTGACGTGAATTAACAGAACACAGAGCAGTTTCTCAGAAAGCTTCTTTCCAGTTTTGAACCGAAGATATTTCGTTTTTCTCCGTAGCCCTCTATGGGCTTCCAAACATCACTTTGACAATTCCACAAGAACAGCCTTAGCGAAAGGCTTCTTGAAGGGAAAGATGTAACTCTGTGAGATGAATTAACAGAACACAGAGCAGTTTCTCTGAAAGCTTCTTTCCAGTTTTGAACGGAAGCTATTTCGTTTTTCACCATAGCCCTCTATGGGCTTCCAAATATCCCTTTGCCAATTCCACAAGAACAGCCTTAGGGAAATGCTTCTTGAAGGGAAAGATGTAACTCTGTGAGATGAATTAACAGAACACAGAGAAGTTTCTCAGAAATCTTCTTTCCAGTTTGGAACGGAAGGTATTTCCTTTTTCACCGTAGCCCTCTATGGGCTTCCAAATATCCCTTTGCCAATTCCACAAGAACAGCCTTAGCGAAAGGCTTCTTGAAGGGAAAGATGTAACTCTGTGAGATGAATTCACAGAACACAGAGCAGTTTCTCAGAAAGCTTCTTTCCAGTTTGGAACGGAAGGTATTTCCTTTTTCACCATAGCCCTCTATGGGCTTCCAAATATCCCTTTGCCAATTCCACAAGAACAGCCTTAGCGAAAGGCTTCTTGAAGGGAAAGATGTAACTCTGTGAGATGAATTAACAGAACACAGAGCAGTTTCTCTGAAAGCTTCTTTCCAGTTTTCAACGGAAGATATTTCCTTTTTCACCATAGCCCTCTATGGGCTTCCAAATATCCCCTTGCCAATTCCACAAGAACAGCCTTAGCGAAAGGCTTCTTGATGGAAAAGATGTAACTCTGTGAGATGAATTAACAGAACACAGAGCAGTTTCTCAGAAAGCTTCTTTCCAGTTTGGAACGGAAGCTATTTCGTTTTTCACCATAGCCCTCTATGGACTTCCAAATATCCCTTTTCCAATTCGACAATAACAGCCTTAGCGAAAAGCTTCTTGAAGGGAAAGATGTAACTCCGTGAGATGAATTAACAGAACACAGAGCAGTTTCTCAGAAAGCTTCTTTCCAGTTTTGAACGGAAAATATTTCGTTTTTCACCATAGCCCACTACGGGCTTCCAAATGTCCCTTTGCCAATTCCACAAGAGCAGCCTTAGCGATAGGCTTCTTGATGGAAAAATGTAACTCTGTGAGATGAATTAACAGAACACAGAGCAGTTTCTCAGAAGGCTTCTTTCCTGTTTTGAACGGAAGATATTTTCCTTTTCACCATAGCCCTCTATGGGCTTCCAAATATCCCTTTGCCAATTCCACAAGAACAGCGTTAGCGAAAGGCTTCTTGAAAGGAAAGATGTAACTCTGTGAGATGAATTAGCAGAACACAGAGCAGTTTCTCAGACAGCTTCTTTCCAGTTTTCAACGGAAGATATTTCCTTTTTCACCATAGCCCTCCATGGGATTCCAAATATCCCTTTGCCAATTCCACAAGAACAGCCTTAGCGAAAGGCTTCTTGAAGGGAAAGATGTAACTGTGTGAGATGAATTGACAGAACACAGAGCAGTTTCTCAGAAAGCTTCTTTCCAGTTTGGAACGGAAGGTATTTCCTTTTTCACCGTAGCCCTCTATGGGCTTCCAAATATCCCTTTGCCAATTAAACAAGAACAGCCTTAGCGAAAGGCTTCTTGAAGGGAAAGATGTAACTCTGTGAGATGAATTAATAGAACACAGAGCAGTTTCTCAGAAAGCTTCTTTCCAGTTTGGAACGGAAGATATTTCCCTTTCCACCATAGCCCTCTATGGGATTGAAAATATCCCTTTGCCAATTCCACAAGAACAGCCTTAGCGAAAGGCTTCTTGAAGGGAAAGATGTAACTCTGTGAGATGAATTAACAGAACACAGAGCAGTTTCTCAGAAAGCTTCTTTCTAGTTTTGAACGGAAGATATTTCCTTTTTCACCATAGCCCTCTAAGGGCTTCCAAATATCCCTTTGCCAATTCCACAAGAACAGCCTTAGCGAAAGGCTTCTTGAAGGGAAAGATGTAGCTCTGTGAGATGAATTACCAGAACACAGAGCAGTTTGTCAGAAAGCTTCTTTCCAGTTTTGAAAGGAAGATATTTCGTTTTTCACCATAGCCCTCTATGGGCTTTCAAATATCCATTTGCCAATTCCCCAAGAACAGCCTTAGCGAAAGGCTTCTTGAACGGAAAGATGTAACTCTGTGAGATGAATTAACAGAACACAGAGCAGATTTTCAGAAAGCTTCTTTCCAGTTTTGAACGGAAGATATTTCCTTTTTCACCATAGCCCTCTATGGGCTTCCCAATATAGCTTTGCCAATTCCACAAGAACAGCCTTAGCGAAAGGCTTCTTCAAGGGAAAGATGTAACTCTCTGACATTAATTAACAGAACACAGAGCAGTTTCTCAGAATGCTTCTTTCCAGTTTGGAACGGAAGATATTTGCTTTTTCACCATAGCCCTCTAGGGGCTTCCAAATATCCCTTTGCCAATTCCACAAGAACAGCCTTAGCGAAAGGCTTCTTGAAGGGAAAGATGTAACTCTCTGAGATGAATTAACAGAACACAGAGCAGTTTCTCTGAAAGCTTCTTTCCAGTTTTGAACGGAAGATATTTCCTTTTTCACCATAGCACTCTATGGGCTTCCAAATATCCCTTTGCCAATTCCGCAAGAACAGCCTTAGCGAAAGGCTTCTTGAAGGGAAAGATGTAACTCTGTGACATGAATTAACAGAACACAGAGCAGTTTCTCAGAAAGCTTCTTTCCAGTTTTGAACGGAAGATATTTGTTTTTTCACCATAGCCCTCTATGGGCTTCCAAATATCCCTTTGCCAATTCCACAAGAACAGCCTTAGCGAAAGGCTGCTTGAAGGGAAAGATGTAACTCTGTGAGATGAATTAACAGAACACAGAGCAGTTTCTCAGAAAGCTTCTTTCCAATTTTGAACGGAAGATATTTCCTTTTTCACCATAGCCCTCTATGGGCTTCCCAATATCCCTTTTCCAATTCCACAAGAAGAGCCTTAGCGAAAGGCTTCTTGAAGGGAAAGATGTAACTCTGTGAGATGAATTAACAAAACACAGAGCTGTTTCTGAGAAAGCTTCTTTCCAGTTTTGAACGGAAGTTATTTCCTTTTTCACCATAGCCCTCTAAGGGCTTCCAAATATCCCTTTGCCAATTCCACAAGAACAGCCTTAGCGAAAGGCTTCTTGAAGGGAAAGATGTAACTCTGTGAGATGAATTAACAGAACACAGAGCAGTTTCTGAGAAAGCTTCTTTCCAGTTTTGAACGGAAGATATTTCGTTTTTCACCATAGCCCTCTATGGACTTCCAAATATCCCTTTGCCAATTCCACAAGAACAGCCTTAGCGAAATGCTTCTTGAAGGGAAAGATGTAACTCTGTGAGATGAATTAACAGAACACAGAGGAGTTTCTCAGAAATCTTCTTTCCAGTTTGTAACGGAAGATATTTGCTTTTTCACCATAGCCCTCTAGGGGCTTCCAAATCTCCCTTTGCCAATTCCTAAACAACAGCCATAGCGAAAGACTTCTCTAAGGGAAAGATTTAACTCTGTGACATGAATTAACAGAACACAGAGCAGTTTCTCAGAAAGCTTCTTTCCAGTTTTGAAAGGAAGATATTTCCCTTTTCACCATAGCCCTCTAAGGGCTTTCAAATATCCCTTTGCGAATTCCACAAGAACAGCCTTAGCGAAAGGCTTCTTGAAGGAAAAGATGAAACTCTGTGAGATGAATTAACAAAACACAGAGCAGTTTCTGAGAAACCTTCTTTCCAGTTTTGAACGGAAGATATTTCGTTTTTCACCATAGCCCTCTAAGGGCTTCCAAATATCCCTTTGCCAATTCCACAAGAACAGCCTTAGCGAAAGGCTTCTTGAAGGGAAAGATGTAACTCTGTGAGATGAATTAACAGAACACAGAGCAGTTTCTCAGAAGGCTTCTTTCCAGTTTGAAACGGAAGGTATTTCCTTTTTCACCGTAGCCCTCTATGGGCTTCCAAATATCCCTTTGCGAATTCCACAAGAACAGCCTTAGCGAAAGGCTTCTTGAAGGGAAAGATGGAACTCTGTGAGATGAATTCACAGAACACAGAGCAGTTTCTCAGAAAGCTTCTTTCCAGTTTGGAACGGAAGTTATTTCCCTTTCCACCATAGCCCTCTATGGGCTTCCAAATATCCCTTTGCCAATTCCACAAGAACAGCCTTTGCGAAAGGCTTCTTGCAGGGAAAGATGTAACTCTGTGAGATGAATTAACAGAACACAGAGCAGTTTCTCTGAAAGCTTCTTTCCACTTTTGAACGGTAGATATTTCACTTTTCACCATAGCCATCTAAGGGCATCCAAATATCCCTTTGCCATTCCACAAGAACAGCCTTAGCAAAAGGCTTCTTGAAGGGAAAGATGTAACTCAGTGACATGAATTAACAGAACACAGAGCAGTTTCTCAGAAAGCTTCTTTCCAGTTTTGAACGGAAGATATTTCCTTTTTCACCATAGCCCTCTATGGGCTTCCAAATATCCCTTTGCCAATTCCACAAGAACAGCCTAAGCGAAAGACTTCTTGAAAGGAAAGATGTAACTCTGTGACGTGAATTAACAGAACACAGAGCAGTTTCTCAGAAAGCTTCTTTCCAGTTTTGAACCGAAGATATTTCGTTTTTCTCCTTAGCCCTCTATGGGCTTCCAAACATCACTTTGACAATTCCACAAGAACAGCCTTAGCGAAAGGCTTCTTGAAGGGAAAGATGGAACTCTGTGAGATGAATTCACAGAACACAGAGCAGTTTCTCAGAAAGCTTCTTTCCAGTTTGGAACGGAAGGTATTTCCTTTTTCACCATAGCCCTCTATGGGCTTCCAAATATCCCTTTGCCAATTCCACAAGAACAGCCTTAGCGAAAGGCTTCTTGAAGGGAAAGATGTAACTCTGTGAGATGAATTAACAGAACACAGAGCAGTTTCTCTGAAAGCTTCTTTCCAGTTTTCAACGGAAGATATTTCCTTTTTCACCATAGCCCTCTATGGGCTTCCAAATATCCCCTTGCCAATTCCACAAGAACAGCCTTAGCGAAAGGCTTCTTGATGGGAAAGATGTAACTCTGTGAGATGAATTAACAGAACACAGAGCAGTTTCTCAGAAAGCTTCTTTCCAGTTTGGAACGGAAGCTATTTCGTTTTTCACCATAGCCCTCTATGGACTTCCAAATATCCCTTTGCCAATTCGACAATAACAGCCTTAGCGAAAAGCTTCTTGAAGGGAAAGATGTAACTCCGTGAGATGAATTAACAGAACATAGAGCAGTTTCTCAGAAAGCTTCTTTCCAGTTTTGAACGGAAAATATTTCGTTTTTCACCATAGCCCTCTACGGGCTTCCAAATGTCATTTTGCCAATTCCACAAGAGCAGCCTTAGCGATAGGCTTCTTGATGGGAAAAATGTAACTCTGTGAGATGAATTAACAGAACACAGAGCAGTTTCTCAGAAGGCTTCTTTCCTGTTTTGAACGGAAGATATTTTCCTTTTCACCATAGCCCTCTATGGGCTTCCAAATATCCCTTTGCCAATTCCACAAGAACAGCGTTAGCGAAAGGCTTCTTGAAAGGAAAGATGTAAATCTGTGAGATGAATTAGCAGAACACAGAGCAATTTCTCAGACAGCTTCTTTCCAGTTTTCAACGGAAGATATTTCCTTTTTCAGCATAGCCCTCTATGGGATTCCAAATATCCCTTTGCCAATTCCACAAGAACAGGCTTAGCGAAAGGCTTCTTGAAGGGAAAGATGTAACTCTGTGAGATGAATTGACAGAACACAGAGCAGTTTCTCAGAAAGCTTCTTTCCAGTTTGGAACGGAAGGTATTTCCTTTTTCACAGTAGCCCTCTATGGGCTTCCAAATATCCCTTTGCCAATTAAACAAGAACAGCCTTAGCGAAAGGCTTCTTGAAGGGAAAGATGTAACTCTGTGAGATGAATTAATAGAACACAGAGCAGTTTCTCAGAAAGCTTCTTTCCAGTTTGGAACGGAAGATATTTCCCTTTCCACCATAGCCCTCTATGGGATTCCAAATATCCCTTTGCCAATTCCACAAGAACAGCCTTAGCGAAAGGCTTCTTGACGGAAAAGATGTAACTCTGTGAGATGAATTAACAGAACACAGAGCAGTTTCTCAGAAAGCTTCTTTCTAGTTTTGAACGGAAGATATTTCCTTTTTCACCATAGCCCTCTAAGGGCTTCCAAATATCCCTTTGCCAATTCCACAAGAACAGCCTTAGCGAAAGGCTTCTTGAAGGGAAAGATGTAACTCTGTGAGATGAATTACCAGAACACAGAGCAGTTTGTCAGAAAGCTTCTTTCCAGTTTTGAAAGGAAGATATTTCGTTTTTCACCATAGCCGTCTATGGGCTTCCAAATATCCCTTTGCCAATTCCGCAAGAACAGCCTTAGCGAAAGGCTTCTTGAAGGGAAGGATGTAACTCTGTGACATGAATTAACAGAACACAGAGCAGTTTCTCAGAAAGCTTCTTTCCAGTTTTGAACGGAAGATATTTCTTTTTTCACCATAGCCCTCTATGGGCTTCCAAATATCCCTTTTCCAATTCCACAAGAACAGCCTTAGCGAAAGGCTTCTTGAAGGGAAAGATGTAACTCTGTGAGATGAATTAACAGAACACAGAGCAGTTTCTCAGAAAGCTTCTTTCCAGTTTTGAACGGAAGATATTTCCTTTTTCACCATAGCCCTCTATGGGCTTCCCAATATCCCTTTTCCAGTTCCACAAGAAGAGCCTTAGCGAAAGGCTTCTTGAAGGGAAAGATGTAACTCTGTGAGATGAACTAACAAAACACAGAGCTGTTTCTGAGAAAGCTTCTTTCCAGTTTTGAACGGAAGATATTTCCTTTTTCACCATAGCCCTCTAAGGGCTTCCAAATATCCCTTTGCCAATTCCACAAGAACAGCCTTAGAGAAAGGATTCTTGAAGGGAAAAATGTAACTCTGTGAGTTGAATTAACAGAACACAGAGCAGTTTCTGAGAAAGCTTCTTTCCAGTTTTGAACGGAAGATATTTCGTTTTTCACCATAGCCCTCTATGGACTTCCAAATATCCCTTTGCCAATTCCACAAGAACAGCCTTAGCGTAAGGCTTCATGAAGGGAAAGATGTAACTCTGTGACATGAATTAACAGAACACAGAGCAGTTTCTCAGAAAGCTTCTTTCCAGTTTTGAACCGAAGATATTTCGTTTTTCTCCATAGCCCTCTATGGGCTTCCAAACATCACTTTGCCAATTCCACAAGAACAGCCTTAGCGATAGGCTTCTTGATGGGAAAGATGTAACTCTGTGAGATGAATTAACAGAACACAGAGCAGTTTCTCAGAAAGCTTCTTTCCAGTTTTGAACGGAAGATATTTCCTTTTTCACCATAGCCCTCTATGGTCTTCCAAATATCCCTTTGCCAATTCCACAAGAACAGCCTTAGCGAAAGGCTTCTTGAAGGGAAAGAAGTAACTCTGTGAGATGAATTAACAGAACACAGAGCAGTTTCTCAGAAAGCTTCTTTCCAGTTTTGAACGGAAGATATTTCCTTTTTCACAATAGCCCTCTATGGCCTCCAAATATCCCCTTGCCAATTCCACAAGAACAGCCTTAGCGAAGGGCTTCTTGAAGGGAAAGATGTAACTCTGTGACATGAATTAACAGAACACAGAGCAGTTTCTCAGAAAGCTTCTTTCCAGTTTTGAACGGAAGATATTTCCTTTTTCACCATAGCCCTATAAGGGCTTCCAAATATCCCTTTGCCAATTCCACAAGAACAGCCTTAGCGAAAGGATTCTTGAAGGGAAAGATGTAACTCTGTGAGATGAATTAACAGAACACAGAGCAGTTTCTCAGAAAGCTTCTTTCCAGTTTTGAACGGAAGATATTTCCTTTTTCACCATAGCCCTCTATGGACTTCCAAATATCCCTTTGCCAATTCCACAAGAACAGCTTAGCGAAAGGCTTCTTGAAGGGAAAGATGTAACTCTGTTACATGAATTAACAGAACACAGAGCAGTTTCTCAGAAGGCTTCTTTCCAGTTTTGAACGGAAGATATTTTCCTTTCACCATAGCCCTTTATTGGCTTCCAAATATCCCTTTGAAAATTCCACAAGAACAGCCTTAGCGAAAGGCTTCTTGAAAGGAAAGATGTAACTCTGTGAAATGAATTAACAGAACACAGAGGAGTTTCTCAGAAAGCTTCTTTCCAGTTTGGAACGGAAGATATTTGCTTTTTCACCATAGCCCTCTAGGGGCTTCCAAATCTCCCTTTGCCAATTCCTAAAGAACAGCCATAGCGAAAGACTTCTCTAAGGGAAATATTTAACTCTGTGACATGAATTAACAGAACACAGAGCAGTTTCTCAGAAAGCTTCTTTCCGGTTTGGAACGGATGATATTTCCTTTTTCACCAGAGCCCTCTAAGGGCTTCCATATATCCCTTTGCCAATTCCACAAGAACAGCCTTAGCGAAAGGCTTCTTGAAGGGAAAGATGTAACCCTGTGAGATGAATTAACAGAACACAGAGCAGTTTCTCAGAAAGCTTCTTTCCAGTTTTGAACGTTAGATATTTCCCTTTTCACCATAGCCCCCTTAGGGCTTTCAAATATCCCTTTGCCAATTCCACAAAAACAGCCTTAGCGAAAGGCTTCTTGAAGGAAAAGATGAAACTCTGTGAGAGGAATTAACATAACACAGAGCAGTTTCTGAGAAACCTTCTTTCCAGTTTTGAACGGAAGATATTTCCTTTTTCACCATAGCCCTCTAAGGGCTTTCATATATCCCTTTGCCAATTCCACAAAAACAGCCTTAGCGAAAGGCTTCTTGAAGGGAAAGAGGTAACTCTGTGAGATGAATTAACAGAACACAGAGCAGTTTATCAGAAACCTTCTTTCCAATTTTGAACGGAAGATATTTTCCTTTTCACCATAGCCCTCTATTGGCTTCCAAATATCCCTTTGCCAATTCCACAAGAACAGCCTTAGCGAAAGGCTTCTTGAAAGGAAAGATGTAACTCTGTGACATGAATTAAGAGAACACAGAGCAGTTTCTCAGAAGGCTTCTTTCCAGTTTGGAACGGAAGATATTTGCTTTTTCACCATAGCCCTCTAGGGGCTTCCAAATCTCCCTTTGCCAATTCCTAAAGAACAGCCATAGCGAAAGACTTCTCTAAGGGAAAGATTTAACTCTGTGACATGAATTCACAGAACACAGAGCAGTTTCTCAGAAAGCTTCTTTCCGGTTTGGAACGGATGATATTTCCTTTTTCACCAGAGCCCTCTAAGGGCTTCCATATATAGCTTTGCCAATTCCACAAGAACAGCCTTAGCGAAAGGCTTCTTGAAGGGAAAGATATAACCCTGTGAGATGAATTAACAGAACACAGAGCAGTTTCTCAGAAAGCTTCTTTCCAGTTTTGAAAGGAAGATATTTCCCTTTTCACCATAGCCCTCTATGGGCTTTCAAATATCCCTTTGCCAATTCCACAAGAACAGCCTTAGCGAAAGGCTTCTTGAAGGGAAAGATGTAACTCTGTGAGATGAATTAACAGAACACAGAGCAGTTTCTCTGAAAGCTTCTTTCCAGTTTTGAACGGAAGATATTTCCTTTTTCACCATAGCCCTCCATGGGCTTCCAAATATCCCTTTGCCAATTCCACAAGAACAGCCTTAGCGAAAGGCTTCTTGAAGGGAAAGATGTAACTCTGTGACATGAATTAACAGAACACAGAGCAGTTTCTCAGAACGCTTCTTTCCAGTTTTGAACGGAAGATATGTCTTTTTTCACCATAGCCGTCTATGGGCTTCCAAATGTCCCTTTGCCAATTCCACAAGAACAGCCTTAGCGATAGGCTTCTTGATGGGAAAGATGTAACTCTGTGAGATGAATTAACAGAACACAGAGCAGTTTCTCAGAAAGCTTCTTTCCAGTTTTGAACGGAAGATATTTCCTTTTTCACCATAGCCCTCTATGGTCTTCCAAATATCCCTTTGCCAATTCCACAAGAACAGCCTTAGCGAAAGGCTTCTTGAAGGGAAAGAAGTAACTCTGTGAGATGAATTAACAGAACACAGAGCAGTTTCTCAGAAAGCTTCTTTCCAGTTTTGAACGAAAGATATTTCCTTTTTCACAATAGCCCTCTATGGCCTCCAAATATCCCCTTGCCAATTCCACAAGAACAGCCTTAGCGAAGGGCTTCTTGAAGGGAAGGATGTAACTCTGTGACATGAATTAACAGAACACAGAGCAGTTTCTCAGAAAGCTTCTTTCCAGTTTTGATCGGAAGATATTTCCTTTTTCACCATAGCCCTATAAGGGCTTCCAAATATCCCTTTGCCAATTCCACAAGAACAGCCTTAGCGAAAGGATTCTTGAAGGGAAAGATGTAACTCTGTGAGATGAATTAACAGAACACAGAGCAGTTTCTCAGAAAGCTTCTTTCCAGTTTTGAACGGAAGATATTTCCTTTTTCACCATAGCCCTCTATGGACTTCCAAATATCCCTTTGCCAATTCCACAAGAACAGCTTAGCGAAAGGCTTCTTGAAGGGAAAGATGTAACTCTGTTACATGAATTAACAGAACACAGAGCAGTTTCTCAGAAAGCTTCTTTCCAGTTTTGAACGAAAGATATTTCCTTTTTCACCATTGCCCTCTATGGGCTTCCAAATATCCCTTTGCCAATTCCACAAGAACAGCCTAAGCGAAAGGCTTCTTGAAAGGAAAGATGTAACTCTGTGACATGAATTAACAGAACACAGAGCAGTTTCTCAGAAAGCTTCTTTCCAGTTTTGAACCGAAGATATTTCATTTTTCTCCATAGACCTCTATGGGCTTCCAAACATCACTTTGCCAATTCCACAAGAACAGTCTTAGCGAAAGGCTTCTTGAAGGGAAAGATGTAACTCTGTGAGATGAATTCACAGAACACAGAGCAGTTTCTCAGAAAGCTTCTTTCCAGTTTTGAACGGAAGATATTTCCTTTTTCACCATAGCCCTCTATAGGCTTCCTAATCTCCCTTTGCCAATTCCACAAGAACAGCCTTAGCGAAAGGCTTCTTGAAGGGAAAGATGTAACTCTGTTCGATGAATTAACAGAACACAGAGCAGTTTCTCAGAAAGCTTCTTTCCAGTTTGGAACGGAAGGTATTTCCTTTTTCACCATAGCCCTCTATGGGATTCCAAATATCCCTTTGCCAATTCCACAAGAACAGCCTTAGCGAAAGGCTTCTTGAAGTGAAAGATGTAACTCTGTGAGATGAATTAACAGAACACAGAGCAGTTTCTCTGAAAGCTTCTTTCCAGTTTTGAACGGAAGAAATTTCCTTTTTCACCATAGCCCTCTATGGGCTTCCAAATATCCCTATGCCAGTTCCACAAGAACAGCCTTAGCGAAAGGCTTCTTGAAGGGAAAGATGTAACTCTGTGACATGAATTAACAGAACACAGAGCAGTTTCTCAGAAAGCTTCTTTCCAATTTTGAACGGAAGATATTTCCTTTTTCACCATAGCCCTCTAAGGGCTTCCAAATATCCCTTTGCCAATTCCACAAGAACAGCCTTAGCGAAAGGATTCTTGAAGGGAAAGATGTAACTCTGTGAGATGAATTAACAGAACACAGAGCAGTTTCTCAGAAAGCTTCTTTCCAGTTTTGAACGGAACATATTTCCTTTTTCACCATAGCCCTCTATGGACTTCCAAATATCCCTTTGCCAATTCCACAAGAACAGCCTAAGCGAAAGGCTTCTTGAAAGGAAAGATGTAACTCTGTGACATGAATTAACAGAACACAGAGAAGTTTCTCAGAAAGCTTCTTTCCAGTTTTGAACCGAAATTATTTCGTTTTTCTCCATAGACCTCTATGGGCTTCCAAACATCACTTTGCCAATTCCACAAGAACAGCCTTAGCGAAAGGCTTCTTGAAGGGAAAGATGTAACTCTGTGAGATGAATTAACAGAACACAGAGCAGTTTCTCAGAAAGCTTCTTTCCAGTTTTGAACGGAAGGTATTTCCTTTTTCACCATAGACCTCTATGTGCTTCCAAATATCCCTTTGCCAATTCCACAAGAACAGCCTTAGCGAAAGGCTTCTTGAAGAGAAAGATGTAACTCTGTGAGATGAATTAACAGAACACAGAGCAGTTTCTCAGAAAGCTTCTTTCCAGTTTTGAACGGAAGCTATTTCGTTTTTCACCATAGCCCTCTATGGGCTTCCAAATATCCCTTTGCCAATTCCACAAGAACAGCCTTAGCGAAAAGCTTCTTGAAGGGAAAGATGTAACTCCGTGAGATGAATTAACAGAACACAGAGCAGTTTCTCAGAAAGCTTCTTTCCAGTTTTGAACGGAAAATATTTCGTTTTTCACCATAGCCCTCTATGGGCTTCCAAATATCCCTTTGCCAATTCCACAAGAACAGCCTTAGCGATAGGCTTCTTGATGGGAAAAATGTAACTCTGTGACATGAATTAACAGAACACAGAGCAGTTTCTCAGAAGGCTTCTTTCCAGTTTTGAACGGAAGATATTTTCCTTTTCACCGTAGCCCTCTATGGGCTTCCAAATATCCCTTTGCCAATTCCACAAGAACAACCTTAGCGAAAGGCTTCTTGAAAGGAAAGATGTAACTCTGTGAGATGAATTAGCAGAACACAGAGCAGTTTCTCAGACAGCTTCTTTCCAGTTTTCAACGGAAGATATTTCCTTTTTCACCATAGCCCTCTATGGGATTCCAAATATCCCTTTGCCAATTCCACAAGAACAGCCTTAGTGAAATGCTTCTTGAAGGGAAAGATGTAACTCTGTGAGATGAATTAACAGAACACAGAGCAGTTTCTCAGAAAGCTTCTTTCCAGTTTGGAACGGAAGGTATTTCCTTTTTCACCGTAGCCCTCTATGGGCTTCCAAATATCCCTTTGCCAATTCCACAAGAACAGCCTTAGCGAAAGGCTTCTTGAAGGGAAAGATGTAACTCTGTGACATGAATTAACAGAACACAGAGCAGTTTCTCAGAATGCTTCTTTCCAGTTTGGAACGGAAGATATTTGCTTTTTCACCATAGCCCTCTAGGGGCTTCCAAATATCCCTTTGCCAATTCCACAAGAACAGCCTTAGCGAAAGGCTTCTTGAAGGGAAAGATGTAACTCTGTGAGATGAATTAACAGAACACAGCAGTTTCTCAGAAAGCTTCTTTCCAGTTTTGAACGGAAGATATTTCCTTTTTCACCATAGCCCTCTATGGGCTTCCAAATCTCCCTTTGCCAATTCCACAAGAACAGCCATAGCGAAAGGCTTCTCTAAGGGAAAGATTTAACACTGTGACATGAATTAACAGAACACAGAGCAGTTTCTCAGAAAGCTTCTTTCCGGTTTGGAACGGAAGATATTACCTTTTTCACCGGAGCCCTCTAAGGGCTTTCATATATCCCTTTGCCAATTCCACAAGAACAGACTTAGCTAAAGGCTTCTTGAAGGGAAAGATGTAACTCTGTGAGATGAATTAACAGAACACAGAGCAGTTTCTCAGAAAGCTTCTTTCCAGTTTTGAACGGAAGATATTTCCTTTTTCACCATAGCCCTCTATGGGCTCTCAAATATCCCTTTGCCAATTCCACAAGAACAGCCTTAGCGAAAGGCTTCTTGAAGGAAAAGATGAAACTCTGTGAGATGAATTAACAGAACACAGAGCAGTTTATCAGAAACCTTCTTTCCAGTTTTGAACGGAAGATATTTCGTTTTTCACCATAGCCCTCTAGGGGCTTCCAAATATCCCTTTGCCAATTCCACAAGAACAGCCTTAGCGAAAGGCTTCTTGAAAGGAAAGATGTAACTCTGTGACATGAATTAACAGAACACAGAGCAGTTTCTCAGAAAGCTTCTTTCCAGTTTTGAACCGAAGATATTTCGTTTTTCTCCCTAGCCCTCTATGGGCTTCCAAACATCACTTTGCCAATTCCACAAGAACAGCCGTAGCGAAAGGCTTCTTGAATGGAAAGATGTAACTCTGTGAGATGAATTAACAGAACACAGAGCAGTTTCTCTGAAAGCTTTTTTCCAGTTTTGAACGGAAGATATTTCCTTTTTCACCATAGCCCTCTATGGGCTTCCAAATATCCCTTTGCCAATTCCACAAGAACAGCCTTAGCGAAAGGCTTCTTGAAGGGAAAGATGTAACTCTGTGAGATGAATTAACAGAACACAGAGCAGTTTCTCAGAAGGCTTCTTTCCAGTTTTGAACGGAAGATATTTTCCTTTTCACCATAGCCCTCTATGGGCTTCCAAATATCCCTTTGCCAATTCCAGAAGAACAGCCTTAGCGAAAGGCTTCTTGAAGGGAAAGATGTAACTCTGTGAGGTGAATTAACAGAACACAGAGCAGTTTCTCAGAAGGCTTCTTTCCAGTTTTGAACGGAAGATATTTTCCTTTTCACCATAGCCCTCTATGGGCTTCCAAATATCCCTTTGCCAATTCCACAAGAACAGCCTTAGCGAAAGGCTTCTTGAAAGGAAAGATGTAACTCTGTGAGATGAATTAGGAGAACACAGATCAGTTTCTCAGACAGCTTCTTTCCAGTTTTCAACGGAAGGTATTTCCTTTTTCACCGTTGCCCTCTATGGGCTTCCAAATATCCCTTTGCGAATTCCACAAGAACAGCCTTAGCGAAAGGCTTCTTGAAGGGAAAGATGTAACTCTGTGAGATGAATTCACAGAACACAGAGCAGTTTCTCAGAAAGCTTCTTTCCAGTTTTGAACGGAAGATATTTCCTTTTTCACCATAGCCCTCTATGGGCTTCCTAATCTCCCTTTGCCAATTCCACAAGTACAGCCTTAGCGAAAGGCTTCTTGAAGGGAAAGATGTAACTCTGTGAGATGAATAAACAGAACACAGAGCAGTTTCTCAGAAAGCTTCTCTCCAGTTTGGAACGGAAGATATTTCCCTTTCCACCATAGCCCTCTATGGGCTTCCAAATATCCCTTTGCCAATTCCACAAGAACAGCCTTTGCGAAAGGCTTCTTGCAGGGAAAGATGTAACTCTGTGAGATGAATTAACAGAACACAGAGCAGTTTCTCTGAAAGCTTCTTTCCACTTTTGAACGGTAGATATTTCACTTTTCACCATAGCCATCTAAGGGCATCCAAATATCCCTTTGCCATTCCACAAGAACAGCCTTAGCAAAAGGCTTCTTGAAGGGAAAGATGTAACTCAGTGACATGAATTAACAGAACACAGAGCAGTTTCTCAGAAAGCTTCTTTCCAGTTTTGAACGGAAGATATTTCCTTTTTCACCATAGCCCTCTATGGGCTTCCAAATATCCCTTTGCCAATTCCACAAGAACAGCCTAAGCGAAAGACTTCTTGAAAGGAAAGATGTAACTCTGTGACGTGAATTAACAGAACACAGAGCAGTTTCTCAGAAAGCTTCTTTCCAGTTTTGAACCGAAGATATTTCGTTTTTCTCCTTAGCCCTCTATGGGCTTCCAAACATCACTTTGACAATTCCACAAGAACAGCCTTAGCGAAAGGCTTCTTGAAGGGAAAGATGGAACTCTGTGAGATGAATTCACAGAACACAGAGCAGTTTCTCAGAAAGCTTCTTTCCAGTTTGGAACGGAAGGTATTTCCTTTTTCACCATAGCCCTCTATGGGCTTCCAAATATCCCTTTGCCAATTCCACAAGAACAGCCTTAGCGAAAGGCTTCTTGAAGGGAAATATGTAACTCTGTGAGATGAATTAACAGAACACAGAGCAGTTTCTCTGAAAGCTTCTTTCCAGTTTTCAACGGAAGATATTTCCTTTTTCACCATAGCCCTCTATGGGCTTCCAAATATCCCCTTGCCAATTCCACAAGAACAGCCTTAGCGAAAGGCTTCTTGATGGGAAAGATGTAACTCTGTGAGATGAATTAACAGAACACAGAGCAGTTTCTCAGAAAGCTTCTTTCCAGTTTGGAACGGAAGCTATTTCGTTTTTCACCATAGCCCTCTATGGACTTCCAAATATCCCTTTGCCAATTCGACAATAACAGCCTTAGCGAAAAGCTTCTTGAAGGGAAAGATGTAACTCCGTGAGATGAATTAACAGAACATAGAGCAGTTTCTCAGAAAGCTTCTTTCCAGTTTTGAACGGAAAATATTTCGTTTTTCACCATAGCCCTCTACGGGCTTCCAAATGTCATTTTGCCAATTCCACAAGAGCAGCCTTAGCGATAGGCTTCTTGATGGGAAAAATGTAACTCTGTGAGATGAATTAACAGAACACAGAGCAGTTTCTCAGAAGGCTTCTTTCCTGTTTTGAACGGAAGATATTTTCCTTTTAACCATAGCCCTCTATGGGCTTCCAAATATCCCTTTGCCAATTCCACAAGAACAGCGTTAGCGAAAGGCTTCTTGAAAGGAAAGATGTAACTCTGTGAGATGAATTAGCAGAACACAGAGCAATTTCTCAGACAGCTTCTTTCCAGTTTTCAACGGAAGATATTTCCTTTTTCAGCATAGCCCTCTATGGGATTCCAAATATCCCTTTGCCAATTCCACAAGAACAGCCTTAGCGAAAGGCTTCTTGAAGGGAAAGATGTAAGTCTGTGAGATGAATTGACAGAACACAGAGCAGTTTCTCAGAAAGCTTCTTTCCAGTTTGGAACGGAAGGTATTTCCTTTTTCACAGTAGCCCTCTATGGGCTTCCAAATATCCCTTTGCCAATTAAACAAGAACAGCCTTAGCGAAAGGCTTCTTGAAGGGAAAGATGTAACTCTGTGAGATGAATTAATAGAACACAGAGCAGTTTCTCAGAAAGCTTCTTTCCAGTTTGGAACGGAAGATATTTCCCTTTCCACCATAGCCCTCTATGGGATTCCAAATATCCCTTTGCCAATTCCACAAGAACAGCCTTAGCGAAAGGCTTCTTGACGGAAAAGATGTAACTCTGTGAGATGAATTAACAGAACACAGAGCAGTTTCTCAGAAAGCTTCTTTCTAGTTTTGAACGGAAGATATTTCCTTTTTCACCATAGCCCTCTAAGGGCTTCCAAATATCCCTTTGCCAATTCCACAAGAACAGCCTTAGCGAAAGGCTTCTTGAAGGGAAAGATGTAACTCTGTGAGATGAATTACCAGAACACAGAGCAGTTTGTCAGAAAGCTTCTTTCCAGTTTTGAAAGGAAGATATTTCGTTTTTCACCATAGCCGTCTATGGGCTTCCAAATATCCCTTTGCCAATTCCGCAAGAACAGCCTTAGCGAAAGGCTTCTTGAAGGGAAGGATGTAACTCTGTGACATGAATTAACAGAACACAGAGCAGTTTCTCAGAAAGCTTCTTTCCAGTTTTGAACGGAAGATATTTCTTTTTTCACCATAGCCCTCTATGGGCTTCCAAATATCCCTTTTCCAATTCCACAAGAACAGCCTTAGCGAAAGGCTTCTTGAAGGGAAAGATGTAACTCTGTGAGATGAATTAACAGAACACAGAGCAGTTTCTCAGAAAGCTTCTTTCCAGTTTTGAACGGAAGATATTTCCTTTTTCACCATAGCCCTCTATGGGCTTCCCAATATCCCTTTTCCAGTTCCACAAGAAGAGCCTTAGCGAAAGGCTTCTTGAAGGGAAAGATGTAACTCTGTGAGATGAACTAACAAAACACAGAGCTGTTTCTGAGAAAGCTTCTTTCCAGTTTTGAACGGAAGATATTTCCTTTTTCACCATAGCCCTCTAAGGGCTTCCAAATATCCCTTTGCCAATTCCACAAGAACAGCCTTAGAGAAAGGATTCTTGAAGGGAAAAATGTAACTCTGTGAGTTGAATTAACAGAACACAGAGCAGTTTCTGAGAAAGCTTCTTTCCAGTTTTGAACGGAAGATATTTCGTTTTTCACCATAGCCCTCTATGGACTTCCAAATATCCCTTTGCCAATTCCACAAGAACAGCCTTAGCGTAAGGCTTCATGAAGGGAAAGATGTAACTCTGTGACATGAATTAACAGAACACAGAGCAGTTTCTCAGAAAGCTTCTTTCCAGTTTTGAACCGAAGATATTTCGTTTTTCTCCATAGCCCTCTATGGGCTTCCAAACATCACTTTGCCAATTCCACAAGAACAGCCTTAGCGATAGGCTTCTTGATGGGAAAGATGTAACTCTGTGAGATGAATTAACAGAACACAGAGCAGTTTCTCAGAAAGCTTCTTTCCAGTTTTGAACGGAAGATATTTCCTTTTTCACCATAGCCCTATAAGGGCTTCCAAATATCCCTTTGCCAATTCCACAAGAACAGCCTTAGCGAAAGGATTCTTGAAGGGAAAGATGTAACTCTGTGAGATGAATTAACAGAACACAGAGCAGTTTCTCAGAAAGCTTCTTTCCAGTTTTGAACGGAAGATATTTCCTTTTTCACCATAGCCCTCTATGGACTTCCAAATATCCCTTTGCCAATTCCACAAGAACAGCTTAGCGAAAGGCTTCTTGAAGGGAAAGATGTAACTCTGTTACATGAATTAACAGAACACAGAGCAGTTTCTCAGAAGGCTTCTTTCCAGTTTTGAACGCAAGATATTTTCCTTTCACCATAGCCCTTTATTGGCTTCCAAATATCCCTTTGAAAATTCCACAAGAACAGCCTTAGCGAAAGGCTTCTTGAAAGCAAAGATGTAACTCTGTGAAATGAATTAACAGAACACAGAGCAGTTTCTCAGAAAGCTTCTTTCCAGTTTGGAACGGAAGATATTTGCTTTTTCACCATAGCCCTCTAGGGGCTTCCAAATCTCCCTTTGCCAATTCCTAAAGAACAGCCACAGCGAAAGACTTCTCTAAGGGAAAGATTTAACTCTGTGACATGAATTAACAGAACACAGAGCAGTTTCTCAGAAAGCTTCTTTCCGGTTTGGAACGGATGATATTTCCTTTTTCACCAGAGCCCTCTAAGGGCTTCCATATATCCCTTTGCCAATTCCACAAGAACAGCCTTAGCGAAAGGCTTCTTGAAGGGAAAGATGTAACCCTGTGAGATGAATTAACAGAACACAGAGCAGTTTCTCAGAAAGCTTCTTTCCAGTTTTGAACGTTAGATATTTCCCTTTTCACCATAGCCCCCTTAGGGCTTTCAAATATCCCTTTGCCAATTCCACAAAAACAGCCTTAGCGAAAGGCTTCTTGAAGGAAAAGATGAAACTCTTTGAGAGGAATTAACATAACACAGAGCAGTTTCTGAGAAACCTTCTTTCCAGTTTTGAACGGAAGATATTTCCTTTTTCACCATAGCCCTCTAAGGGCTTTCATATATCCCTTTGCCAATTCCACAAAAACAGCCTTAGCGAAAGGCTTCTTGAAGGGAAAGAGGTAACTCTGTGAGATGAATTAACAGAACACAGAGCAGTTTATCAGAAACCTTCTTTCCAATTTTGAACGGAAGATATTTTCCTTTTCACCATAGCCCTCTATTGGCTTCCAAATATCCCTTTGCCAATTCCACAAGAACAGCCTTAGCGAAAGGCTTCTTGAAAGGAAAGATGTAACTCTTTGACATGAATTAACAGAACACAGAGCAGTTTCTCAGAAGGCTTCTTTCCAGTTTGGAACGGAAGATATTTGCTTTTTCACCATAGCCCTCTAGGGGCTTCCAAATCTCCCTTTGCCAATTCCTAAAGAACAGCCATAGCGAAAGACTTCTCTAAGGGAAAGATTTAACTCTGTGACATGAATTCACAGAACACAGAGCAGTTTCTCAGAAAGCTTCTTTCCGGTTTGGAACGGATGATATTTCCTTTTTCACCAGAGCCCTCTAAGGGCTTCCATATATAGCTTTGCCAATTCCACAAGAACAGCCTTAGCGAAAGGCTTCTTGAAGGGAAAGATATAACCCTGTGAGATGAATTAACAGAACACAGAGCAGTTTCTCAGAAAGCTTCTTTCCAGTTTTGAAAGGAAGATATTTCCCTTTTCACCATAGCCCTCTATGGGCTTTCAAATATCCCTTTGCCAATTCCACAAGAACAGCCTTAGCGAAAGGCTTCTTGAAGGGAAAGATGTAACTCTGTGAGATGAATTAACAGAACACAGAGCAGTTTCTCTGAAAGCTTCTTTCCAGTTTTGAACGGAAGATATTTCCTTTTTCACCATAGCCCTCCATGGGCTTCCAAATATCCCTTTGCCAATTCCACAAGAACAGCCTTAGCGAAAGGCTTCTTGAAGGGAAAGATGTAACTCTGTGACATGAATTAACAGAACACAGAGCAGTTTCTCAGAACGCTTCTTTCCAGTTTTGAACGGAAGATATGTCTTTTTTCACCATAGCCGTCTATGGGCTTCCAAATGTCCCTTTGCCAATTCCACAAGAACAGCCTTAGCGATAGGCTTCATGATGGGAAAGATGTAACTCTGTGAGATGAATTAACAGAACACAGAGCAGTTTCTCAGAAAGCTTCTTTCCAGTTTTGAACGGAAGATATTTCCTTTTTCACCATAGCCCTCTATGGTCTTCCAAATATCCCTTTGCCAATTCCACAAGAACAGCCTTAGCGAAAGGCTTCTTGAAGGGAAAGAAGTAACTCTGTGAGATGAATTAACAGAACACAGAGCAGTTTCTCAGAAAGCTTCTTTCCAGTTTTGAACGAAAGATATTTCCTTTTTCACAATAGCCCTCTATGGCCTCCAAATATCCCCTTGCCAATTCCACAAGAACAGCCTTAGCGAAGGGCTTCTTGAAGGGAAGGATGTAACTCTGTGACATGAATTAACAGAACACAGAGCAGTTTCTCAGAAAGCTTCTTTCCAGTTTTGATCGGAAGATATTTCCTTTTTCACCATAGCCCTATAAGGGCTTCCAAATATCCCTTTGCCAATTCCACAAGAACAGCCTTAGCGAAAGGATTCTTGAAGGGAAAGATGTAACTCTGTGAGATGAATTAACAGAACACAGAGCAGTTACTCAGAAAGCTTCTTTCCAGTTTTGAACGGAAGATATTTCCTTTTTCACCATAGCCCTCTATGGACTTCCAAATATCCCTTTGCCAATTCCACAAGAACAGCTTAGCGAAAGGCTTCTTGAAGGGAAAGATGTAACTCTGTTACATGAATTAACAGAACACAGAGCAGTTTCTCAGAAAGCTTCTTTCCAGTTTTGAACGAAAGATATTTCCTTTTTCACCATTGCCCTCTATGGGCTTCCAAATATCCCTTTGCCAATTCCACAAGAACAGCCTAAGCGAAAGGCTTCTTGAAAGGAAAGATGTAACTCTGTGACATGAATTAACAGAACACAGAGCAGTTTCTCAGAAAGCTTCTTTCCAGTTTTGAACCGAAGATATTTCATTTTTCTCCATAGACCTCTATGGGCTTCCAAACATCACTTTGCCAATTCCACAAGAACAGTCTTAGCGAAAGGCTTCTTGAAGGGAAAGATGTAACTCTGTGAGATGAATTCACAGAACACAGAGCAGTTTCTCAGAAAGCTTCTTTCCAATTTTGAACGGAAGATATTTCCTTTTTCACCATAGCCCTCTAAGGGCTTCCAAATATCCCTTTGCCAATTCCACAAGAACAGCCTTAGCGAAAGGATTCTTGAAGGGAAAGATGTAACTCTGTGAGATGAATTAACAGAACACAGATCAGTTTCTCAGAAAGCTTCTTTCCAGTTTTGAACGGAACATATTTCCTTTTTCACCATAGCCCTCTATGGACTTCCAAATATCCCTTTGCCAATTCCACAAGAACAGCCTAAGCGAAAGGCTTCTTGAAAGGAAAGATGTAACTCTGTGACATGAATTAACAGAACACAGAGAAGTTTCTCAGAAAGCTTCTTTCCAGTTTTGAACCGAAATTATTTCGTTTTTCTCCATAGACCTCTATGGGCTTCCAAACATCACTTTGCCAATTCCACAAGAACAGCCTTAGCGAAAGGCTTCTTGAAGGGAAAGATGTAACTCTGTGAGATGAATTAACAGAACACAGAGCAGTTTCTCAGAAAGCTTCTTTCCAGTTTTGAACGGAAGGTATTTCCTTTTTCACCATAGACCTCTATGTGCTTCCAAATATCCCTTTGCCAATTCCACAAGAACAGCCTTAGCGAAAGGCTTCTTGAAGAGAAAGATGTAACTCTGTGAGATGAATTAACAGAACACAGAGCAGTTTCTCAGAAAGCTTCTTTCCAGTTTTGAACGGAAGCTATTTCGTTTTTCACCATAGCCCTCTATGGGCTTCCAAATATCCCTTTGCCAATTCCACAAGAACAGCCTTAGCGAAAAGCTTCTTGAAGGGAAAGATGTAACTCCGTGAGATGAATTAACAGAACACAGAGCAGTTTCTCAGAAAGCTTCTTTCCAGTTTTGAACGGAAAATATTTCGTTTTTCACCATAGCCCTCTATGGGCTTCCAAATATCCCTTTGCCAATTCCACAAGAACAGCCTTAGCGATAGGCTTCTTGATGGGAAAAATGTAACTCTGTGACATGAATTAACAGAACACAGAGCAGTTTCTCAGAAGGCTTCTTTCCAGTTTTGAACGGAAGATATTTTCCTTTTCACCGTAGCCCTCTATGGGCTTCCAAATATCCCTTTGCCAATTCCACAAGAACAGCCTTAGCGAAAGGCTTCTTGAAAGGAAAGATGTAACTCTGTGAGATGAATTAGCAGAACACAGAGCAGTTTCTCAGACAGCTTCTTTCCAGTTTTCAACGGAAGATATTTCCTTTTTCACCATAGCCCTCTATGGGATTCCAAATATCCCTTTGCCAATTCCACAAGAACAGCCTTAGTGAAATGCTTCTTGAAGGGAAAGATGTAACTCTGTGAGATGAATTAACAGAACACAGAGCAGTT
Organism: Chlorocebus sabaeus; assembly: GCF_047675955.1. Classification (NCBI taxonomy): domain Eukaryota; kingdom Metazoa; phylum Chordata; class Mammalia; order Primates; family Cercopithecidae; genus Chlorocebus; species Chlorocebus sabaeus. The sequence goes on along the minus strand of NW_027326745.1, from coordinate 5,896,699 downwards.
TCTCAGAAAGCTTCTTTCCAGTTTGGAACGGAAGGTATTTCCTTTTTCACCGTAGCCCTCTATGGGCTTCCAAATATCCCTTTGCCAATTCCACAAGAACAGCCTTAGCGAAAGGCTTCTTGAAGGGAAAGATGTAACTCTGTGACATGAATTAACAGAACACAGAGCAGTTTCTCAGAATGCTTCTTTCCAGTTTGGAACGGAAGATATTTGCTTTTTCACCATAGCCCTCTAGGGGCTTCCAAATATCCCTTTGCCAATTCCACAAGAACAGCCATAGCGAAAGGCTTCTCTAAGGGAAAGATTTAACACTGTGACATGAATTAACAGAACACAGAGCAGTTTCTCAGAAAGCTTCTTTCCGGTTTGGAACGGAAGATATTACCTTTTTCACCGGAGCCCTCTAAGGGCTTTCATATATCCCTTTGCCAATTCCACAAGAACAGACTTAGCTAAAGGCTTCTTGAAGGGAAAGATGTAACTCTGTGAGATGAATTAACAGAACACAGAGCAGTTTCTCAGAAAGCTTCTTTCCAGTTTTGAACGGAAGATATTTCCTTTTTCACCATAGCCCTCTATGGGCTCTCAAATATCCCTTTGCCAATTCCACAAGAACAGCCTTAGCGAAAGGCTTCTTGAAGGAAAAGATGAAACTCTGTGAGATGAATTAACAGAACACAGAGCAGTTTATCAGAAACCTTCTTTCCAGTTTTGAACGGAAGATATTTCGTTTTTCACCATAGCCCTCTAGGGGCTTCCAAATATCCCTTTGCCAATTCTACAAGAACAGCCTTAGCGAAAGGCTTCTTGAAAGGAAAGATGTAACTCTGTGACATGAATTAACAGAACACAGAGCAGTTTCTCAGAAAGCTTCTTTCCAGTTTTGAACCGAAGATATTTCGTTTTTCTCCCTAGCCCTCTATGGGCTTCCAAACATCACTTTGCCAATTCCACAAGAACAGCCGTAGCGAAAGGCTTCTTGAATGGAAAGATGTAACTCTGTGAGATGAATTAACAGAACACAGAGCAGTTTCTCTGAAAGCTTTTTTCCAGTTTTGAACGGAAGATATTTCCTTTTTCACCATAGCCCTCTATGGGCTTCCAAATATCCCTTTGCCAATTCCACAAGAACAGCCTTAGCGAAAGGCTTCTTGAAGGGAAAGATGTAACTCTGTGAGATGAATTAACAGAACACAGAGCAGTTTCTCAGAAGGCTTCTTTCCAGTTTTGAACGGAAGATATTTTCCTTTTCACCATAGCCCTCTATGGGCTTTCAAATATCCCTTTGCCAATTCCAGAAGAACAGCCTTAGCGAAAGGCTTCTTGAAGGGAAAGATGTAACTCTGTGAGGTGAATTAACAGAACACAGAGCAGTTTCTCAGAAGGCTTCTTTCCAGTTTTGAACGGAAGATATTTTCCTTTTCACCATAGCCCTCTATGGGCTTCCAAATATCCCTTTGCCAATTCCACAAGAACAGCCTTAGCGAAAGGCTTCTTGAAAGGAAAGATGTAACTCTGTGAGATGAATTAGGAGAACACAGATCAGTTTCTCAGACAGCTTCTTTCCAGTTTTCAACGGAAGGTATTTCCTTTTTCACCGTTGCCCTCTATGGGCTTCCAAATATCCCTTTGCGAATTCCACAAGAACAGCCTTAGCGAAAGGCTTCTTGAAGGGAAAGATGTAACTCTGTGAGATGAATTCACAGAACACAGAGCAGTTTCTCAGAAAGCTTCTTTCCAGTTTTGAACGGAAGATATTTCCTTTTTCACCATAGCCCTCTATGGGCTTCCTAATCTCCCTTTGCCAATTCCACAAGTACAGCCTTAGCGAAAGGCTTCTTGAAGGGAAAGATGTAACTCTGTGAGATGAATAAACAGAACACAGAGCAGTTTCTCAGAAAGCTTCTCTCCAGTTTGGAACGGAAGATATTTCCCTTTCCACCATAGCCCTCTATGGGCTTCCAAATATCCCTTTGCCAATTCCACAAGAACAGCCTTAGCGAAAGGCTTCTTGAAGGGAATGATGCAACTCTGTGAGATGAATTAACAGAACACAGAGCAGTTTCTCTGAAAGCTTCTTTCCAGTTTTCAACGGAAGATATTTCCCTTTTCACCATAGCCCTCTATGGGCTTCCAAATATCCTCTTGCCAATTCCACAAGAACAGCCTTAGCGAAAGGCTTCTTGAAGGGAAAGATGTAACTCTGTAAGATGAATTAACAGAACACAGAGCAGTTTCTCTGAAAGCTTCTTTCCAGTTTTGAACGGAAGATATTTCCTTTTTCACCGTAGCCCTCTATGGGCTTCCAAATATCCCTTTGCCAATTACGCAAGAACAGCCTTAGCGAAAGGCTTCTTGAAGGGAAAGATGTAACTCTGTGACATGAATTAACAGAACACAGAGCAGTTTCTCAGAAAGCTTCTTTCCAGTTTTGAACGGAAGATATTTCTTTTTTCACCATAGCCCTCTATGGGCTTCCAAATATCCCTTTTCCAATTCCACAAGAACAGCCTTAGCGAAAGGCTTCTTGAAGGGAATGATGTAACTCTGTGAGATGAATTAACAGAACACAGAGCAGTTTCTCAGAAAGCTTCTTTCCAGTTTTGAACCGAAGATATTTCGTTTTTCTCCATAGCCCTCTATGGGCTTCCAAACATCACTTTGCCAATTCCACAAGAACAGCCTTAGCGAAAGGCTTCTTGAAGGGAAAGATGTAACTCTGTGAGATGAATAAACAGAACACAGAGCAGTTTCTCAGAAAGCTTCTTTCCAGTTTTGAACGGAAGATATTTCCTTTTTCACCATAGCCCTCTATGGGCTTCCAAATATCCCTTTGCCAATTCCACAAGAACAGCCTTAGCGAAAGGCTTCTTGAAGGGAATGATGCAACTCTGTGAGATGAATTAACAGAACACAGAGCAGTTTCTCTGAAAGCTTCTTTCCAATTTTCAACGGAAGATATTTCCCTTTTCACCATAGCCCTCTAAGGGCTTCCAAATATCCCTTTGCCAATTCCACAAGAACAGCCTTAGCGAAAGGCTTCTTGAAGGGAAAGATGTAACTCTGTGAGATGAATTAACAGAACACAGAGCAGTTTCTCAGAAGGCTTCTTTCCAGTTTGGAACGGAAGATATTTGCTTTTTCACCATAGCCCTCTAGGGGCTTCCGAATCTCCCTTTGCCAATTCCTAAAGAACAGCCATAGCGAAAGACTTCTCTAAGGGAAAGATTTAACTCTGTGACATGAATTAACAGAACACAGAGCAGTTTTTCAGAAAGCTTCTTTCCGGTTTGGAACGGATGATATTTCCTTTTTCACCAGAGCCCTCTAAGGGCTTCCATATATCCCTTTGCCAATTCCACAAGAACAGCCTTAGCGAAAGGCTTCTTGAAGGGAAAGATGTAACCCTGTGAGATGAATTAACAGAACACAGAGCAGTTTCTCAGAAAGCTTCTTTCCAGTTTTGAACGTTAGATATTTCCCTTTTCACCATAGCCCCCTTAGGGCTTTCAAATATCCCTTTGCCAATTCCACAAAAACAGCCTTAGCGAAAGGCTTCTTGAAGGAAAAGATGAAACTCTGTGAGAGGAATTAACATAACACAGAGCAGTTTCTGAGAAACCTTCTTTCCAGTTTTGAACGGAGGATATTTCCTTTTTCACCATAGCCCTCTAAGTGCTTCCAAATATCCCTTTGCCAATTCCACAAGAAAAGCCTTAGCGAAAGGCTTCTTGAAGGGAAAGATGTAACTCTTTGAGATGAATTAACAGAACACAGAGCAGTTTCTCAGAAGGCTTCTTTCCAGTTTGGAACGGAAGGTATTTCCTTTTTAACCGTAGCCCTCTATGGGCTTCCAAATATCCCTTTGCGAATTCCACAAGAACAGCCTTAGCGAAAGGCTTCTTGAAGGGAAAGATGGAACTCTGTGAGATGAATTCACAGAACACAGAGCAGTTTCTCAGAAAGCTTCTTTCCAGTTTTGAACGGAAGATATTTCCTTTTTCACCATAGCCCTCTATGGGCTTCCTAATCTCCCTTTGCCTATTCCACAAGTACAGCCTTAGCGAAAGGCTTCTTGAAGGGAAAGATGTAACTCTGTGTGATGAATTAACAGAACACAGAGCAGTTTCTCAGAAAGCTTCTTTCCAGTTTGGAACGGAAGATATTTCCCTTTCCACCATAGCCCTCTATGGGCTTACAAATATCCCTTTGCCAATTCCACAAGAACAGCCTTAGCGAAAGGCTTCTTGCAGGGAAAGATGTAACTCTGTGAGATGAATTAACAGAACACAGAGCAGTTTCTCTGAAAGCTTCTTTCCAGTTTTGAACGGTAGATATTTCCCTTTCCACCATAGCCATCTATGGGCTTCCAAATATCCCTTTGCCATTCCACAAGAACAGCCTTAGCAAAAGGCTTCTTGAAGGGAAAGATGTAACTCAGTGACATGAATTAACAGAACACAGAGCAGTTTCTCAGAAAGCTTCTTTCCAGTTTTGAACGGAAGATATTTCCTTTTTCACCATAGCCCTCTATGGGCTTCCAAATATCCCTTTGCCAATTCCACAAGAACAGCCTAAGCCAAAGACTTCTTGAAAGGAAAGATGTAACTCTGTGAGATGAATTAACAGAACACAGAGCAGTTTCTCTGAAAGCTTCTTTCCAGTTTTGAACGGAAGATATTTCCTTTTTCACCATAGCCCTCTTTGGGCTTCCAAATATCCCTTTGCCAATTCCACAAGAACAGCCTTAGCTAAAGGCTTCTTGAAGAGAAAGATGTAACTCTGTCAGATGAATTAACAGAACACAGAGCAGTTTCTCAGAAAGCTTCTTTCCAGTTTGGAACGGAAGGTATTTCCTTTTTCACCGTAGCCCTCTATGGGCTTCCAAATATCCCTTTGCCAATTCCACAAGAACAGCCTTAGCGAAAGGCTTCTTGCAGGGAAAGATGTAACTCTGTGAGATGAATTAACAGAACACAGAGCAGTTTCTCTGAAAGCTTCTTTCCAGTTTTGAACGGTAGATATTTCCCTTTCCACCATAGCCCTCTATGGGCTTTCAAATATCCCTTTGCCAATTCCTCAAGAACAGCCTTAGCGAAAGGCTTCTTGAAGGGAAAGATGTAACTCTGTGAGATGAATTAACAGAACACAGAGCAGTTTCTCTGAAAGCGTCTTTCCAGTTTTGAACGGAAGATATTTCCTTTTTCACCATAGCCCTCTATGGGCTTCCAAATATCCCTTTGCCAATTCCACAAGAACAGCCTTAGCGAAAGGCTTCTTGAAGGGAAAGATGTAACTCTGTGACATGAATTAACAGAACACAGAGCAGTTTCTCAGAAAGCTTCTTACCAGTTTTGAACGGAAGATATGTCTTTTTTCACCATAGCCGTCTATGGGCTTCCAAATGTCCCTTTGCCAATTCCACAAGAACAGCCTTAGCGATAGGCTTCTTGATGGGAAAGATGTAACTCTGTGAGATGAATTAACAGAACACAGAGCAGTTTCTCAGAAAGCTTCTTTCCAGTTTTGAACGGAAGATATTTCCTTTTTCACCATAGCCCTCTATGGTCTTCCAAATATCCCTTTGCCAATTCCACAAGAACAGCCTTAGCGAAAGGCTTCTTGAAGGGAAAGAAGTAACTCTGTGAGATGAATTAACAGAACACAGAGCAGTTTCTCAGAAAGCTTCTTTCCAGTTTTGAACGGAAGATATTTCCTTTTTCACAATAGCCCTCTATGGCCTCCAAATATCCCCTTGCCAATTCCACAAGAACAGCCTTAGCGAAGGGCTTCTTGAAGGGAAAGATGTAACTCTGTGACATGAATTAACAGAACACAGAGCAGTTTCTCAGAAAGCTTCTTTCCAGTTTTGAACGGAAGATATTTCCTTTTTCACCATAGCCCTATAAGGGCTTCCAAATATCCCTTTGACAATTCCACAAGAACAGCCTTAGCGAAAGGATTCTTGAAGGGAAAGATGTAACTCTGTGAGATGAATTAACAGAACACAGAGCAGTTTCTCAGAAAGCTTCTTTCCAGTTTTGAACGGAAGATATTTCCTTTTTCACCATAGCCCTCTATGGACTTCCAAATATCCCTTTGCCAATTCCACAAGAACAGCTTAGCGAAAGGCTTCTTGAAGGGAAAGATGTAACTCTGTGACATGAATTAACAGAACACAGAGCAGTTTCTCAGAAAGCTTCTTTCCAGTTTTGAACGAAAGATATTTCCTTTTTCACCATTGCCCTCTATGGGCTTCCAAATATCCCTTTGCCAATTCCACAAGAACAGCCTAAGCGAAAGGCTTCTTGAAAGGAAAGATGTAACTCTGTGACATGAATTAACAGAACACAGAGCAGTTTCTCAGAAAGCTTCTTTCCAGTTTTGAACCGAAGATATTTCATTTTTCTCCATAGACCTCTATGGGCTTCCAAACATCACTTTGCCAATTCCACAAGAACAGTCTTAGCGAAAGGCTTCTTGAAGGGAAAGATGTAACTCTGTGAGATGAATTCACAGAACACAGAGCAGTTTCTCAGAAAGCTTCTTTCCAGTTTTGAACGGAAGATATTTCCTTTTTCACCATAGCCCTCTATAGGCTTCCTAATCTCCCTTTGCCAATTCCACAAGAACAGCCTTAGCGAAAGGCTTCTTGAAGGGAAAGATGTAACTCTGTGAGATGAATTAACAGAACACACAGCAGTTTCTCAGAAAGCTTCTTTCCAGTTTGGAACGGAAGATATTTCCCTTTCCACCATAGCCCTCTATAGGCTTCCAAATATCCCTTTGCCAATTCCACAAGAACAGCCTTAGCGAAAGGCTTCTTGAAGGGAAAGATGTAACTCTGTTCGATGAATTAACAGAACACAGAGCAGTTTCTCAGAAAGCTTCTTTCCAGATTGGAACGGAAGGTATTTCCTTTTTCACCATAGCCCTCTATGGGCTTCCAAATATCCCTTTGCCAATTCCACAAGAACAGCCTTAGCGAAAGGCTTCTTGAAGGGAAAGATGTAACTCTGTGAGATGAATTAACAGAACACAGAGCAGTTTCTCTGAAAGCTTCTTTCCAGTTTTGAACGGAAGAAATTTCCTTTTTCACCATAGCCCTCTATGGGCTTCCAAATATCCCTATGCCAATTCCACAAGAACAGCCTTAGCGAAAGGCTTCTTGAAGGGAAAGATGTAACTCTGTGAGATGAATTAACAGAACACAGAGCAGTTTCTCAGAAAGCTTCTTTCCAGTTTTGAACGGAAGGTATTTCCTTTTTCACCATAGACCTCTATGTGCTTCCAAATATCCCTTTGCCAATTCCACAAGAACAGCCTTAGCGAAAGGCTTCTTGAAGAGAAAGATGTAACTCTGTGAGATGAATTAACAGAACACAGAGCAGTTTCTCAGAAAGCTTCTTTCCAGTTTTGAACGGAAGCTATTTCGTTTTTCACCATAGCCCTCTATGGGCTTCCAAATATCCCTTTGCCAATTCCACAAGAACAGCCTTAGCGAAAAGCTTCTTGAAGGGAAAGATGTAACTCCGTGAGATGAATTAACAGAACACAGAGGAGTTTCTCAGAAAGCTTCTTTCCAGTTTTGAACGGAAAATATTTCGTTTTTCACCATAGCCCTCTATGGGCTTCCAAATATCCCTTTGCCAATTCCACAAGAACAGCCTTAGCGATAGGCTTCTTGATGGGAAAAATGTAACTCTGTGACATGAATTAACAGAACACAGAGCAGTTTCTCAGAAGGTTTCTTTCCAGTTTTGAACGGAAGATATTTTCCTTTTCACCGTAGCCCTCTATGGGCTTCCAAATATCCCTTTGCCAATTCCACAAGAACAGCCTTAGCGAAAGGCTTCTTGAAAGGAAAGATGTAACTCTGTGAGATGAATTAGCAGAACACAGAGCAGTTTCTCAGACAGCTTCTTTCCAGTTTTCAACGGAAGATATTTCCTTTTTCACCATAGCCCTCTATGGGATTCCAAATATCCCTTTGCCAATTCCACAAGAACAGCCTTAGTGAAATGCTTCTTGAAGGGAAAGATGTAACTCTGTGAGATGAATTAACAGAACACAGAGCAGTTTCTCAGAAAGCTTCTTTCCAGTTTGGAACGGAAGGTATTTCCTTTTTCACCGTAGCCCTCTATGGGCTTCCAAATATCCCTTTGCCAATTCCACAAGAACAGCCTTAGCGAAAGGCTTCTTGAAGGGAAAGAAGTAACTCTGTGAGATGAATTAACAGAACACAGAGCAGTTTCTCAGAAAGCTTCTTTCCAGTTTTGAACGGAAGATATTTCCTTTTTCACAATAGCCCTCTATGGCCTCCAAATATCCCCTTGCCAATTCCACAAGAACAGCCTTAGCGAAGGGCTTCTTGAAGGGAAAGATGTAACTCTGTGACATGAATTAACAGAACACAGAGCAGTTTCTCAGAAAGCTTCTTTCCAGTTTTGAACGGAAGATATTTCCTTTTTCACCATAGCCCTATAAGGGCTTCCAAATATCCCTTTGACAATTCCACAAGAACAGCCTTAGCGAAAGGATTCTTGAAGGGAAAGATGTAACTCTGTGAGATGAATTAACAGAACACAGAGCAGTTTCTCAGAAAGCTTCTTTCCAGTTTTGAACGGAAGATATTTCCTTTTTCACCATAGCCCTCTATGGACTTCCAAATATCCCTTTGCCAATTCCACAAGAACAGCTTAGCGAAAGGCTTCTTGAAGGGAAAGATGTAACTCTGTGACATGAATTAACAGAACACAGAGCAGTTTCTCAGAAAGCTTCTTTCCAGTTTTGAACGAAAGATATTTCCTTTTTCACCATTGCCCTCTATGGGCTTCCAAATATCCCTTTGCCAATTCCACAAGAACAGCCTAAGCGAAAGGCTTCTTGAAAGGAAAGATGTAACTCTGTGACATGAATTAACAGAACACAGAGCAGTTTCTCAGAAAGCTTCTTTCCAGTTTTGAACCGAAGATATTTCATTTTTCTCCATAGACCTCTATGGGCTTCCAAACATCACTTTGCCAATTCCACAAGAACAGTCTTAGCGAAAGGCTTCTTGAAGGGAAAGATGTAACTCTGTGAGATGAATTCACAGAACACAGAGCAGTTTCTCAGAAAGCTTCTTTCCAGTTTTGAACGGAAGATATTTCCTTTTTCACCATAGCCCTCTATAGGCTTCCTAATCTCCCTTTGCCAATTCCACAAGAACAGCCTTAGCGAAAGGCTTCTTGAAGGGAAAGATGTAACTCTGTGAGATGAATTAACAGAACACACAGCAGTTTCTCAGAAAGCTTCTTTCCAGTTTGGAACGGAAGATATTTCCCTTTCCACCATAGCCCTCTATAGGCTTCCAAATATCCCTTTGCCAATTCCACAAGAACAGCCTTAGCGAAAGGCTTCTTGAAGGGAAAGATGTAACTCTGTTCGATGAATTAACAGAACACAGAGCAGTTTCTCAGAAAGCTTCTTTCCAGATTGGAACGGAAGGTATTTCCTTTTTCACCATAGCCCTCTATGGGCTTCCAAATATCCCTTTGCCAATTCCACAAGAACAGCCTTAGCGAAAGGCTTCTTGAAGGGAAAGATGTAACTCTGTGAGATGAATTAACAGAACACAGAGCAGTTTCTCTGAAAGCTTCTTTCCAGTTTTGAACGGAAGAAATTTCCTTTTTCACCATAGCCCTCTATGGGCTTCCAAATATCCCTATGCCAATTCCACAAGAACAGCCTTAGCGAAAGGCTTCTTGAAGGGAAAGATGTAACTCTGTGAGATGAATTAACAGAACACAGAGCAGTTTCTCAGAAAGCTTCTTTCCAGTTTTGAACGGAAGGTATTTCCTTTTTCACCATAGACCTCTATGTGCTTCCAAATATCCCTTTGCCAATTCCACAAGAACAGCCTTAGCGAAAGGCTTCTTGAAGAGAAAGATGTAACTCTGTGAGATGAATTAACAGAACACAGAGCAGTTTCTCAGAAAGCTTCTTTCCAGTTTTGAACGGAAGCTATTTCGTTTTTCACCATAGCCCTCTATGGGCTTCCAAATATCCCTTTGCCAATTCCACAAGAACAGCCTTAGCGAAAAGCTTCTTGAAGGGAAAGATGTAACTCCGTGAGATGAATTAACAGAACACAGAGGAGTTTCTCAGAAAGCTTCTTTCCAGTTTTGAACGGAAAATATTTCGTTTTTCACCATAGCCCTCTATGGGCTTCCAAATATCCCTTTGCCAATTCCACAAGAACAGCCTTAGCGATAGGCTTCTTGATGGGAAAAATGTAACTCTGTGACATGAATTAACAGAACACAGAGCAGTTTCTCAGAAGGTTTCTTTCCAGTTTTGAACGGAAGATATTTTCCTTTTCACCGTAGCCCTCTATGGGCTTCCAAATATCCCTTTGCCAATTCCACAAGAACAGCCTTAGCGAAAGGCTTCTTGAAAGGAAAGATGTAACTCTGTGAGATGAATTAGCAGAACACAGAGCAGTTTCTCAGACAGCTTCTTTCCAGTTTTCAACGGAAGATATTTCCTTTTTCACCATAGCCCTCTATGGGATTCCAAATATCCCTTTGCCAATTCCACAAGAACAGCCTTAGTGAAATGCTTCTTGAAGGGAAAGATGTAACTCTGTGAGATGAATTAACAGAACACAGAGCAGTTTCTCAGAAAGCTTCTTTCCAGTTTGGAACGGAAGGTATTTCCTTTTTCACCGTAGCCCTCTATGGGCTTCCAAATATCCCTTTGCCAATTCCACAAGAACAGCCTTAGCGAAAGGCTTCTTGAAGGGAAAGATGTAACTCTGTGACATGAATTAACAGAACACAGAGCAGTTTCTCAGAATGCTTCTTTCAAGTTTGGAACGGAAGATATTTGCTTTTTCACCATAGCCCTCTAGGGGCTTCCAAATATCCCTTTGCCAATTCCACAAACATCCTTAGCGAAAGGCTTCTTGAAGGGAAAGATGTAACTCTGTGAGATGAATTAACAGAACACAGCAGTTTCTCAGAAAGCTTCTTTCCAGTTTTGAACGGAAGATATTTCCTTTTTCACCATAGCCCTCTATGGGCTTCCAAATGTCCCTTTGCCAATTCCACAAGAACAGCCATAGCGAAAGGCTACTCTAAGGGAAAGATTTAACACTGTGACATGAATTAACAGAACACAGAGCAGTTTCTCAGAAAGCTTCTTTCCGGTTTGGAACGGAAGATATTACCTTTTTCACCGTAGCCCTCTAAGGGCTTTCATATATCCCTTTGCCAATTCCACAAGAACAGCCTTAGCGAAAGGCTTCTTGAAGGGAAAGATGTAACTCTGTGAGATGAATTAACAGAACACAGAGCAGTTTCTCAGAAAGCTTCTTTCCAGTTTTGAACGGAAGATATTTCCTTTTTCACCATAGCCCTCTATGGGCTCTCAAATATCCCTTTGCCAATTCCACAAGAACAGCCTTAGCGAAAGGCTTCTTGAAGGAAAAGATGAAACTCTGTGAGATGAATTAACAGAACACAGAGCAGTTTATCAGAATCCTTCTTTCCAGTTTTGAACGGAAGATATTTCGTTTTTCACCATAGCCCTCTAGGGGCTTCCAAATATCCCTTTGCCAATTCCACAAGAACAGCCTAAGCGAAAGGCTTCTTGAAAGGAAAGATGTAACTCTGTGACATGAATTAACAGAACACAGAGCAGTTTCTCAGAAAGCTTCTTTCCAGTTTTGAACCGAAGATATTTCGTTTTTCTCCCTAGCCCTCTATGGGCTTCCAAACATCACTTTGCCAATTCCACAAGAACAGCCGTAGCGAAAGGCTTCTTGAATGGAAAGATGTAACTCTGTGAGATGAATTAACAGAACACAGAGCAGTTTCTCTGAAAGCTTTTTTCCAGTTTTGAACGGAAGATATTTCCTTTTTCACCATAGCCCTCTATGGGCTTCCAAATATCCCTTTGCCAATTCCACAAGAACAGCCTTAGCGAAAGGCTTCTTGAAGGGAAAGATGTAACTCTGTGAGATGAATTAACAGAACACAGAGCAGTTTCTCAGAAGGCTTCTTTCCAGTTTTGAACGGAAGATATTTTCCTTTTCACCATAGCCCTCTATGGGCTTCCAAATATCCCTTTGCCAATTCCACAAGAACAGCCTTAGCGAAAGGCTTCTTGAAGGGAAAGATGTAACTCTGTGAGGTGAATTAACAGAACACAGAGCAGTTTCTCAGAAGGCTTCTTTCCAGTTTTGAACGGAAGATATTTTCCTTTTCACCATAGCCCTCTATGGGCTTCCAAATATCCCTTTGCCAATTCCACAAGAACAGCCTTAGCGAAAGGCTTCTTGAAAGGAAAGATGTAACTCTGTGAGATGAATTAGGAGAACACAGATCAGTTTCTCAGACAGCTTCTTTCCAGTTTTCAACGGAAGGTATTTCCTTTTTCACCGTTGCCCTCTATGGGCTTCCAAATATCCCTTTGCGAATTCCACAAGAACAGACTTAGCGAAAGGCTTCTTGAAGGGAAAGATGTAACTCTGTGAGATGAATTCACAGAACACAGAGCAGTTTCTCACAAAGCTTCTTTCCAGTTTTGAACGGAAGATATTTCCTTTTTCACCATAGCCCTCTATGGGCTTCCTAATCTCCCTTTGCCAATTCCACAAGTACAGCCTTAGCGAAAGGCTTCTTGAAGGGAAAGATGTAACTCTGTGAGATGAATTAACAGAACACAGAGCAGTTTCTCAGAAAGCTTCTCTCCAGTTTGGAACGGAAGATATTTCCCTTTCCACCATAGCCCTCTATGGGCTTCCAAATATCCCTTTGCCAATTCCACAAGAACAGCCTTAGCGAAAGGCTTCTTGAAGGGAATGATGCAACTCTGTGAGATGAATTAACAGAACACAGAGCAGTTTCTCTGAAAGCTTCTTTCCAGTTTTCAACGGAAGATATTTCCCTTTTCACCATAGCCCTCTATGGGCTTCCAAATATCCTCTTGCCAATTCCACAAGAACAGCCTTAGCGAAAGGCTTCTTGAAGGGAAAGATGTAACTCTGTAAGATGAATTAACAGAACACAGAGCAGTTTCTCTGAAAGCTTCTTTCCAGTTTTGAACGGAAGATATTTCCTTTTTCACCGTAGCCCTCTATGGGCTTCCAAATATCCCTTTGCCAATTACGCAAGAACAGCCTTAGCGAAAGGCTTCTTGAAGGGAAAGATGTAACTCTGTGACATGAATTAACAGAACACAGAGCAGTTTCTCAGAAAGCTTCTTTCCAGTTTTGAACGGAAGATATTTCTTTTTTCACCATAGCCCTCTATGGGCTTCCAAATATCCCTTTTCCAATTCCACAAGAACAGCCTTAGCGAAAGGCTTCTTGAAGGGAATGATGTAACTCTGTGAGATGAATTAACAGAACACAGAGCAGTTTCTCAGAAAGCTTCTTTCCAGTTTTGAACCGAAGATATTTCGTTTTTCTCCATAGCCCTCTATGGGCTTCCAAACATCACTTTGCCAATTCCACAAGAACAGCCTTAGCGAAAGGCTTCTTGAAGGGAAAGATGTAACTCTGTGAGATGAATAAACAGAACACAGAGCAGTTTCTCAGAAAGCTTCTTTCCAGTTTTGAACGGAAGATATTTCCTTTTTCACCATAGCCCTCTATGGGCTTCCAAATATCCCTTTGCCAATTCCACAAGAACAGCCTTAGCGAAAGGCTTCTTGAAGGGAATGATGCAACTCTGTGAGATGAATTAACAGAACACAGAGCAGTTTCTCTGAAAGCTTCTTTCCAGTTTTCAACGGAAGATATTTCCCTTTTCACCATAGCCCTCTAAGGGCTTCCAAATATCCCTTTGCCAATTCCACAAGAACAGCCTTAGCGAAAGGCTTCTTGAAGGGAAAGATGTAACTCTGTGAGATGAATTAACAGAACACAGAGCAGTTTCTCAGAAGGCTTCTTTCCAGTTTGGAACGGAAGATATTTGCTTTTTCACCATAGCCCTCTAGGGGCTTCCGAATCTCCCTTTGCCAATTCCTAAAGAACAGCCATAGCGAAAGACTTCTCTAAGGGAAAGATTTAACTCTGTGACATGAATTAACAGAACACAGAGCAGTTTTTCAGAAAGCTTCTTTCCGGTTTGGAACGGATGATATTTCCTTTTTCACCAGAGCCCTCTAAGGGCTTCCATATATCCCTTTGCCAATTCCACAAGAACAGCCTTAGCGAAAGGCTTCTTGAAGGGAAAGATGTAACCCTGTGAGATGAATTAACAGAACACAGAGCAGTTTCTCAGAAAGCTTCTTTCCAGTTTTGAACGTTAGATATTTCCCTTTTCACCATAGCCCCCTTAGGGCTTTCAAATATCCCTTTGCCAATTCCACAAAAACAGCCTTAGCGAAAGGCTTCTTGAAGGAAAAGATGAAACTCTGTGAGAGGAATTAACATAACACAGAGCAGTTTCTGAGAAACCTTCTTTCCAGTTTTGAACGGAGGATATTTCCTTTTTCACCATAGCCCTCTAAGTGCTTCCAAATATCCCTTTGCCAATTCCATAAGAAAAGCCTTAGCGAAAGGCTTCTTGAAGGGAAAGATGTAACTCTTTGAGATGAATTAACAGAACACAGAGCAGTTTCTCAGAAGGCTTCTTTCCAGTTTGGAACGGAAGGTATTTCCTTTTTAACCGTAGCCCTCTATGGGCTTCCAAATATCCCTTTGCGAATTCCACAAGAACAGCCTTAGCGAAAGGCTTCTTGAAGGGAAAGATGGAACTCTGTGAGATGAATTCACAGAACACAGAGCAGTTTCTCAGAAAGCTTCTTTCCAGTTTTGAACGGAAGATATTTCCTTTTTCACCATAGCCCTCTATGGGCTTCCTAATCTCCCTTTGCCTATTCCACAAGTACAGCCTTAGCGAAAGGCTTCTTGAAGGGAAAGATGTAACTCTGTGTGATGAATTAACAGAACACAGAGCAGTTTCTCAGAAAGCTTCTTTCCAGTTTGGAACGGAAGATATTTCCCTTTCCACCATAGCCCTCTATGGGCTTACAAATATCCCTTTGCCAATTCCACAAGAACAGCCTTAGCGAAAGGCTTCTTGCAGGGAAAGATGTAACTCTGTGAGATGAATTAACAGAACACAGAGCAGTTTCTCTGAAAGCTTCTTTCCAGTTTTGAACGGTAGATATTTCCCTTTCCACCATAGCCATCTATGGGCTTCCAAATATCCCTTTGCCATTCCACAAGAACAGCCTTAGCAAAAGGCTTCTTGAAGGGAAAGATGTAACTCAGTGACATGAATTAACAGAACACAGAGCAGTTTCTCAGAAAGCTTCTTTCCAGTTTTGAACGGAAGATATTTCCTTTTTCACCATAGCCCTCTATGGGCTTCCAAATATCCCTTTGCCAATTCCACAAGAACAGCCTAAGCCAAAGACTTCTTGAAAGGAAAGATGTAACTCTGTGAGATGAATTAACAGAACACAGAGCAGTTTCTCTGAAAGCTTCTTTCCAGTTTTGAACGGAAGATATTTCCTTTTTCACCATAGCCCTCTTTGGGCTTCCAAATATCCCTTTGCCAATTCCACAAGAACAGCCTTAGCTAAAGGCTTCTTGAAGAGAAAGATGTAACTCTGTCAGATGAATTAACAGAACACAGAGCAGTTTCTCAGAAAGCTTCTTTCCAGTTTGGAACGGAAGGTATTTCCTTTTTCACCGTAGCCCTCTATGGGCTTCCAAATATCCCTTTGCCAATTCCACAAGAACAGCCTTAGCGAAAGGCTTCTTGCAGGGAAAGATGTAACTCTGTGAGATGAATTAACAGAACACAGAGCAGTTTCTCTGAAAGCTTCTTTCCAGTTTTGAACGGTAGATATTTCCCTTTCCACCATAGCCCTCTATGGGCTTTCAAATATCCCTTTGCCAATTCCTCAAGAACAGCCTTAGCGAAAGGCTTCTTGAAGGGAAAGATGTAACTCTGTGAGATGAATTAACAGAACACAGAGCAGTTTCTCTGAAAGCGTCTTTCCAGTTTTGAACGGAAGATATTTCCTTTTTCACCATAGCCCTCTATGGGCTTCCAAATATCCCTTTGCCAATTCCACAAGAACAGCCTTAGCGAAAGGCTTCTTGAAGGGAAAGATGTAACTCTGTGACATGAATTAACAGAACACAGAGCAGTTTCTCAGAAAGCTTCTTACCAGTTTTGAACGGAAGATATGTCTTTTTTCACCATAGCCGTCTATGGGCTTCCAAATGTCCCTTTGCCAATTCCACAAGAACAGCCTTAGCGATAGGCTTCTTGATGGGAAAGATGTAACTCTGTGAGATGAATTAACAGAACACAGAGCAGTTTCTCAGAAAGCTTCTTTCCAGTTTTGAACGGAAGATATTTCCTTTTTCACCATAGCCCTCTATGGTCTTCCAAATATCCCTTTGCCAATTCCACAAGAACAGCCTTAGCGAAAGGCTTCTTGAAGGGAAAGAAGTAACTCTGTGAGATGAATTAACAGAACACAGAGCAGTTTCTCAGAAAGCTTCTTTCCAGTTTTGAACGGAAGATATTTCCTTTTTCACAATAGCCCTCTATGGCCTCCAAATATCCCCTTGCCAATTCCACAAGAACAGCCTTAGCGAAGGGCTTCTTGAAGGGAAAGATGTAACTCTGTGACATGAATTAACAGAACACAGAGCAGTTTCTCAGAAAGCTTCTTTCCAGTTTTGAACGGAAGATATTTCCTTTTTCACCATAGCCCTATAAGGGCTTCCAAATATCCCTTTGACAATTCCACAAGAACAGCCTTAGCGAAAGGATTCTTGAAGGGAAAGATGTAACTCTGTGAGATGAATTAACAGAACACAGAGCAGTTTCTCAGAAAGCTTCTTTCCAGTTTTGAACGGAAGATATTTCCTTTTTCACCATAGCCCTCTATGGACTTCCAAATATCCCTTTGCCAATTCCACAAGAACAGCTTAGCGAAAGGCTTCTTGAAGGGAAAGATGTAACTCTGTGACATGAATTAACAGAACACAGAGCAGTTTCTCAGAAAGCTTCTTTCCAGTTTTGAACGAAAGATATTTCCTTTTTCACCATTGCCCTCTATGGGCTTCCAAATATCCCTTTGCCAATTCCACAAGAACAGCCTAAGCGAAAGGCTTCTTGAAAGGAAAGATGTAACTCTGTGACATGAATTAACAGAACACAGAGCAGTTTCTCAGAAAGCTTCTTTCCAGTTTTGAACCGAAGATATTTCATTTTTCTCCATAGACCTCTATGGGCTTCCAAACATCACTTTGCCAATTCCACAAGAACAGTCTTAGCGAAAGGCTTCTTGAAGGGAAAGATGTAACTCTGTGAGATGAATTCACAGAACACAGAGCAGTTTCTCAGAAAGCTTCTTTCCAGTTTTGAACGGAAGATATTTCCTTTTTCACCATAGCCCTCTATAGGCTTCCTAATCTCCCTTTGCCAATTCCACAAGAACAGCCTTAGCGAAAGGCTTCTTGAAGGGAAAGATGTAACTCTGTGAGATGAATTAACAGAACACACAGCAGTTTCTCAGAAAGCTTCTTTCCAGTTTGGAACGGAAGATATTTCCCTTTCCACCATAGCCCTCTATAGGCTTCCAAATATCCCTTTGCCAATTCCACAAGAACAGCCTTAGCGAAAGGCTTCTTGAAGGGAAAGATGTAACTCTGTTCGATGAATTAACAGAACACAGAGCAGTTTCTCAGAAAGCTTCTTTCCAGATTGGAACGGAAGGTATTTCCTTTTTCACCATAGCCCTCTATGGGCTTCCAAATATCCCTTTGCCAATTCCACAAGAACAGCCTTAGCGAAAGGCTTCTTGAAGGGAAAGATGTAACTCTGTGAGATGAATTAACAGAACACAGAGCAGTTTCTCTGAAAGCTTCTTTCCAGTTTTGAACGGAAGAAATTTCCTTTTTCACCATAGCCCTCTATGGGCTTCCAAATATCCCTATGCCAATTCCACAAGAACAGCCTTAGCGAAAGGCTTCTTGAAGGGAAAGATGTAACTCTGTGAGATGAATTAACAGAACACAGAGCAGTTTCTCAGAAAGCTTCTTTCCAGTTTTGAACGGAAGGTATTTCCTTTTTCACCATAGACCTCTATGTGCTTCCAAATATCCCTTTGCCAATTCCACAAGAACAGCCTTAGCGAAAGGCTTCTTGAAGAGAAAGATGTAACTCTGTGAGATGAATTAACAGAACACAGAGCAGTTTCTCAGAAAGCTTCTTTCCAGTTTTGAACGGAAGCTATTTCGTTTTTCACCATAGCCCTCTATGGGCTTCCAAATATCCCTTTGCCAATTCCACAAGAACAGCCTTAGCGAAAAGCTTCTTGAAGGGAAAGATGTAACTCCGTGAGATGAATTAACAGAACACAGAGGAGTTTCTCAGAAAGCTTCTTTCCAGTTTTGAACGGAAAATATTTCGTTTTTCACCATAGCCCTCTATGGGCTTCCAAATATCCCTTTGCCAATTCCACAAGAACAGCCTTAGCGATAGGCTTCTTGATGGGAAAAATGTAACTCTGTGACATGAATTAACAGAACACAGAGCAGTTTCTCAGAAGGTTTCTTTCCAGTTTTGAACGGAAGATATTTTCCATTTCACCGTAGCCCTCTATGGGCTTCCAAATATCCCTTTGCCAATTCCACAAGAACAGCCTTAGCGAAAGGCTTCTTGAAAGGAAAGATGTAACTCTGTGAGATGAATTAGCAGAACACAGAGCAGTTTCTCAGACAGCTTCTTTCCAGTTTTCAACGGAAGATATTTCCTTTTTCACCATAGCCCTCTATGGGATTCCAAATATCCCTTTGCCAATTCCACAAGAACAGCCTTAGTGAAATGCTTCTTGAAGGGAAAGATGTAACTCTGTGAGATGAATTAACAGAACACAGAGCAGTTTCTCAGAAAGCTTCTTTCCAGTTTGGAACGGAAGGTATTTCCTTTTTCACCGTAGCCCTCTATGGGCTTCCAAATATCCCTTTGCCAATTCCACAAGAACAGCCTTAGCGAAAGGCTTCTTGAAGGGAAAGATGTAACTCTGTGACATGAATTAACAGAACACAGAGCAGTTTCTCAGAATGCTTCTTTCAAGTTTGGAACGGAAGATATTTGCTTTTTCACCATAGCCCTCTAGGGGCTTCCAAATATCCCTTTGCCAATTCCACAAACATCCTTAGCGAAAGGCTTCTTGAAGGGAAAGATGTAACTCTGTGAGATGAATTAACAGAACACAGCAGTTTCTCAGAAAGCTTCTTTCCAGTTTTGAACGGAAGATATTTCCTTTTTCACCATAGCCCTCTATGGGCTTCCAAATGTCCCTTTGCCAATTCCACAAGAACAGCCATAGCGAAAGGCTACTCTAAGGGAAAGATTTAACACTGTGACATGAATTAACAGAACACAGAGCAGTTTCTCAGAAAGCTTCTTTCCGGTTTGGAACGGAAGATATTACCTTTTTCACCGTAGCCCTCTAAGGGCTTTCATATATCCCTTTGCCAATTCCACAAGAACAGCCTTAGCGAAAGGCTTCTTGAAGGGAAAGATGTAACTCTGTGAGATGAATTAACAGAACACAGAGCAGTTTCTCAGAAAGCTTCTTTCCAGTTTTGAACGGAAGATATTTCCTTTTTCACCATAGCCCTCTATGGGCTCTCAAATATCCCTTTGCCAATTCCACAAGAACAGCCTTAGCGAAAGGCTTCTTGAAGGAAAAGATGAAACTCTGTGAGATGAATTAACAGAACACAGAGCAGTTTATCAGAATCCTTCTTTCCAGTTTTGAACGGAAGATATTTCGTTTTTCACCATAGCCCTCTAGGGGCTTCCAAATATCCCTTTGCCAATTCCACAAGAACAGCCTAAGCGAAAGGCTTCTTGAAAGGAAAGATGTAACTCTGTGACATGAATTAACAGAACACAGAGCAGTTTCTCAGAAAGCTTCTTTCCAGTTTTGAACCGAAGATATTTCGTTTTTCTCCCTAGCCCTCTATGGGCTTCCAAACATCACTTTGCCAATTCCACAAGAACAGCCGTAGCGAAAGGCTTCTTGAATGGAAAGATGTAACTCTGTGAGATGAATTAACAGAACACAGAGCAGTTTCTCTGAAAGCTTTTTTCCAGTTTTGAACGGAAGATATTTCCTTTTTCACCATAGCCCTCTATGGGCTTCCAAATATCCCTTTGCCAATTCCACAAGAACAGCCTTAGCGAAAGGCTTCTTGAAGGGAAAGATGTAACTCTGTGAGATGAATTAACAGAACACAGAGCAGTTTCTCAGAAGGCTTCTTTCCAGTTTTGAACGGAAGATATTTTCCTTTTCACCATAGCCCTCTATGGGCTTCCAAATATCCCTTTGCCAATTCCACAAGAACAGCCTTAGCGAAAGGCTTCTTGAAGGGAAAGATGTAACTCTGTGAGGTGAATTAACAGAACACAGAGCAGTTTCTCAGAAGGCTTCTTTCCAGTTTTGAACGGAAGATATTTTCCTTTTCACCATAGCCCTCTATGGGCTTCCAAATATCCCTTTGCCAATTCCACAAGAACAGCCTTAGCGAAAGGCTTCTTGAAAGGAAAGATGTAACTCTGTGAGATGAATTAGGAGAACACAGATCAGTTTCTCAGACAGCTTCTTTCCAGTTTTCAACGGAAGGTATTTCCTTTTTCACCGTTGCCCTCTATGGGCTTCCAAATATCCCTTTGCGAATTCCACAAGAACAGACTTAGCGAAAGGCTTCTTGAAGGGAAAGATGTAACTCTGTGAGATGAATTCACAGAACACAGAGCAGTTTCTCACAAAGCTTCTTTCCAGTTTTGAACGGAAGATATTTCCTTTTTCACCATAGCCCTCTATGGGCTTCCTAATCTCCCTTTGCCAATTCCACAAGTACAGCCTTAGCGAAAGGCTTCTTGAAGGGAAAGATGTAACTCTGTGAGATGAATTAACAGAACACAGAGCAGTTTCTCAGAAAGCTTCTCTCCAGTTTGGAACGGAAGATATTTCCCTTTCCACCATAGCCCTCTATGGGCTTCCAAATATCCCTTTGCCAATTCCACAAGAACAGCCTTAGCGAAAGGCTTCTTGCAGGGAAAGATGTAACTCTGTGAGATGAATTAACAGAACACAGAGCAGTTTCTCTGAAAGCTTCTTTCCAGTTTTGAACGGAAGATATTTCCCTTTTCACCATAGCCATCTATGGGCTTCCAAATATCCCTTTGCCAATTCCACAAGAACAGCCTTAGCGAAAGGCTTCTTGCAGGGAAAGATGTAACTCTGTGAGATGAATTAACAGAACACAGAGCAGTTTCTGAGTAAGCTTCTTTCCAGTTTTGAACGGAAGATATTTCCTTTTTCACCATAGCCCTCTAAGGGCTTCCAAATATCCCTTTGCCAATTCCACAGGAACAGCCTTAGCGTAAGGCTTCCTGAAGTGAAAGATGTAACTCTGTGAGATGAATTAACAGAACACAGAGCAGTTTCTCAGAAAGCTTCTTTCCAGTTTTGAACGGAAGATATTTAATTTTTCACCATAGCCCTGTATGGGCTTCCCAATAACCCTTTGCCAATTCCACAAGAACAGCCTTAGCGAAAGGCTTCTTGAAGGGAAAGATGTAACTCTGTGAGATGAATTAACAGAACACAGAGCCGTTTCTCAGAAAGCTTCTTTCCAGTTTGGAACGGAAGATATTTGCTTTTACACCGTAGCCCTCTAGCGGCTTCCAAATATCCCTTTGCCAATTCCACAAGAACATCCTTAGCGAAAGGCTTCTTGAAGGGAAAGATGTAACTCTGTGAGAAGAATTAACAGAACACAGAGCAGTTTCTCAGAAAGCTTCTTTCCAGTTTTGAACGGAAGATATTTCCTTTTTCACCATAGACCTCTATGGGCTTCCAAATTTCCCTTTGCCAATTCCACAAGAACAGCCATAGCGAAAGGCTTCTCTAAGGGAAAGATTGAACTCTGTGACATGAATTAACAGAACACAGAGCAGTTTCTCAGAAAGCTTCTTTCCGGTTTGGAACGGAAGATATTTCCTTTTTCACCAGAGCCCTCTAAGGGCTTCCATATATCCCTTTGCCAATTCCACAAGAACAGCCTTAGCGAAAGGCTTCTTGAAGGGAAAGATGTAACTCTGTGAGATGAATTAACAGAACACAGAGCAGTTTCTCAGAAAGCTTCTTTCCAGTTTTGAACGAAAGATATTTCCTTTTTCACCATAACCCTCTATGGGCTTTCAAATATCCCTTTGCCAATTCCACAAGAACAGCCTTAGCGAAAGGCTTCTTGAAATAAAAGATGAAACTCTGTGAGATGAATTAACAGAACACAGAGCAGTTTATCAGAAAGCTTCTTTCCAGTTTTGAACGGAAGATATTTCCTTTTTCACCATAGCCCTCTATGGGCTTTCAAATATCCCTTTGCCAATTCCACAAGAACAGCCTTAGCCAAAGGCTTCTTGAAGGAAAAGATGAAACTCTGGGAGATGAATTTACAGAACACAGAGCAGTTTATCAGAAACCTTCTTTCCAGTTTTGAACGGAAGATATTTCGTTTTTCACCATTGCCCTCTAGGGGCTTGCAAATATCCCTTTGCCAATTTCACAAGAACAGGTTAGCGAAAGGCTTCTTGAAGGGAAAGATGTAACTCTGTGAGATGAATTAACAGAACACAGAGCAGTTTCTCAGAAGGCTTCTTTCCAGTTTTGAACGGAAGATATTTTCTTTTTCACCATAGCCCTTTATAGGCTTCCAAATATCCCTTTGCCAATTCCACAAGAACAGCATTAGCGAAAGGCTTCTTGAAAGGAAAGATGTAACTCTGTGAGATGAATTAGCAGAACACAGAGCAGTTTCTCAGACAGCTTCTTTCCAGTTTTCAACGGAAGGTATTTCCTTTTTCACCGTAGCCCTCTATGGGATTCCAAATATCCCTTTGCCAATTCCACAAGAACAGCCTAAGCGAAAGGCTTCTTGAAGGGAAAGATGTAACTCTGTGACATGAATTAACAGAACACAGAGCAGTTTCTCAGAAAGCTTCTTTCCAGTTTTGAACGAAAGATATTTCCTTTTTCACCATTGCCCTCTATGGGCTTCCAAATATCCCTTTGCCAATTCCACAAGAACATCCTTAGCGAAAGCCTTCTTGAAAGGAAAGATGTAACTCTGTGACATGAATTAACAGAACACAGAGCAGTTTCTCAGAAAGCTTCTTTCCAGTTTTGAACCGAAGATATTTCATTTTTCTCCATAGACCTCTATGGGCTTCCAAACATCATTTTGCCAATTCCACAAGAACAGTCTTAGCGATAGGCTTCTTGAAGGGAAAGATGTAACTCTGTGAGATGAATTCACAGAACACAGAGCAGTTTCTCAGAAAGCTTCTTTCCAGTTTTGAACGGAACATATTTCCTTTTTCACCATAGCCCTCTATGGATTTCCAAATATCCCTTTGCCAATTCCACAAGAACAGCCTAAGCGAAAGGCTTCTTGAAAGGAAAGATGTAACTCTGTGACATGAATTAACAGAACACAGAGCAGTTTCTCAGAAAGCTTCTTTCCAGTTTTGAACCGAAATTATTTCGTTTTTCTCCATAGACCTCTAAGGGCTTCCAAACATCACTTTGCCAATTCCACAAGAACAGCCTTAGCGAAAGGCTTCTTGAAGGGAAAGATGTACCTCTGTGAGATGAATTAACAGAACACAGAGCAGTTTCTCAGAAAGCTTCTTTCCAGTTTTGAACGGAAGATATTTTCCTTTTCACCATAGCCCTCTATGGGCTTCCAAATATCCCTTTGCCAATTCCACAAGAACAGCCTTAGCGAAAGGCTTCTTGAAGGGAAAGATGTAACTCTGTGAGATGAATTAACAGAACACAGAGCAGTTTCTCAGAAGGCTTCTTTCCAGTTTTGAACGGAAGATATTTTCCTTTTCACCATAGCCCTCTATGGGCTTCCAAATATCCCTTTGCCAATTCCACAAGAACAGCCTTAGCGAAAGGCTTCTTGAAAGGAAAGATGAAACTCTGTGAGATGAATTAGCAGAACACAGAGCAGTTTCTCAGACAGCTTCTTTCCAGTTTTCAACGGAAGATATTTCCTTTTTCACCATAGCCCTCTATGGGATTCAAAATATCCCTTTGCCAATTCCACAAGAACAGCCTTAGCGAAATGCTTCTTGAAGGGAAAGATGTAACTCTGTGAGATGAATTAACAGAACACAGAGCAGTTTCTCAGAAAGCTTCTTTCCAGTTTGGAACGGAAGGTATTTCCTTTTTCACCATAGCCCTCTATGGGCTTCCAAATATCCCTTTGCCAATTCCACAAGAACAGCCTTAGCGAAAGGCTTCTTGAAGGGAAAGATGTAACTCTGTGACATGAATTAACAGAACACAGAGCAGTTTCTCAGAATGCTTCTTTCCAGTTTGGAACGGAAGATATTTGCTTTTTCACCATAGCTCTCTAGGGGCTTCCAAATATCCCTTTGCCAATTCCACAAACATCCTTAGCGAAAGGCTTCTTGAAGGGAAAGATGTAACTCTGTGAGATTAATTAACAGAACACAGCAGTTTCTCAGAAAGCTTCTTTCCAATTTTGAACGGAAGATATTTCCTTTTTCACCATAGCCCTCTATGGGCTTCCAAATCTCCCTTTGCCAATTCCACAAGAACAGCCATAGCGAAAGGCTTCTCTAAGGGAAAGATTTAACACTGTGACATGAATTAACAGAACACAGAGCAGTTTCTCAGAAAGCTTCTTTCCGGTTTGGAACGGAAGATATTACCTTTTTCACCGGAGCCCTCTAAGGGCTTACATATATCCCTTTGCCAATTCCACAAGAACAGCCTTAGCGAAAGGCTTCTTGAAGGGAAAGATGTAACTCTGTGAGATGAATTAACAGAACACAGAGCAGTTTCTCAGAAAGCTTCTTTCCAGTTTTGAACGGAAGATATTTCCTTTTTCACCATAGCCCTCTATGGGCTTTCAAATATCCCTTTGCCAATTCCACAAGAACAGCCTTAGTGAAAGGCTTCTTGAAGGAAAAGATGAAACTCTGTGAGATGAATTAACAGAACACAGAGCAGTTTATCAGAAACCTTCTTTCCAGTTTTGAACGGAAGATATTTCGTTTTTCACCATAGCCCTCTAGGGGCTTCCAAATATCCCTTTGCCAATTCCACAAGAACAGCCTAAGCCAAAGGCTTCTTGAAAGGAAAGATGTAACTCTGTGACATGAATTAACAGAACACAGAGCAGTTTCTCAGAAAGCTTCTTTCCAGTTTTGAACCGAAGATATTTCGTTTTTCTCCCTAGCCCTCTATGGGCTTCCAAACATCACTTTGCCAATTCCACAAGAACAGCCGTAGCGAAAGGCTTCTTGAATGGAAAGATGTAACTCTGTGAGATGAATTAACAGAACACAGAGCAGTTTCTCTGAAAGCTTTTTTCCAGTTTTGAACGGAAGATATTTCCTTTTTCACCAAAGCCCTCTAGGGGCTTCCAAATATCCCTTTGCCAATTCCACAAGAACAGCCTTAGCGAAAGGCTTCTTGAAGGGAAAGATGTAACTCTGGGAGATGAATTAACAGAACACAGAGCAGTTTCTCAGAAGGCTTCTTTCCAGTTTTGAACGGAAGATATTTTCCTTTTCACCATAGCCCTCTATGGGCTTCCAAATATTCCTTTGCCAATTCCACAAGAACAGCCTTAGCGAAAGGCTTCTTGAAGGGAAAGATGTAACTCTGTGAGATGAATTAACAGAACACAGAGCAGTTTCTCAGAAGGCTTCTTTCCAGTTTTGAACGGAAGATATTTTCCTTTTCACCATAGCCCTCTATGGGCTTCCAAATATCCCTTTGCCAATTCCACAAGAACAGCCTTAGCGAAAGGCTTCTTGAAAGGAAAGATGTAACTCTGTGAGATGAATTAGGAGAACACAGATCAGTTTCTCAGACAGCTTCTTTCCAGTTTTCAACCGAAGGTATTTCCTTTTTCACCGTAGCCCTCTATGGGCTTCCAAATATCCCTTTGCGAATTCCACAAGAACAGCCTTAGCGAAAGGCTTCTTGAAGGGAAAGATGTAATTCTGTGAGATGAATTCACAGAACACAGAGCAGTTTCTCAGAAAGCTTCTTTCCAGTTTTGAACGGAAGATATTTCCTTTTTCACCATAACCCTCTATGGGCTTCCTAATCTCCCTTTGCCAATTCCACAAGTACAGCCTTAGCGAAAGGCTTCTTGAAGGGAAAGATGTAACTCTGTGAGATGAATTAACAGAACACAGAGCAGTTTCTCAGAAAGCTTCTCTCCAGTTTGGAACGAAAGATATTTCCCTTTCCACCATAGCCCTCTATGGGCTTCCAAATATCCCTTTGCCAATTCCACAAGAACAGCCTTAGCGAATGGCTTCTTGCAGGGAAAGATGTAACTCTGTGAGATGAATTAACAGAACACAGAGCAGTTTCTCTGAAAGCTTCTTTCCAGTTTTGAACGGAAGATATTTCCCTTTTCACCATAGCCATCTATGGGCTTCCAAATATCCCTTTGCCAATTCCACAACAACAGCCTTAGCGAAAGGCTTCTTGAAGGGAAAGATGTAACTCTGTGAGATGAATTAAAAGAACACAGAGCAGTTTGTCAGAAAGCTTCTTTCCAATTTTGAACGCAAGATATTTCCTTTTTCACCCTAGCCCTCTATGGGCTTCCAAATATCCCTTTTCCAATTCCACAAGAACAGCCTTAGCGAAAGGCTTCTTGAAGGGAAAGATGTAACTCTGTGAGATGAATTAAAAGAACACAGAGCAGTTTCTCTGAAAGCTTCTTTCCAGTTTGGAACGGAAGTTATTTCCTTTTTCACCATAGCCCTCTATGGGCTTCCAAATGTCCCTTTGCCAATTCCACAAGAACAGCCTTAGCGAAAGGCTTCTTGAAAGGAAAGATGTAACTCTGTGACATGAATTAACAGAACACAGAGCAGTTTCTCAGAAAGCTTCTTTCCAGTTTTGAACCGAAGATATTTCATTTTTCTCCATAGACCTCTATGGGCTTCCAAACATCACTTTGCCAATTCCACAAGAACAGTCTTAGCGATAGGCTTCTTGAAGGGAAAGATGTAACTCTGTGAGATGAATTCACAGAACACAGAGCAGTTTCTCAGAAAGCTTCTTTCCAGTTTTGAACGGAAGATATTTCCTTTTTTACCATAGCCCTCTATAGGCTTGCTAATCTCCCTTTGCCAATTCCACAGGAACAGCCTTAGCGAAAAGCTTCTTGAAGGGAAAGATGTAACTCTGTGAGATGAATTAACAGAACACAGAGCAGTTTCTCAGAAAGCTTCTTTCCAGTTTGGAACGGAAGATATTTCCCTTTCCACCATAGCCCTCTATGGGCTTCCAAATATCCCTTTGCCAATTCCACAAGAACAGCCTTAGCGAAAGGCTTCTTGAAGGGAAAGATGTAACTCTGTGCGATGAATTAACAGAACACAGAGCAGTTTCTCAGAAAGCTTCTTTCCAGTTTGGAACGGAAGGTATTTCCTTTTTCACCATAGCCCTCTATGGGCTTCCAAATATCCCTTTGCCAATTCCACAAGAACAGCCTTAGCGAAAGGCTTCTTGAAGGGAAAGATGTAACTCTGTGAGATGAATTAACAGAACACAGAGCAGTTTCTCTGAAAGCTTCTTTCCAGTTTTGAACGGAAGAAATTTCCTTTTTCACCATAGCCCTCTATGGGCTTCCAAATATCCCTTTGCCAATTCCACAAGAACAGCCTTAGCGAAAGGCTTCTTGAAGGGAAAGATGTAACTCTGTGCGATGAATTAACAGAACACAGAGCAGTTTCTCAGAAAGCTTCTTTCCAGTTTGGAACGGAAGGTATTTCCTTTTTCACCATAGCCCTCTATGGGCTTCCAAATATCCCTTTGCCAATTCCACAAGAACAGCCTTAGCGAAAGGCTTCTTGAAGGGAAAGATGTAACTCTGTGAGATGAATTAACAGAACACAGAGCAGTTTCTCTGAAAGCTTCTTTCCAGTTTTGAACGGAAGAAATTTCCTTTTTCACCATAGCCCTCTATGGGCTTCCAAATATCCCTTTGCCAATTCCACAAGAACAGCCTTAGCGAAAGGCTTCTTGAAGGGAAAGATGTAACTCTGTGACAGAATTAACAGAACACAGAGCAGTTTCTCAGAAAGCTTCTTTCCAATTTTGAACGGAAGATATTTCCTTTTTCACCATAGCCCTCTAAGGGCTTCCAAATATCCCTTTGCCAATTCCAGAAGAACAGCCTTAGCGAAAGGATTCTTGAAGGGAAAGATGTAAGTCTGTGAGATGAATTAACAGAACACAGAGCAGTTTCTCAGAAAGCTTCTTTCCAGTTTTGAACGGAACATATTTCCTTTTTCACCATAGCCCTCTATGGACTTCCAAATATCCCTTTGCCAATTCCACAAGAACAGCCTAAGCGAAAGGCTTCTTGAAAGGAAAGATGTAACTCTGTGACATGAATTAACAGAACACAGAGCAGTTTCTCAGAAAGCTTCTTTCCAGTTTTGAACCGAAATTATTTCGTTTTTCTCCATAGACCTCTATGGGCTTCCAAACATCACTTTGCCAATTCCACAAGAACAGCCTTAGCGAAAGGCTTCTTGAAGGGAAAGATGTAACTCTGTGAGATGAATTAACAGAACACAGAGCAGTTTCTCAGAAAGCTTCTTTCCAGTTTTGAACGGAAGGTATTTCCTTTTTCACCATAGACCTCTATGTGCTTCCAAATATCCCTTTGCCAATTCCACAAGAACAGCCTTAGCGAAAGGCTTCTTGAAGAGAAAGATGTAACTCTGTGAGATGAATTAACAGAACACAGAGCAGTTTCTCAGAAAGCTTCTTTCCAGTTTTGAACGGAAGCTATTACGTTTTTCACCATAGCCCTCTATGGGCTTCCAAATATCCCTTTGCCAATTCGACAATAACAGCCTTAGCGAAAAGCTTCTTGAAGGGAAAGATGTAACTCCGTGAGATGAATTAACAGAACACAGAGCAGTTTCTCAGAAAGCTTCTTTCCAGTTTTGAACGGAAAATATCTGGTTTTTCACCATAGCCCTCTATGGGCTTCCAAATATCCCTTTGCCAATTCCACAAGAACAGCCTTAGCGATAGGCTTCTTGATGGGAAAAATGTCACTCTGTGAGATGAATTAACAGAACACAGAGCAGTTTCTCAGAAGGCTTCTTTCCAGTTTTGAACGGAAGATATTTTCCTTTTCACCATAGCCCTCTATGGGCTTCCAAATATCCCTTTGCCAATTCCACAAGAACAGCCTTAGCGAAAGGCTTCTTGAAAGGAAAGATGAAACTCTGTGAGATGAATTAGCAGAACACAGAGCAGTTTCTCAGACAGCTTCTTTCCAGTTTTCAACGGAAGATATTTCCTTATCCACCATAGCCCTCTAAGGGCTTCCAAATATCCCTTTGCCAATTCCACAAGAACAGCCTTAGCGAAATGCTTCTTGAAGGGAAAGATGTAACTCTGTGAGATGAATTAACAGAACACAGAGCAGTTTCTCAGAAAGCTTCTTTCCAGTTTGGAACGGAAGGTATTTCCTTTTTCACCGTAGCCCTCTATGGGCTTCCAAATATCCCTTTGCCAATTCCACAAGAACAGCCTTAGGGAAAGGCTTCTTGAAGGGAAAGATGTAACTCTGTGACATGAATTAACAGAACACAGAGCAGTTTCT
This sequence comes from Chlorocebus sabaeus, assembly GCF_047675955.1. Taxonomy (NCBI): domain Eukaryota; kingdom Metazoa; phylum Chordata; class Mammalia; order Primates; family Cercopithecidae; genus Chlorocebus; species Chlorocebus sabaeus. Next base: position 5,866,962 of record NW_027326745.1, on the reverse strand, counting down.
CAGAATGCTTCTTTCCAGTTTGGAACGGAAGATATTTGCTTTTTCACCATAGCTCTCTAGGGGCTTCCAAATATCCCTTTGCCAATTCCACAAACATCCTTAGCGAAAGGCTTCTTGAAGGGAAAGATGTAACTCTGTGAGATGAATTAACAGAACACAGCAGTTTCTCAGAAAGCTTCTTTCCAGTTTTGAACGGAAGATATTTCCTTTTTCACCATAGCCCTCTATGGGCTTCCAAATCTCACTTTGCCAATTCCACAAGAACAGCCATAGCGAAAGGCTTCTCTAAGGGAAAGATTTAACACTGTGACATGAATTAACAGAACACAGAGCAGTTTCTCAGAAAGCTTCTTTCCAGTTTTGAACGGAAGATATTTCCATTTTCACCATAGCCCTCAATGGGCTTCCAAATATCCCTTTGCCAATTCCACAAGAACAGCCTTAGCGAAAGGCTTCTTGAAGGGAAAGATGTAACTCTGTGAGATGAATTAACAGAACACAGAGCAGTTTCTCAGAAAGCTTCTTTCCAGCTTTGAACGGAAGATATTTTCCTATTCACTCCAGCCGTCTATGGGCTTCCAAATATCCCTTTGCCAATTCCACAAGAACAGCCTTAGCGAAAGGCTTCTTGAAGGGAAAGATGTAACTCTGTGAGATGAATTAACAGAACACAGAACCGTTTCTCAGAAAGCTTCTTTCCAGTTTGGAACGGAAGATATTTGCTTTTACACCGTAGCCCTCTAGGGGCTTCCAAATATCCCTTTGCCAATTCCACAAGAACATCCTTAGCGAAAGGCTTCTTGAAGGGAAAGATGTAACTCTGTGAGATGAATTAACAAAACACAGAGCAGTTTCTCAGAAAGCTTCTTTCCAGTTTTGAACGGAAGATATTTCCTTTTTCACCATAGACCTCTATGGGCTTCCAAATTTCCCTTTGCCTATTCCACAAGAACAGCCATAGCGAAAGGCTTCTCTAAGGGAAAGATTTAACTCTGTGACATGAATTAACAGAACACAGAGCAGTTTCTCAGAAAGCTTCTTTCCGGTTTGGAACGGAAGATATTTCCTTTTTCACCAGAGCCCTCTAAGGGCTTCCATATATCCCTTTGCCAATTCCACAAGAACAGCCTTAGCGAAAGGCTTCTTGAAGGGAAAGATGTAACTCTGTGAGATGAATTAACAGAACACAGAGCAGTTTCTCAGAAAGCTTCTTTCCAGTTTTGAACGAAAGATATTTCCTTTTTCACCGTAGCCCTCTATGGGCTTTCAAATATCCCTTTGCCAATTCCACAAGAACAGCCTTAGCGAAAGGCTTCTTGAAGGAAAAGATGAAACTCTGTGAGATGAATTAACAGAACACAGAGCAGTTTCTCAGAAAGCTTCTTTCCAGTTTTGAACGGAAGATATTTCGTTTTTCACCATAGCCCTCTAGGGGCTTCCAAATATCCCTTTGCCAATTCCACAAAAACAGGTTAGCGAAAGGCTTCTTGAATGGAAAGATGTAACTCTGTGAGATGAATTAACAGAACACAGAGCAGTTTATCAGAAAGCTTCTTTCCAGTTTTGAACGGAAGATATTTCCTTTTTCACCATAGACCTCTATGGGCTTTCAAATATCCCTTTGCCAATTCCTCAAGAACAGCCTTAGCCAAAGGCTTCTTGAAGGAAAAGATGAAACTCTGTGAGATGAATTTACAGAACACAGAGCAGTTTATCAGAAACCTTCTTTCCAGTTTTGAACGGAAGATATTTCGTTTTTCACCATTGCCCTCTAGGGGCTTCCAAATATCCCTTTGCCAATTTCACAACAACAGGTTAGCGAAAGGCTTCTTGAAGGGAAAGACGTAACTCTGTGAGATGAATTAACAGAACACAGAGCAGTTTCTCAGAAGGTTTCTTTCCAGTTTTGAACGGAAGATATTTTCTTTTTCACCATAGCCCTCTGTAGGCTTCCAAATATCCCTTTGCCAATTCCACAAGAACAGCTTTAGCGAAAGGCTTCTTGAAAGGAAAGATGTAACTCTGTGAGATGAATTAGCAGAACACAGAGCAGTTTCTCAGACAGCTTCTTTCCAGTTTTCAACGGAAGTTATTTCCTTTTTCACCGTGGCCCTCTATGGGCTTCCAAATATCCCTTTGCCAATTCCACAAGAACAGCCTTAGCGAAAGGCTTCTTGAAGGGAAAGATGTAACTCTGTGAGATGAATTCACAGAACACAGAGCAGTTTCTCAGAAGGCTTCTTTCCAGTTTTGAACGGAAGATATTTCCTTTTTCACCATAGCCCTCTATGGGCTTCCTAATCTCCCTTTGCCAATTCCACAAGTACAGCCTTAGCGAAAGGCTTCTTGAAGGGAAAGATGTAACTCTGTGAGATGAATTAACAGAACACAGAGCAGTTTCTCAGAAAGCTTCTCTCCAGTTTGGAACGGAAGATATTTCCCTTTCCACCATAGCCCTCTATGGGCTTCCAAATATCCCTTTGCCAATTCCACAAGAACAGCCTTAGCGAAAGGCTTCTTGCAGGGAAAGATGTAACTCTGTGAGATGAATTAACAGAACACAGAGCAGTTTCTCTGAAAGCTTCTTTCCAGTTTTGAACGGAAGATATTTCCCTTTTCACCATAGCCATCTATGGGCTTCCAAATATCCCTTTGCCAATTCCACAAGAACAGCCTTAGCGAAAGGCTTCTTGAAGGGAAAGATGTAACTCTGTGAGATGAATTAAAAGAACACAGAGCACTTTGTCAGAAAGCTTCTTTCCAATTTTGAACGGAAGATATTTCCTTTTTCACCATAGCCCTCTAAGGGCTTCCAAATATCCCTTTTCCAATTCCACAAGAACAGCCTTAGCGAAAGGCTTCTTGAACGGAAAGATGTAACTCTGTGAGATGAATTAAAAGAACACAGAGCAGTTTCTCTGAAAGCTTCTTTCCAGTTTGGAACGGAAGTTATTTCCTTTTTCACCATAGCCCTCTATGGGCTTCCAAATGTCCCTTTGCCAATTCCACAAGAACAGCCTTAGCGAAAGGCTTCTTGAAGGGAAAGATGTAACTCTGTGAGATGAATTAACAGAACACAGAGCAGTTTCTGAGAAACGTTTTTTCCAGTTTTGAAAGGAAGATATTTCCTTTTTCACCATAGCCCTCTATGGGCTTCCAAATATCCCTTTGCCAATTCCACAAGAACAGCCTTCGCGAAAGGCTTCTTGAAGGGAAAGATGTAACACTGTGAGATTGATTAACAGAACACAGAGCAGTTTCTCATAAAGCTTCTTTCCAGTTTTGAACGGAAGATATTTCCTTTTTCACCATAGCCATCTATGGGCTTCCCAATATCCCTTTGCCAATTCCACAAGAACAGTCTTAGCGAAAGGCTTCTTGAAGGGAAAGATGCAATTCTGTGACATGAATTAACAGAACACAGAGCAGTTTCTCAGAAATCTTCTTTCCAGTTTTGAACGGAAGATATTTCGTTTTTCTCCATAGCCCTCTAGGGGCTTCCAACTATCCCTTTGCCAATTCCACAAGAACAGCCTTAGCGAAAGGATTCTTGAAGGGAAAGATGTAACTCTGTGAGATGAATTAACAGAACACAGAGCAGTTTCTCAGAAAGCTTCTTTCCAGTTTTGAACGGAAGATATTTCCATTTTCACCATAGCCCTCAATGGGCTTCCAAATATCCCTTTGCCAATTCCACAAGAACAGCCTTAGCGAAAGGCTTCTTGAAGGGAAAGATGTAACTCTGTGAGATGAATTAACAGAACACAGAGCAGTTTCTCAGAAAGCTTCTTTCCAGCTTTGAACGGAAGATATTTTCCTATTCACTCTAGCCGTCTATGGGCTTCCAAATATCCCTTTGCCAATTCCACAAGAACAGCCTTAGGGAAAGGCTTCTTGAAGGGAAAGATGTAACTCTGTGAGATGAATTAACAGAACACAGAGCCGTTTCTCAGAAAGCTTCTTTCCAGTTTGGAACGGAAGATATTTGCTTTTACACCGTAGCCCTCTAGGGGCTTCCAAATATCCCTTTGCCAATTCCACAAGAACATCCTTAGCGAAAGGCTTCTTGAAGGGAAAGATGTAACTCTGTGAGATGAATTAACAGAACACAGAGCAGTTTCTCAGAAAGCTTCTTTCCAGTTTTGCACGGAAGATATTTCCTTTTTCACCATAGACCTCTATGGGCTTCCAAATTTCCCTTTGCCAATTCCACAAGAACAGCCATAGCGAAAGGCTTCTCTAAGGGAAAGATTTAACTCTGTGACATCAATTAACAGAACACAGAGCAGTTTCTCAGAAAGCTTCTTTCCGGTTTGGAACGGAAGATATTTCCTTTTTCACCAGAGCCCTCTAAGGGCTTCCATATATCCCTTTGCCAATTCCACAAGAACAGCCTTAGCGAAAGGCTTCTTGAAGGGAAAGATATAACTCTGTGAGATGAATTAACAGAACACAGAGCAGTTTCTCAGAAAGCTTCTTTCCAGTTTTGAACGGAAGATATTTCCTTTTTCACCATAGCCCTCTATGGGCTTTCAAATATCCCTTTGCCAATTCCACAAGAACAGCCTTAGCCAAAGGCTTCTTGAAGGAAAAGATGAAACTCTGTGAGATGAATTTACAGAACACAGAGCAGTTTATCAGAAACCTTCTTTCCAGTTTTGAACGGAAGATATTTCGTTTTTCACCATTGCCCTCTAGGGGCTTCCAAATATCCCTTTGCCAATTTCACAAGAACAGGTTAGCGAAAGGCTTCTTGAAGGGAAAGATGTAACTCTGTGAGATTAATTAACAGAACACAGAGCAGTTTCTCAGAAGGCTTCTTTCCAGTTTTGAACGGAAGATATTTTCTTTTTCACCATAGCCCTCTATAGGCTTCCAAATATCCCTTTGCCAATTCCACAAGAACAGCCTTAGCGAAAGGCTTCTTGAAAGGAAAGATGTAACTCTGTGAGATGAATTAGCAGAACACAGAGCAGTTTCTCAGACAGCTTCTTTCCAGTTTTCAACGGAAGATATTTCCTTTTTCACCGTAGCCCTCTGTGGGATTCCAAATATCCCTTTGCCAATTCCACAAGAACAGCCTTAGCGAAAGGCTTCTTGAAGGGAAAGATGTAACCCTGTGACATGAATAAACAGAAGACAGAGCAGTTTCTCAGAAAGCTTCTTTCCAGTTTTGAACGGAAGATATTTCCTTTTTCACCATAGCCCTCTATGGGCTTTCAAATATCCCTTTGCCAATTCCACAAGAACAGCCTTAGCGAAAGGCTTCTTGAAGGAAAAGATGAAACTCTGTGAGGTGAATTAACAGAACACAGAGCAGTTTCTCAGAAGGATTCTTTCCAGTTTTGAACGAAGATATTTCGTTTTTCACCATAGCCCTCTAGGGGCTTCCAAATATCCCTTTGCCAATTCCACAAGAACAGGTTAGCGAAAGGCTTCTTGAAGGGAAAGAAGTAACTCTGTGAGATGAATTAACAGAACACAGAGCAGTTTCTCAGAAAGCTTCTTTCCAGTTTTGAACGGAAGATATTTCCTTTTTCACAATAGCCCTCTATGGGCTTCCAAATATCCCCTTGCCAATTCCACAAGAACAGCCTTAGCGAAGGGCTTCTTGAAGGGAAAGATATAACTCTGTGAGATGAATTAACAGAACACAGAGCAGTTTCTCAGAAGGCTTCTTTCCAGTTTTGAACGGAAGATATTTTCCTTTTCACCATATCCCAATATGGGCTTCCAAATATCCCTTTGCCAATTCCACAAGAACAGCCTTAGAGAAAGGCTTCTTGAAGGGAAAGATGTAACTCTGTGAGATGAATTTACAGAACACAGAGCAGTTTCTCTGAAAGCTTCTTTCCATTTTTAAACGGAAAATATTTCCTTTTTCACAATAGCCCTCTATGGGCTTCCAAATATCCCTTTGCCAATTCCGCAAGAACAGCCTTAGCGAAAGGCTTCTTGAAGGGAAAGATGTAACTCTGTGACATGAATTAACAGAACACAGAGCAGTTTCTCAGAAAGCTTCTTTCCAGTTTTGAACGGAAGATATTTCTTTTTTCAACATAGCCCTCTATGGGCTTCCAAATATCCCTTTGCCAATTCCACAATAACAGCCTTAGCGAAAGGCTTCTTGAAGGGAAAGATGTAACTCTGTGAGATGAATTAACAGAACACAGAGCAGTTTCTCAGAAAGCTTCTTTCCAATTTTGAACGGAAGATATTTCCTTTTTCACCATAGCCCTCTATGGGCTTCCCAATATACCTTTTCCAATTCCACAAGAAGAGCCTTAGCGAAAGGCTTCTTGAAGGGAAAGATGTAACTCTGTGAGATGAATTAACAAAACACAGAGCTGTTTCTGAGAAAGCTTCTTTCCAGTTTTGAACGGAAGATATTTCCTTTTTCACCATAGCCCTCTAAGGGCTTCCAAATATCCCTTTGCCAATTCCACAAGAACAGCCTTAGAGAAAGGATTCTTGAAGGGAAAAATGTAACTCTGTGAGATGAATTAACAGAACACAGAGCAGTTGCTGAGAAAGCTTCTTTCCAGTTTTGAACGGAAGATATTTCGTTTTTCACCATAGCCCTCTATGGACTTCGAAATATCCCTTTGCCAATTCCACAAGAACAGCCCTAGCGAAAGGCTTCTTGAAGGGAAAGATGTAACTCTGTGACATGAATTAACAGAACACAGAGCAGTGTGTCAGAAAGCTTCTTTCCAATTTTGAACGGAAGATATTTCTTTTTTCACCATAGCCCTCTATGGGCTTCCAAATATCCCTTTGCCAATTCCACAAGAACAGCCTTAGCGAAAGGCTTCTTGAAGGGAATGATGTAACTCTGTGAGATGAATTTACAGAACACAGAGCAGTTTCTCTGAAAGCTTCTTTCCAGTTTTGAACGGAAGATATTTCCTTTTTCACAATAGCCCTCTATGGGCTTCCAAATATCCCCTTGCCAATTCCACAAGAACAGCCTTAGCGAAGGGCTTCTTGAAGGGAAAGATATAACTCTGTGAGATGAATTAACAGAACACAGAGCAGTTTCTCAGAAGGCTTCTTTCCAGTTTTGAACGGAAGATATTTTCCTTTTCACCATATCCCAATATGGGCTTCCAAATAGCCCTTTGCCAATTCCACAAGAACAGCCTTAGAGAAAGGCTTCTTGAAGGGAAAGATGTAACTCTGTGAGATGAATTTACAGAACACAGAGCAGTTTCTCTGAAAGCTTCTTTCCAGTTTTGAACGGAAGATATTTCCTTTTTCACCATAGCCCTCTATGGGCTTCCAAATATCCCTTTGCCAATTCCGCAAGAACAGCCTTAGCGAAAGGCTTCTTGAAGGGAAAGATGTAACTCTGTGACATGAATTAACAGAACACAGAGCAGTTTCTCAGAAAGCTTCTTTCCAGTTTTGAACGGAAGATATTTCTTTTTTCAACATAGCCCTCTATGGGCTTCCAAATATCCCTTTGCCAATTCCACAATAACAGCCTTAGCGAAAGGCTTCTTGAAGGGAAAGATGTAACTCTGTGAGATGAATTAACAGAACACAGAGCAGTTTCTCAGAAAGCTTCTTTCCAATTTTGAACGGAAGATATTTCCTTTTTCACCATAGCCCTCTATGGGCTTCCCAATATACCTTTTCCAATTCCACAAGAAGAGCCTTAGCGAAAGGCTTCTTGAAGGGAAAGATGTAACTCTGTGAGATGAATTAACAAAACACAGAGCTGTTTCTGAGAAAGCTTCTTTCCAGTTTTGAACGGAAGATATTTCCTTTTTCACCATAGCCCTCTAAGGGCTTCCAAATATCCCTTTGCCAATTCCACAAGAACAGCCTTAGAGAAAGGATTCTTGAAGGGAAAAATGTAACTCTGTGAGATGAATTAACAGAACACAGAGCAGTTGCTGAGAAAGCTTCTTTCCAGTTTTGAACGGAAGATATTTCGTTTTTCACCATAGCCCTCTATGGACTTCGAAATATCCCTTTGCCAATTCCACAAGAACAGCCCTAGCGAAAGGCTTCTTGAAGGGAAAGATGTAACTCTGTGACATGAATTAACAGAACACAGAGCAGTGTGTCAGAAAGCTTCTTTCCAATTTTGAACGGAAGATATTTCTTTTTTCACCATAGCCCTCTATGGGCTTCCAAATATCCCTTTGCCAATTCCACAAGAACAGCCTTAGCGAAAGGCTTCTTGAAGGGAATGATGTAACTCTGTGAGATGAATTAACAGAACACAGAGTAGTTTCTCAGAAAGCTTCTTTCCAGTTTTGAACCGAAGATATTTCGTTTTTCTCCGTAGCCCTCTATGGGCTTCCAAACATCACTTTGCCAATTCCACAAGAACAGCCTTAGCGAAAGGCTTCTTGAAGGGAAAGATGAAACTCTGTGAGATGAATTAACAGAACACAGAGCAGTTTCTCAGAAAGCTTCTTTCCAGTTTTGAACGGGAGATATTTCCTTTTTCACCATAGCCCTCTATGGGCTTCCAAATCTCCCTTTGCCAATTCCGAAAGAGCAGCCATAGCGAAAGGCTTCTCTAAGGGAAAGATTTAACTCTGTGACATGAATTAACAGAACACAGAGCAGTTTTTCAGAAAGCTTCTTTCCGGTTTGGAACGGAAGATATTTCCTTTTTCACCAGAGCCCTCTAAGGGCTTCCATATATCCCTTTACCAATTCCACAAGAACAGCCTTAAGGAAAGGCTTCTTGAAGGGAAAGATGTAACCCTGTGAGATGAATTAACAGAACACAGAGCAGTTTCTCAGAAAGCTTCTTTCCAGTTTTGAACGGAAGATATTTCCTTTTTCACCATAGCCCTCTATGGGCTTTCAAATATCCCTTTGCCAATTCCACAAGAACAGCCTAAGCGAAAGTCTTCTTGAAGGAAAAGATGAAACTCTGTGAGATGAATTAACAAAACACAGAGCAGTTTATCAGAAACCTTCTTTCCAGTTTTGAACGGAAGATATTTCGTTTTTCACCATAGCCCTCTAGGGGCTTCCAAATATCCCTTTGCCAATTCCACAAGAACAGGTTAGCGAAAGGCTTCTTGAAGGGAAAGAAGTAACTCTGTGAGATGAATTAACAGAACACAGAGCAGTTTCTCAGAAAGCTTCTTTCCAGTTTTGAACGGAAGACATTTCCTTTTTCACAATAGCCCTCTATGGGCTTCCAAATATCCCCTTGCCAATTGCACAAGAACAGCCTTAGCGAAGGGCTTCTTGAAGGCAATGATGTAACTCTGTGAGATGAATTAACAGAACACAGAGCAGTTTCTCAGAAGGATTCTTTCCAGTTTTGAACGGAAGATATTTCCTTTTTCACCATAGCCCTGTAAGGGCTTCCAAATATCCCTTTGCCCATTCCACAAGAACAGCCTTAGCGAAAGGCTTCTTGAAAGGAAAGATGTAACTCTGTGACATGAATTAACAGAACACAGAGGAGTTTCTAAGAAAGCTTCTTTCCAGTTTGGAACGGAAGATATTTGCTTTTTCACCATAGCCCTCTAGGGGCTTCCAAATCTCCCTTTGCCAATTCCTAAAGAACAGCCATAGCGAAAGACTTCTCTAAGGGAAAGATTTAACTCTGTGACATGAATTAACAGAACACAGAGCAGTTTCTCAGAAAGCTTCTTTCCGGTTTGGAACGGAAGATATTTCCTTTTTCACCAGAGCCCTCTAAGGGCTTCCATATATCCCTTTGCCAATTCCACAAGAACAGCCTTAGCGAAAGGCTTCTTGAAGGGAAAGATGTAACTCTGTGAGATGAATTAACAGAACACAGAGCAGTTTCTCAGAAAGCTTCTTTCCAGTTTTGAACGAAAGATATTTCCTTTTTCACCGTAGCCCTCTATGGGCTTTCAAATATCCCTTTGCCAATTCCACAAGAACAGCCTTAGCGAAAGGCTTCCTGAAGGAAAAGATGAAACTCTGTGAGATGAATTAACAGAACACAGAGCAGTTTCTCAGAAAGCTTCTTTCCAGTTTTGAACGGAAGATATTTCGTTTTTCACCATAGCCCTCTAGGGGCTTCCAAATATCCCTTTGCCAATTCCACAAGAACAGGTTAGCGAAAGGCTTCTTGAAGGGAAAGATGTAACTCTGTGAGATGAATTAACAGAACACAGAGCAGTTTATCAGAAAGCTTCTTTCCAGTTTTGAACGGAAGATATTTCCTTTTTCACCATAGACCTCTATGGGCTTTCAAATATCCCTTTGCCAATTCCACAAGAACAGCCTTAGCCAAAGGCTTCTTGAAGGAAAAGATGAAACTCTGTGAGATGAATTTACAGAACACAGAGCAGTTTATCAGAAACCTTCTTTCCAGTTTTGAACGGAAGATATTTCGTTTTTCACCATTGCCCTCTAGGGGCTTCCAAATATCCCTTTGCCAATTTCACAACAACAGGTTAGCGAAAGGCTTCTTGAAGGGAAAGACGTAACTCTGTGAGATGAATTAACAGAACACAGAGCAGTTTCTCAGAAGGTTTCTTTCCAGTTTTGAACGGAAGATATTTTCTTTTTCACCATAGCCCTCTGTAGGCTTCCAAATATCCCTTTGCCAATTCCACAAGAACAGCTTTAGCGAAAGGCTTCTTGAAAGGAAAGATGTAACTCTGTGAGATGAATTAGCAGAACACAGAGCAGTTTCTCAGACAGCTTCTTTCCAGTTTTCAACGGAAGTTATTTCCTTTTTCACCGTGGCCCTCTATGGGCTTCCAAATATCCCTTTGCCAATTCCACAAGAACAGCCTTAGCGAAAGGCTTCTTGAAGGGAAAGATGTAACTCTGTGAGATGAATTCACAGAACACAGAGCAGTTTCTCAGAAGGCTTCTTTCCAGTTTTGAACGGAAGATATTTCCTTTTTCACCATAGCCCTCTAGGGGCTTCCTAATCTCCCTTTGCCAATTCCACAAGTACAGCCTTAGCGAAAGGCTTCTTGAAGGGAAAGATGTAACTCTGTGAGATGAATTAACAGAACACAGAGCAGTTTCTCAGAAAGCTTCTCTCCAGTTTGGAACGGAAGATATTTCCCTTTCCACCATAGCCCTCTATGGGCTTCCAAATATCCCTTTGCCAATTCCACAAGAACAGCCTTAGCGAAAGGCTTCTTGCAGGGAAAGATGTAACTCTGTGAGATGAATTAACAGAACACAGAGCAGTTTCTCTGAAAGCTTCTTTCCAGTTTTGAACGAAAGATATTTCCCTTTTCACCATAGCCATCTATGGGCTTCCAAATATCCCTTTGCCAATTCCACAAGAACAGCCTTAGCGAAAGGCTTCTTGAAGGGAAAGATGTAACTCTGTGAGATGAATTAAAAGAACACAGAGCACTTTGTCAGAAAGCTTCTTTCCAATTTTGAACGGAAGATATTTCCTTTTTCACCATAGCCCTCTAAGGGCTTCCAAATATCCCTTTTCCAATTCCACAAGAACAGCCTTAGCGAAAGGCTTC